>NC_132803.1:15465000-15785357 GCF_048594095.1 Paramormyrops kingsleyae
AAAGTGTGCAACAGACCCTCCTGTTGTACCTTTGAGTGATGTGCCTATTCTAACCTGCTCAAAAGGGGCAAAAATTATCGGGTAAATGTTAATATAATCAGTGGCACACAGGAGAACATGAAAATGGAGAATCAATCTGCAGGTTACTGCTTCTCATTTGGGTGTGGAATGCTAATTGGTTCATAGAAAGAGCTACCAGATAATTGGTTTATAAGGAGAGTCCCTCCCCAAGTTGCAAGACAGTTGGTTTCTCGGAAGAGTTAAGCAGTTGTCTTGCAGCTGGAGAAGGTTAACAGAGAGCTATCTTGTAATAGGCTGGGGACGAACTATAGGCTGTTGTCCTGAACACTGCATTCCTTTGAAAACAATGATTTTGTTGTCCACTGTTTGGCTCCCTGCGCATCGTTCTGGGACATAAATGATCTAGTTCTCTCTCCAGCTACAGACTGGACAGTTTAACATTAATTGCGCACTGAATCTTCTTCATATATCAGATGAAGAGGAGTCTATTTGAGGGACCTCAATCCACAGGTACAGATGAAACTAGACAACACTTAAGTGCTCAGTGGACTTCATGAAACACCTATGATCCTCATGCCAAGAAATGAAACAGAAATGTGCAGATTTTGGTTCACACTTCGTGGACAGCAAACATAATGGCACATCATTGCTGTCCAGTGAAAGCCCTATATGTCCACTGTTGACAATTGAGACTTTTTACTGTAGGTGGAATACGCCCTGATCCATATGATAAAATGCTTTTATCTGATATAGGACTACTGTCTTCGTTAGGTGTATGTTTCGTCCTTATTCTCTACATGCACAGCGAATTGGCTTCAGTAATGTGGGGATCCACAATGAAACTGTGTGCTGATAGCAATTGTCATATAACTGACCAATGTAAAGGTGTTTTATGACATTATCTATTTAGATAGCATTTATGTTCGTACTACTTAACATTTGTTTTCATGATGGTTGCTTGAATGGATTACTTAACATAGCTAACTTTAGTTGACTACCATCATTGTTAATTGTGAATATAAAGAGAGATTAGTTTGTATCTTGTTGACACTGACATTTACCTCACTGACAACAATCTACATAAGTCCATTTAAATATTGAACCATTCACTGATGGTGATGTAAAGAAAGAATTTTATTTGTGGTGCTAAGGGTGTCTCATTATTTTGTTTTGGGTGCATTTTGTAAAGTAAAAAAATTCTTTTCACGCTCCCGAAATAATGTATTTTTGGAGATATGTATTTTTCATTGGACAGTGGCGAGTAATGGTATAATTCTCCTTTGGAATGGACATTGCCATACCTACTCATAGATGAGGGCAAAGTCAGCCAACAAACAGCCTGTCCACATGCCAGAGTGTAACTTGAAGGCTTCTAGATGTTCAGACAGTAAGAAACACCCCTTATTAAAAACACATCCTAGGTACAGATTGCATCATGCAGACTATGAAGCATGAAAGCCATACAGCAGACAGGCTCCTTCTGCCCAGAATCTAGAGATAGTTACATCACTTTAACGTTTACTGTACATCTTCAAATCATTCTTGCAAAGGAAATGGCACAATCTTATTATCATTTATGGGAATAATTCAATACTTGGCTAATGGGCACGGCAGAAATTCCCCATAGATCCAGCCTGTCGTCATGTGGTTATAATTTCAGTGTTACTAAAATAGATGCTGTCCTAGGAGCCTGTTTGTCTTGAGAGTTTATAGATGGTGTCTTTACAAGCACGGCTGTTCCTCACTGTCACTAGTGAAGTGCTATTTTCACTGTAGTTAATGAATGTTTCCTTATTCTTCACATAGTTCACAGTTTTTTGTGGACCTTTGAAACACTTTCCCTCAGGCTGTCTTACCAGATCACAGCGTGAAAAATATCATGACTAAATCACAGAGGGTTTGGTGTGATGATGCAGGCAGCTTAGGGAAGAACATTTTGGATACAAAAAGAGCAAAGATTTCCAGCACTAGGGCTGCGTGAGCCAAATGGGAATTGGTGCTTGTAATTCAGACCTGCTATGCATCTTTTATTTATGGAATTCATCCACTTATTACACATCATTTTATGTGGGAAAGTTTATATTTCAAATCTATATATGTTTTATGTATTTGTTTAATATTTAAATTTACGAGACAACAAGCTGAATTTAGGTGGGTGCATATTGCTAAAGGAAGCTACATTGTTTTGGTTCTGAGGTCCACTGTGTATTCCTAAAGCTGTTAGACTTGATTGGAATGTTATTACACTACTTCAGGGATCACATCCATTCTTGGCAAAAGAAACTGTGTGTTTCAAGAAAACAATGCCTTTAATATTACATATTGCTTAATAAACATGCACACAGGCACACAAAGTCTCACATTACTTACGGTAACCTAGATAGCTGACTTAGCAAGTTAACTACAGACTCTTCAGTGTGTCGCCCATCGCTCACAGCATCTCTTTTCACTCCCTCCAGACACTTATACAGACACCTACTTAGAACAGCTTGGCACCTCTTCTGTAAACCTTACACTCTGCAGTTCTCACACAACTAAGATGCGATGTTCTGTTAAGATATTCCTAAATATCTTCCTTTTTTAGGATGAACTTTCTGAAGAAGATTTTGAAATGGAAGTCACACAAATACATGAGGTATTGCCGTCCAAGATGCTGATCACCACTAGACTGATTCCAAGCCTTTCCAATAGAGTGCTCTACCTTTGATTTTTGCTCCCATCACATACTCTGGATCTGCATGTCCCTGATTGGTTGAGTGGATAAATAAGAAGGTGATTTAAACCAATAGCTGTCTGTTGTTCCCTTTGTAGAGTTTTAGAATGGAGACATTTGCAGGTCCCGTGTTCGCCTGGCTGCGACGCTCCCTGGGCATGTCTGAGAGGGACTACCAGCAATCTCTAGCAACCACCCAGGGCTGCTACCTGCAGTTCATTAGCAACTCCAAGAGCAAGGCTGACTTCTTCCTCACGTGAGAGCTGTCATTTAAATACAAAATACGCTCACTTTGCAGTGTTCACTCAGAAGCATGTTATGCCTGAAGTCATCTCCTAGGTCTATGAGTGTATTTCAGTTGGGTTGTCTGTCCCCTTATTGTATTTGTTATTGTTGGAATCTACAAGGTCATGTTCACTCAAACCTCACTTCCTGCTTGTTTAGGAATGACAAGAGGTTCTTTCTGAAAACACAGAACAAACGGGAAGTGAAATTCCTCCTGTCCAACTTGAAAATCTACCTGGAGCACCTGGAGCGGTATCCCCACTCTCTGCTTGTCAAGTTCCTGGGTGCGAAGTTAACTACCCCCACCATGAGGGACTCCCAGCTGAGAGCTATATCAAGCTCAATAATTAAAAAAATAAAATAAAATTCACCCTGTCATGTGTCTGTACGGCCCTGTGTATGTTCTCAGCCACAAAACAACAGCAGTAACTGAGGCCTTAAAATCTACCAAACTATATTAAGCATCATTTTGTTCTCGATGCTAATAGGTTTTTTTGTGTTATGTAGGTGTCCACCGGATCAAAATTCCCCGTCAGAGGAAGGTGGATGCTTGTTCCCTGGCTCCTACTTTTTGCATCATCTCTGCACTGCTGTTTACTCAGAGCCGGCATTCTCGTGTTTATATTCCTCTAGAAATACTTCATTGTAATGCAGAGTGTTTTCTTCCCCGATGAGAGAATCGAAGCCAGGTAAGGCAGCTCAGCACTTACGTTGGAATGGTGAGACCCTCTCGCACGCTTTCATCCTCAAGGGTCCATGATGAGTGAGCAGGGGTGAGAGACATCACAGGGCACAGAGAGACACTCAGGGCGACACACTCATCTGGGGGGTGATATAGAGATGGCAAGTACCTGAAGGAGCCCTGCTAAAACATGGCTACGCGAAATCCACACACACGGCTAGATCTTATGCCAGGATCCTGTGGTGGAGTAACGGAGAAATGGGGGATCTTCCATTTGAAGTTGGTGAATCTTTGCAAGGAACTCCAGACAGCCCAAGTGTTGGTGATGGAGAAGTCGCTCCCCAGCTGTTCTGTCTCTCTTGCTTTTACAGTTTTTAGAGTATTGTTGAACTGCCATTTAGCAGAGCAATATTCCACCCTGTTTTCCCGACTTGTTAACATGGTCTGGTGCATCTGAGTACCCTCAGCTCCTTGGTAAACCACAGCTTGGCATTATATCACCTCACAATGGTCTCCTCAAGAAGACATACAATTTCACAGAAAGAGATGCAGAATGTTCATCTCCCAATGCTTTCATGCATACTGTTACACTATCCTTCTGTAAAAGAAAAAGTGGTCCAGAGTTTTGTTCTCCCATGTGGAGCAGCTGATCAACTGATGGTTTCTATACTAGCGGTAAATCTTCCAAATGGCACAGTTGAGGAGGTTGATCTATGGCACATATGAATGAAGACAAAGGATGTTTCTCAATACAAAGAATGCTAATATCATACTTGTGGTCTTGGCAAGAACTGTCTTGTTAACTTGAATGGGATTGGTCTCGTTTTGTGAGGATGCGACAAATGTATCCTTGATATTTGGGGTGGGGCAAGAATGACATCCGGGGATTTTTACTGTCCTCTGGACTCTTTCTTGAGTATTGGAACTGGTCTTCAGCAATGAAAGATGATGTCAGAAGGGGACACAAGAACACAAGTATGGTCAAATACGCATATTGAGAAACACCCAAAGTCACTGAGCCTGCTTGACCTTCAGCCTGATGATGAGGTCAGTGTTTCTCTAGGTATGACATCAAAGGCTGTGAGATAAGCCGGTGGACCAACCCCGCCCCCGAGGGGAGCCAGGTCATCGTGGTCTTGAAAGATCTGAACTTTGAGGGCAAGCAGATCACATTGGGTGAGGGCTTTGAAGAACATCTCAGTCTCTGTGCCAGTTACATTATATAGCTGATCAGAGTCATACATCTTGGCTCTAAGGTACAACAGCCTTGGCAAGCCGAGACCTGAACACCATGCTGTCAAATATTGACCTATTATGCATGTTAAGCTTGTGGCCATGCTGTCTTATCATATATGTCCAGCTGAATTTGATTTCTAATCCCAGTGATAACTAAGCAGTTCTGCAGTATATTAATCCATGTTGCTGCTTCTCAGGTACACTGTCTCTCCACTGTTCCCAGAGCAACAGCGGCCCTGGCTGCTCCGTCAGATGGAGATTGACACGGCCTTCCTGCAGAGGCTGAACGTGCTGGACTACAGCCTTCTGCTGGCCCACCAGCCCTTGCACCGGGATGAGCGAGCCATGGGCCTTTCCTTTGCCAGCGTCATCATGCGCACCACCAAGTAGGTGCAGTTCAGGCAGCCTCCAATCAGAGAAGCAGCTCCACCCCTCAGCCTGCTGGGCACCAATCACATGCAACGTTACTGCTCACTATGGTCTCTATGGTCACGTTCAATGGTGTTCTTGCATCAGTGTGAACTCAGCTCGCAGTCTTGAAGGGTCACGTCTTTTCTCAACCATTATTAGATGTTAAATAGCAAATAACTTCAGAGATACTTCTAATTTGTCTCCACTGAATATGCTGGGGACATACTTTTGTACACATAAAGATGCAATTCCCCAGCGACATGTTTTTTTTCCTGCTGACATATATAGCTGCCTTACAGTTCTGGTCTTGATCCCTCTTGTATTTAATGAAAGCACTTAATATACATCTCACATTTGTCAAAGTATCTCAGCTGCTTTGTCAACTGTATGATAGATGTGTCTTACAGTGAGATGAAATGTCGTTTCCCTTCGTCATAGTGCAAAAAAATATATATAAATAAAAAAAATAAATTTAAATACGTAAAACGTAAGAAGACATGACAATTAAATCTTCACATGAAATTCAAGACATAAGACATAAAATATAGTTAAAAAGATTTGATTAGAAGGGAAGAGTGTGCAGTTGTACAAGGAAATCGAATGAACATGGATGGTGCAATAAGTAGATTTTTGTTCGTGTTTGTGAATTGTGATTGTGAATCCAATCCAGAGAAGGAGACAATTAGCTCATTTAGAACATCCAATCAGATTGGGGCGGGGCACAGTGTTCAGTAGTCAAGCAGCCTGGGAATTAAAAGAAAAGAACCAAAAGAAATAAGGAAGAATGTTTATTTTGTTGTGGAACAAAGCAAGGTGTTTTAAGCAAGCCAGTTAAATGAGCAGTAAACCAATCAGAATGCAATGTTTTTTTGTGATTGCAGGTCCTACCCTCGCATCATAACAAGGCGAACAGCTGACAGGCATGTTGTGACAGCAGAACTTTAAAAACACGTGTGTGGCACTGCTGTACCATCCAACGTGTCTGACAGAAAACTAATATGTGCTTTGTCTGTTCTTTATGTGGAGCATCGTCCTCTTTTTTGGTGCAGCCTGGTCGTTTTTTTATCGTTCCTGTGTCGGTCGGCAGAGCTTCACTCAGTAACATTTCTAACCGCTAAGTATGTAAAGGGATTGTGAGTGACAGCTAGTACACAGACAATGCTGAGTATATTCTACAAATGCTGATTTTTTCTGCATTTACTTGTTATTTAAATCTAACTTTATTGATTAACTAAATTTCTTATGGTCTCACCTGGATATTTGACTTATTTGTGTTTACCATCCAGCCAGAGGATACAATAACAGGAACCGATCCTGGCATCTGTGGATGGCAAACCTGTGTTTTCATCATAGCTCTGGGTGGGTATGTTACGTCTCCCATTGCCTACAGGTCGGTGAACCCGGGTTGTAGCCCCGCCCACAGCAGCCACGCCTCCGTCCCGGGGGCGGTCCTGGAGGAGGAGTCCACCCTGCTGGTGGCGCAGGTCGACCGGGCGACAGCGCGCTGCCGTGTAATGGAGACGTATCACGAGGACGGCCTGCGGCAGGATCCCGCTGACGGGGAGGCTTCGGTGACAGACCCAGGGCTGCGGGAACTCCTGGCCCAGAACCGGAGGCTGCTGCCCAGCACCAAGAACCCACTGCATGTGATCGATGGCCGGGAGCTGCGCTACTTCGTGGGCATCATCGACATCTTCACCGTCTATGGCTTCCGCAAGAAGCTGGAGCACCTTTGGAAGCGGCTTCGCTACCCGGGCCAGTCGTTCTCCACCATCAGCCCCCCTGCATATGCACAGAGGATCTGCCAGTGGGTGCAGGGGCACAGCCAGTGACCCGCAGACCCCCCCAGGGCAGGGGGAAGGTTTCAGGGGAACGGCAAGGGACTGGGGGACGCCATGCCCCCCCCCCCCCCCCATATCACAGGGTCAGAAGTACTCCTTCTTTTTCATTGGGTTCTGTATTTGATTACATTCAATATTATGTTACCTTTTTCCATGGTGTTCCAGGAAAAGGAAATATTCAATTTCAGTCTCAAACATATCAAACCTCGTTCTGTCCTGGTTAAGTGATATGGGACAAAAACCTCAGGGTTTCTGTTCTTAATCACATGCCATATATGACCCAGGACCTGGCAAAAGCTTAGCCAACTGCTAGTAAAACAGACAATGGTTCTACTACATTACTACATTTGTGAGGCTTTCCTGGGTTCAGTTCGGAATGTTCTCAATAGAATACCCCTCAGATACCCTTCCCAGGACATACCCCTGTCCTTCCTGCCCTGGTCCAGGTCACCCTTGTAGCTCTGCAGGAGCGTAGGACCCAGGGGGGACGAAGGAGGGGGTGTACCCTCAATATTGAATTTGACTTCATGTGTCTCCTCCAAAACAGACTCTTATACTTAAATTATTCAACTGAGCACCCCCCCCCCCCTCCACCCCAGTCTCAAACTCTCTCCTGTGCCGTTATGCTAAGAATACAAGAATACATGGAAAGATGGATGGGTGAACGTCCCTGATAACCAGCTCCTGAAGTGAATCTGCAGGTGCGGTGGCTGTTCCCATGGGAAGCGTGTCATCTCCATGTTCCATGCCTCGATTAGGTCCATTTCAGTCCGGTAGTTATTTTGAGAATAAAGGACTCATTTCATTTGCAGTGTGAGCCTCTGTTCTCACTTCTGTAGCTTTAGATCACTGAAAGCAAACCTCAAAACGAACACTTGTCCATCTTCAGGCTGGAGTAGTGAGTGTTTCAAACAATGTGTGGGCGTTTCAAATGGTTTGTGGGCGTGTTGAAAGATTTATGGGTGTGTTGGAAGGTGGGCGTGTCAGCAGGGTGAAACTGGGTGGAACCATACATCATTTCTTTTATGCTTTCTGGAAATATGGCGATAAGTGTGGCGTTACATGTAAATATGCATAGGAAATGGCTCACGCTATATGAAAGAGTCTGAAACAGGCATTTAATTATAGATCTCTGTTAATCATAGTCATTACTTGACCTTTATGTCTGGTCTCTTTCTGAAATAATGTTTATTGACAGCAATTTCAAACAAAAGAAATATTCTTTTGGCACAGCTGCTCTATTGCACGTCACCTTTTGACACGCCCACCTTTTGACACACCCACCACTCCTGCAGACACATGTCTCTTAAGGTGGTGAGGTGGTTCAGAGTTCAGCATGACTTTAACTAGCTGATCTGGTGGTGGGAAACTGGGTCAAGTTCTGCAGTTTGGCTTTTACCAGAGCAGGTGAGATGTTAGATCATAGTGATGGAATAGAGTCAACAATTTGAGCAGTAAGAAGTGAAAGAAACAGGCTTCTTGGGGTTTGACCTGTACATGTACCTCCATATGTATCTCGCCAGGGGCCTGCGCCCATCTCTACACTGAGCCTCAGCACTTCCCTCGCTCCTGCTATGATCCTCATGCTTATAACCACACCTACTTGCAGCTAATCCCATGGTCTCTGGAGGATATCATGGGAATTTCAGACCTACTGTGACACCTTTACAGATGCTGCTTCTTTAATTTGTGAGAATTCAAACATAGGAACATTAATGTCGCAGGTTCATCGTCGAGAAGATTTTGGTCGACCATGAGAAATGATGATGAATGAAAATATGCATAGTATTTCTCGTCTTGTCTGTGATTTGCCAAGCGGTGTTTGCCAAGTTGCGAGATTTGCAGAGGATTATAAGTAAAGGTTGTGCTCACTGTATGTGCGCTGACGCCCCATGATGGACATGGTGACGCACCCCAAATCCTCCCTTGTAATGGGTACCTTGGGTCTGGGTTCATATTTATATTCCATGTGCAGAAGTTTCGAACAAAACCTATGTGTATATCTGTTGGTGTGTGGAGTCTGAGCTATTACTATAAAAAAAAATACAAAAAAAAGAGAACTAACGCAAATAATGTTATTTGAAGCATGAGTTTCTGTGCATGAGGAAAATCTGTAAACATAGTTATTTAAAAGTTAATTTTAAATAAGGAAAAAGAAAGTATGCAATTTCGGAGGCCTACAAGAGCAGAGTCTCTGAGCTACTGATGCAGCCATAGACCATAAGACCCAACCTGAACACCAAAGAGCTCGTCTTTTCTCATGCAGAGACAAATTCCTCTTTGTGAAATGTATGCATAAAATGTCTATGCCTTTAACTAAATAAACCATTTTTATCACAAAGCAGTATAACCAAATCTGTGTAAGCCGTAACACTTGTGTCTTCCTCTGTTCTCTACACATAAATTCAAAACCATCACTTTAAACCTCTTAAGATGATATTTAGTGTCAAAGAGTAAAGTCAGTCATCTAAACCTAGAATTTACAAAAATCAAGATGTAAGACTAGGATGGTGTGACCGTCACATAGGTAACAGTGTCACCTCATATCTCTAGGGTTGGGGGTTTGACTCACATTTTCTCCTATATATACAGTATCTCACAAAAGTGAATACACCCCTCACATTTTTGTAAATATTTTATTATATCTTTTCATGGGACAACACTGAAGATATGACACTTTGATACAATGTAAAGTAGACAGTGTACAGCTTGTACAACAGTGTAAATTTGCTGTCCCCTCAAAATAACTAAACACACAGCCATTAATGTCTAAACCACTGGCAACAAAAGTGAGTACACCCCTAAGTGAAAATGTCCAAATTGTGCCTAATGAGTCAATATTTTGTGTGGCCACAATTATTTTCCAGCACTGCCTTAACTATCTTGGGCATGGAGTTCACTAGAACTTCACAGGTTGCCCCTGGAATCCTCTTCCACTACACCCATGATGACATCATGGAGCTGGTGGATGTTAGAGACCTTGCGTTCCTCCACCTTCAGTTTGAGGATGCCCCACAGATGCTGAATAGGATTTAGGTCTGGAGACATGCTTGGCCAGTCCAGCACCTTTACCCTCAGTTTCATTAGCAAGTCAGTGGTCGTCTTGGAGGTGTGTGTGGGGTCATTATCATGTTGTAATACTGCCCTGCGGCTCAGTTTCTGAAGGGAGGGGATACTCACTTTTGTGAGATACTGTATATGGAAGATACATGGTTCTTCTTGGCCGTGAAGTTTCCTGCCACACTACCAAGATATGCAGATTTGTTTTTCTAAATTGCTCGTTGTGTATGTGCCCTGTGATGGATTGACAATCAAAGCAGGCTGTGCTCTGTGCTTCCTCTGATAGGTACCAGGTGATCCTGCCAGGATAAGCTGTTGGATGCTGGATGGATGTAAAACTCATTAAATGGGACAATAATTCCCATGAGTTAGAAGGTACACAATTTTGGATGGTTTGTGTACATCCCACATTTATAAACGTACAAAATAAAATTGCAACCTAAATGCAGCTGATTGCACCTGTACGCGTTATTTAAATTAATGGCAGTGTTTCACGATTTCTAGGATCTTGGCCTGTTTAACAAGTGCTAAAACATTTTGAACTTTATGTAATATTGTGAAATGCCTGTGAATAGTTTCATGACGTCATTCTGCTTTGAGCTGATACCAAATCCACTTCCTTATGTTGGTTTGGACAAAATCATTTGCAAAATAAATAAAGGCAAATGTACTGAATTTCTATGTTTTTAATTGTTTATTTCCATCAAAGAAAAGAAACCCCAAATAAAATGAATGAATGAATGAATGAACAAATTAATGCAGGAGATCCTTCCCTATGAGGTGATAAATGTGTGCTCTACATTTTGGGACTGTAGAGTGTAGATCAAGGATTGGACCCCATACTACAGAATAGGGATGAAACCTCTGTTTTCTGAGCTACCCTCTGTCCATTTCCCCCCCCCCCCCTCCCCCCCCAGTGCCTGGCACCAGCAGCCATGGGAGGGGCAGGCGCTGATTGTGCTACACTTTCTGTGATCTGCCACTGTATGTATCCATGCCAGGTACACGTGTACCTACAGGTGCTGCAGGTTCTAAACCACTCCCCCCTCTAAAAATCAGAATGCTTTTTTTATCCCTGAGGAAATTGCTGAAATGCTCCCACAATCACTTTTGATCTAAACTGACCTTTTACTGCTCAGATTTACCTAATTTGTTCAATGACCCCAGGTTTACAACCATCTGTTTATATATGACAGGCTGTAAAAGGAGTTAATTCTGTGCTGACAAACCACAATTGGACATCATTTGTAAACACATTAAAACAGCTCACAACACACACAGAGAAATGTACTCATATCTTTTTGGGGACCGTCCATTCATTTCTACGGCCAAAACCCCTAACCCCAACAATGATAACATTACCCCCTACCCAGCCCTAAGATTAACCACAGGTAACCAAACAAAATACAAGTTTTTTTTTTTTTTTTTGCATTTTTACTTCTTTCAACAACGTTAAAATAGCAGGTTTTTATCACATTGTGGGGACATTTGGTATACCTGGATCTCTCTCTCTCTCTCTCACACACACACACACACACACACAAACACAAGACTTGGAACTGAAATATTTCCATGTACAATGCTATGAACCATACAGATTAATTAACCCTAGCTGACATCGAATTACACAACACCGCGAACACTATACTGCAATAACTTCAAAAATAGAAGAAACATAAGAACATCTGCAGATCGTTCAGCTAAAATGAATCGCGCAGTAAAAGGCTCGATCTCTACAGAACACATAAAGAAAACGGAAGACGGTAAGTCTGTGTTCTGTCTGTGATTGGATGTATTTCTGTTCAAACCCGAGGCGCACTTGGATTTTATTGGCCCCGAGACTTACTCTTTAAGCTCCATTTAATATTCCAACGTGCAAAGCCAGATCAGGCTTTAAACAATGGTAGAACAGAAGAGCGCAGATTGAATCGATTTGTCACGAAACGCCGTCTTAATGAAATTATCTTTAATTGAACCAACCAAATATATTTGAATTTGATAATAATATTGAGTAACGTTTTGCTTCTAAATCATTTGTGAAATAAAATCACATTACGTCCTTGTAATATACAAGACATACATATATTTACATCCATTTATCTGCCATCCGCTTCTACCGCGGACAGGGTTGCGGGGGCATGTCGTATTTTTCAACATTAAATTGATTTGATTTATTTGCGAATTATCCATACCCCTTTAACGTAAGGCTGATCAAGCGATTTTCGACCACACTGATGGCATATGGATTAGCGTAAACCCGGGTCTGGCGCACTCCCCCGCCACACCGGAGCTGGTGGGTGATCGCTGATATCCCGCGGCAGGCGACGCAAAACCAGCCCATGGTACGAGGACGCGCTTGCTGCACTCCCTGAAACCATGGACTTCAATGTCAAGAAACTGGCCTCCGATGCAGGGGTTTTTTTCACACGGGCAGTCCAGGTAACTGTTAATATCTATAAGAAATATAGCACTAAAATTTGCAATATTGTTTCTGTTGAATAATAATAATAATTATTATTATTATTATTATTATTATTGTGACAACAGCATCATTTGGAATTACCAGGCTGATGATCTTTTAATCTTGCATCTACACTGGGAGGCGACATTGACAGCTTTACCCTTCGCATAGATTATATTTTTCCTTCCCATGATGTTGATGTCGCCATTGTAAAACATATCGAGGCTGACTAAAGTCCTGTTATTTATAGATACGGCGTGATTCTTACCCGGAGACGTATCCTGATCCTCCGCATTTTCTATTTAATGCAATGCTTCTGCAGCGGTAGAATAATACTATATTTTGTAGGATTTCAGATTATTCGGTATTGCGCTCAAATACAAAAATTCCAAGACCTTTAATTACTCTCACTGTTTGCTACATTCTGTTAATTGAATTGTAATTTACAAACGAGCGCGTTATTTTGCATGTCTCAGTTTAATACGCAGCCAGTACATTTAATTTCCGTGACCTGCTTCATGCAGTGCAGTAAACGCATCACCCTATTCGATTAGCTCAACACAACACGATGAACAAAACGGGAACGTTATCTGACCAAGAACCGTCGCCCTACCCTTGAGAGAGGTACTTAACCTCCGCTTAGGCAGAATTATACCTCTGTCGATGTGTAAAATTGTGCACAGATTAAATTGCATGAAGGAGTAGGAATTATGGGAAATAATCCGTTCATCCATGCATCCATCTTCTAACCGGTTATCCTGGCCTGGGTCGTCGGATGGAAGATAATCATTTTAAAAACCCTTAAATCCCTTGAGATTCAGCTTACAGTAAAAATGTATAGATTTTTTGAGCCAGGACAATGTTTCTCAGAAAGAAAGGGTTTTGGAATGTAAGTGGCTGGTGGGGGAGAGGTGGGTGTAGTTCGCCGGCTTTCCTCCATGTCAGATACGGAGTCCTCTGGGGTCACCGTGGTCACCGTGGGGGTGCTTTTTCAGGATCGGCGGATCGGAAATCACTCCGTCACTGTTCAGTACGCCTTCTCCGTGATCTATATCGGTTGAAACGACAGCTGTTTTATTGTGCCAATAGCCTCTCCATATGTCTTTTACTGCTGGTATTTTACTGCTTTTGGTCACCGATGGATGAAGACGAGCTTTACGTTTAATCAGAAAATGTTGTAGATTGTATTTAGGTAATATCTCGGATGATAATTAAAACTGTGATATTACTGAAATACAGTATAACTCAATACAGAAATGGTAAATGGTAAATAGACTGCATTTATATAGCGCTTTTCTACTCCTACGAGTACTCAAAGCGCTTTACAATACATGCCTCACATTCACCCATCCACACTCACATTCACACACCGGTGGTACAGGGTAGGAAAGACTGACCTGATCTCTTCTCTGGCGTTGCCTGATTTAGATACAATGCTTAATTTGATTTGTTGAATGCTGCGTTAATTCTACAGTGCCCCCGCACCATATGTGAATTGTAGGTACAAATTTATGATTTGACCTGGCTGGTAACACTGTTCGTCCTCAGGTTGTGTCTGTCCCGCGCACTCCTGCAGACACACACACACACGCACATGTAGGGTAAACATATCCTTATGGGGACCGCTCATTCATTTCAATGGGAAAAATGCTAACGCTAACTATGACAACCTTAACCCCTACCCTGCCCTAACCATAACCATAAGTAACCTAACAAAATACAAGAGTTTTTGCATTTTTAGTTTTTTCATAGCAGTCACCGATTTTTATAAAATAGAGTTTTCCCTTATGGGGACCAGGAAACCGGTCCCCATAAAATGAAAAAAAAAACGGATATTTATCACATTATGGGGACATTGTGTCCCCATAAGGATAGCTAAACACGCTCGCACAATTTTAAGAACTGCATCAACTTAAATGCTTACTTTAAACTAGAGGTCCTTCACTGCTTCTCTGAAATCCAACCCTGCCTACTTTTCTCAAACCCTCACATACAGATCCAGCCGCTTAAAATTTCCCCACTTTCCATGACAGGTCCTTGACAGGACCTTGACTGGCTCTTGGCTGGTCCTTGACTGTAATGAGATCCCCCACGATGATGTAATGAAAAAGGGGGCCGGCATGATCCACCCCTCAACTCTCTGTGTGTAAAGTACTTGCAATGATCTATCCATCCACCAGGGAGAGCAGTAATCTGAAGTGACTTACCTGAAATCAGGTAAGATACCTGAATCAGGTATTGTAACTACACTGCAAAAAATGAAAATCTAAGCAAGTACAATTTTCCTATATTTAAACAAAATTCCAATTTCATTAATAAACTTACTACACTGCAATAAATGGCCTGTGAAATTTAGAAATAGTTTCTGTTGTGAGGCAAAGATGGCCTAAAACTGTCAAAATGTGTTTTTAGTCAGTTTATTGATGAAATTAGAATTTTATTTTACTTCCCTCTTTGGAGATGAGGCGGTCCCAAGATATGTCCAATACAATAATTACAGGTCTAAACAAAGTATTAAGACTGATATTGTCAAGCAATGAGAGGTATATGAAAATTAATCAGATTTGAAGCCCATTAAGCTTGTTTGGCACAAGATGAAAGATTTCATCCGCAAGGAGGCCAAGCCAGGTACAAAGCAGCAGCATGTCCAAGAGTTATTTTGGGAGAAGAGAGTGACCGAAGATGTTTGTGACAGACTAATTACAGGTCTAAACAAAGTAATAAGGTTTACTGTGGAGAATAAAGGTGTGTTCTTTCTTTCTGTCTGGCTAACACAGCCGGATAGGCTGCTGGTGGCTGCGCATCCACTGGGGGGGGGGGGGTGATGTGTGAATGTGTCATTAACTTCTCTGCTTGGCCACAATGAAACAATGAGACAGATGAGACAGATGTTTGAAGCGGTCAAGGTGAGGTTATTTTTTTAACATAAGAAACACTGCTTTCAGATCATAAGAACATAAGAACTATACAAACGAGAGGAGGCCATTCGGCCCATCAAGCTCGCTTAGGGAGAACTTAACTAATAGCTCAGAGTTGTTAAAATCTTATCTAGCTCTGATTTAAAGGAACTCAAGGATTCAGCTTGCACTATGTTATCAGGAAGACTATTCCATATTCTGACTATCAAGCCAGTCGGTTAAATAAACACTACTAAACAGTCATTACACACTACCAGTCAAAATTGTTGTTGGCATGTAAATTAGAAACCAGAAGACTATAGTGGAAAAAAAGTATGATCGTCTACCAAAAACATTTATACACTGTATAGTCATGACTGACATGCTGAGGCTGGGTTTGAACCAGTGATCCAGGGAACACAAGCACACAGGCTTAGCCCACTGAGCCACACAGGGACCCTGGAAGTGCATGAAAGTTCACCATAGCAAATACCCTGAGCAAGGAACTGCCCACAAGCACAAGAAAAGTGGTGGGGCTGGGGGCTGGGGGGTCAACTGAATGTGTGAAAGTCATTAACATCTCTTTTGACTGGTAGTATGTGTGTGTTTGTGTGTGGGTTTGCATAGATCACATTTGAGGACCAAATTGCCCCCAAAGTGTAGTAAAACCTGAAATTTTCCTACTTTTGGGGACATTTTTTGAGGTCCCTATTTGGATAAACACTTTTAAAGCCTCTGGTCACAAATTTTTCTGAACACATACAAATCGAATTTCAATGAAAAAGTTGGCCAAAATTTCACATCTGTTCACGACTATACGCTCGGGTGGTGAACAAAAGCACTGGCAAAGTCTTGCATTTCTGAAAAGTTTCAATACGCAGAAAAAGGCTAGTCACATTAGAGCGCTATTTCGTGAAGTCTGGTCCACCATCTAAACGGCTAAACACACCAGAAGCCCCTGAAATAGAAGAAATCACAAGACAGAAAACACTTTAACATCTCTCCATCACAGAGCCGGACTCGTCATCAAAACTGTAAGCTCCTCTAAACCCAGCTTATTGTACCTTGATACCTTGTACGTTGCTTTGGATAAGTCTGCTAAATGCTTTAAATGTAAATATAAATATTGTACAGTGTAAAGCCATGTAGCAGAAATGACTTGGGGTCAGTAATCCAGGAGACATGGAGGTGTACAGTAAATATCCATTGTCTTCCCAACATCAGTCACTGAATGGTATTAAAAAAGCACTGGAGAGTTCAAAGCATACAATTCTCACAGTCTATCAGCACCACCAACATTCAGATGTAAATGAGCTTCAGATGTAAATGCACGCTGGCCGACCAGATCACCCCCCCTGGAAAGAAAATATCCCTATTCCCTTTTATTGTCCTTGGTGATTTTAACAGAGTGAATCTACACCAGGAACTTCCTAAACACAGACAGCATATCGACTGCCCCACCAGGGACAACATCACACTGGACCACTGTTACACCATTTTAAAAGATGCCTATCGCTCTGTCCCCCGGGCAGCTTTAGGACATTCTGATCACTGTATGGTCCATCTTATTCCAATTTACAGGCAACAGCTTAAACGTGCCAAGCCTGTAGTCAAAACTGTGAAGAAGTGGACCAATGCAGCAAAGCAGGAACTGCAAGACTGTTTTGACTGCACTAATTGGACTGTCTTTGAAGCTGCATCTGATAATCTGGATGAGCTGACAGACACTGTGACATCATACATCAGTTTTTGTGAAGATGTGTGTGTCCCGACCAAGACCTTCTGCACATACAACAACAATAAACCATGGTTCACTCCCAAACTGCAACATCTTCACCAGGCCAAGGAGGATGCCTACAGAAGTGGTGACAGGGCCCTGTACAGGCAGGCCAGGAACACGCTGACCAGGGAGATCAAAGTGGCAAAAAGAAGCTACTCTGAGAAGCTGAAAGAACGGTTCTCAGCCAATGACCCTGCATCAGTGTGGAGAGGCCTGCGAGATATCACCAGCAACAGACGACCCCTACCCCCCGCTGAAGCAAACAAAGACCTGGCAGACGAGCTGAACAACTTCTACTGCAGGTTTGAGATAAACAGATTCACACCCCCCATCCACCCCACTCCAGAGACAATAACCCTCATCACACCTCTCACCCCCCTATCCTCCCCCCTGGAACTCAGAATACACGAAGCGGAAGTGAGCCGGCTGTTCCAGAAACAGAAAACCAAGAAGGCCCCGGGACCAAACGGTGTATCCCCCTCCTGCCTCAAAACCTGTGCTGATCAGCTGGCTCCCATCTTCACCCGCATCTTCAATAGATTTCTGGAGTTGTGTGTAGTTCCCTCCTGCTTCAAACGCTCCACCATTATCACGGTCCCCAAAAAACCCACCATTACAGGACTGAATGACTACAGACCTGTCGCCTTGACGTCTGTGGTCATGAAATCCTTTGAACGCCTGGTTTTAGCCCATCTAAAGGACATTACAGGACACCAGCTGTACCCCCTGCAGTTTGCCTATCGGGCAAACAGGTCGGTGGATGATGCAGTGAATATGGGGCTGCATTATATCCTGCAACATCTGGACCGTCCAGGAACTTATGCCAGGATCCTGTTTGTGGACTTTAGTTCGGCTAAACGAGCATAGATTTTAACGAGCAGTTAAAATCATTTCAGATCCGTCACATCCTGGACACAATCTTCTCCAGCTACCCCCCTCTGGCAGACGCTACAGATCTGTTTACAAAAACTGTTTACACTATACCTCGCACCTTAAAATTGCACAGTGTTACTCACCTGTGTATATTTATAATTTTTCACATTTGTATTGTATGTGTGTTGTATTGTACTGTATTTGTACAGTATTTCTTGTATAGGGTATTTTGTTTTTAAAGTGTCACTTATTGTAGAGCTGGGTGATATGGCCTAAAAATAAAATCTCCGATTTCCGATTTCAATCGATTCTCCCCTCCCCTACACAAAATCAAACTACTTTATTTAGCTTTTTTTACTTTAGACCACACCTTTAGGGGCAGTGTGTGGCTCAGTGGGCTAAGCTGTGTGCTTGTAATCAGAAGGTCACTGGTTCAAGCCTAGCCTCAGCATGTCTGCAGCTCCTTGAGCAAGGCCCCAACAGGTGGCCTTCACAGACAACTTATTCTTCAAAGATCAAGTTGAGGGAGGCATAAACACAATTTCCCCACGGGGATCAATAAAGTGTCAGTTATTATTGTGAACACTTTTAGAAAGGTTTCTCTATAGCTTATTTTAAAACTGGCAACAACACAATACACCCTCAAACTTATAAATAAAAGTAATAAGTAATATTGTAATAATAATAGAAAAAAAACACATAATTTTATCATGTCAGCTTAGTATTAAGTAAATACTTTATGCCATTGGGTTTGACATATTATATTACAATTCCATATTAAAGAAGTAGCAACACCTTTCTTTGGGCATGTGCCATCTTTTCCCCTGTCATTGCCATGTTGTTAGTGAATCTGCTACAGTGTTAATTTACCCATGAGGAATGGTGCATCGCATTAGTTCCGCATTTGGCGCTTGTGTGTAAAAAAAGTAATAAAATCGATTTCATGAAAACACATCGTCCTGAACTGTAAATTCGAATTAATCAATTAAATTGATTTATCGCCCAGCTCTAACTTATTGTTTGTGTATGAGAGAGTATCAAACTGTGGGAAACTAATTCCTTGTGTGCCCCAGCACACTTGGCGAATAAAAGCTGATTCTGATTCTGATTCTGATTGCTGCAGCAGGTGAGGATCATGAACTCCCAATCACCTACAAATTCTTTAATCAATCAACAGTTACAGTATCAACAATCAATGGCTGGACAGTTGATACAGGGACAATGATCACAACACACGTCAGAACAGCCTTCCCAAAGCCAACAAACTGAACCCTATTGAAAATTTGTGGACTATGCTTAAAATAAAGCACTTTAAAACAAATCAATATACTGTAGGACCAAAGTGCTGTACAAAGGATAAATAAGAATAGACAATAAACAAACCAATAAAGCATATTAAAATAAAATAAAATAAGTAAATAAAATAAATTAAAAAGAAAAATGAGCTTTTTTAAGTCATAGCAAAGACCATTCAATCATTTAACCCTGTAAAAAGAAAAGTAAAGTTTTTGTAAAGACAGCGCCATCTAATGGTATCACCCTGCAAGTGAATGAATGGGCGGGTTTATAGTCAAATATAGGCCCACCCCTAGAAGAAGGGGGGCTCTAGCTTCCGGCTGGTATTTGGAAGGAACTTGGCTGGGATTTGGCTGCCAGCCAGACTGGAGGGGAAATTTTAAGTGGCTGGATCTGTACTCAAGCAAAGGGTACCATCCTATACCTCATGGCGTTATCAGCTGCATTTTTAACATATTTGTCTGACGACTGACATGAACATTTTATGACATTTCCCCTCCATCAATGGCCGCTGTGTCCAGTTTAGTAATTGAGTTATGTAACATATCCATGTGTGAGGTGTTCTCTGATTCGTTTGCCACAGCATGATGGTTCCTAATCCCAGTGTAAGACTGGGGATATCTGACAGTATGTATTGTGACACTATCTGCCTGCTGACATAGGACGTTGGGTCATTGGTCAGGGGGCCATTTCAACAGGCAGCAGTGGCAACAATCAAGCCATATATCAACTGTCATAGAGTAATTACAGTATTACAACAATTACAATATTACTCATTATGTTGCTGGTCTTAATGTTGAATGACAGTCTGAATTTCTATTAGTCTCCATGGATCTATATATAATTTTATTCTCTAATTCAAATGATTTTATACATTGTTTGAACAAGGGCATTTGGCGACTCTTCATCAGGCACTTCACACGTGAGCGTTTTGTCATAAAAGCACCTGGAAAGGATGCATTTTCTGATCACAGGGAAACCACAGGGATCACAAAAATGCTGCATGTCATTTGTAGCTTAATATACACCTATAGCTGTTATTATTTATGATGGGTTTTTTTTGATGCTATTCAGATGTAATTCTTGATTAGTTTTTCGGTCAGCTGGCGGAGGGTGAGAAAGACTGACTGGTGCGGAAAAATATGTGTGTATGGCTCCTCACCAGGGCTTCTGCTCAGGCCCACCTGTTTCTGGTGCTCTAGGGCCAAGGCGTCTTGTGGATGCTGATACAGCTACAGCCATATGTCATCGTGAGCCTTTCGTGTGTGTTTGAGCACCGCTCTCGGTGAGGGCACCCGTGTGTGTGTGTGTCCGTGTGTGTGTCCGTGTGTGTGTGTCCGTGTGTGTGTGTCTGTGTGTGTGTCTGTGTGTGTGTCCGTGTGTGTGTGTGTGTGTGTGCACTCCTCCTTTGTGCGTGGGTATCAGGCAGCAAGCCATAGACTCCCTCCTAGTGTCTGCTTTCTTAGTCCTGTAGGCTTGTCTGAGTCTCTCTGTCATCCTTCCTGAGTTGCTCTTTGTCACTGTCTGCCATTAGAGCCCAGCACACTAGGCTTATTGCTACAGCGGATTTGTGTTGTGTGATATTTCACTGGCCATTTAACTTTGGCATAAATTCCCCTTGGTTCTGAGTGATTGGCAACAAACGTGTGACATTTTTCAGGAGTTCTATGTGTATTTATTATGACATTTATAGAAAATTTGACTCAGCATCGCCTTGTTATATGGAATTAGTCTCTGTGAAATTGGTCTTGCTCATTACATTACCTAGGCATAGCTGACATTATACATGATGGCAAATTAACAGTGCAACTCCAGAGGAAGGCTGACACAAAAATATACGCAGCCTCTGCACAAATTAGAGTAAGTAGATTCCTCCGTTGGTTGACTGCATTGTGATCCTGCGTTTCTCTCCTGAGTTCACGGAGGAGAAGCTGGGCCAGGCTGAGAAGACTGAGCTGGACGCCCACTTGGAGAACCTCTTAGCACGGGCAGACTGCACCAAGAACTGGACTGAGAAAATCTTCCGTCAGACGGAGATCCTTCTGCAGCCCAACCCAAGTAAGAATGTCTGCTCCTTGCCGAGTAGTCAGAGGCCATCTTGTCTGACAGTCATTCATTATTAATGAATTATTTCCTCAGCAGAAGGGTTCTTCGCAAAGTGGTCCACAATTGTATGTTGCTCTTTAATACAGATGAACATTTCACTTAAGAAGTTCACTGGAGTGGTATTTGGTAAACCAACATGTCTTTTCTTTAGAACCAACAATGACTGGTTTGGAGGATAACTCATCCTATGCTCGTTTGTGGGAATCTTCATCAGTACGCTTCTAATTCTCTGGTGGCCACTCTGTGTGATGGAGAGCTGGGCTTCCTGGTTATGGGCAGATTTCCACTGTGTCTCAGGACTGAGTCATCAAAACAAAATGTTGGGTCGCCTGGCTTGTGCATAAAAATGAGCCACTGGTTAAAATAGGGTCAGTCATTCACACCTGTACAAATGTGGAGATGCGGTTTTCCGGGATTGATTGGAGACCCAGCATGATGTGTGGACTCACCTGAAGCAGAGTGTTGAGGTGTGAGGAGCAAAGAGCTCTAACCTTTGATTTTTTGACCCCCCTCCTTCACCATGCTACAGTTGACCATACGGGTGAGTCCCCTTCTCCTCCTGGCACCCTTGTGCCAATGGCTTTGGCCCCCACCCCCCCACACTCCTTGCCACACCCCATCTTAGGTCCATGCAGCGTGCTAAAGGAACATGTGCTGAGCTGGCCCTGTGACATGCCCTGATTGCGTGTGTGGGGTGGAAATGGCTATAATAATCTGTTGGCCATTGATTTTATACACCTCCCATTAATTTTTTGCTTCTGTTGGGTCTGATAGAGGAAACTTTAGCATGCATGCTGGCAGACAATATTTGCTAATGATTCTATTGGTGGGATTGACTCTCATGGGGAGTACAGAAAAAGATGTACAGGAAATCCACTATGGACACAGGGAATGAATGTGTAGTTTTTGTTTCTTTTTAATGATTGGTGAAAAAGTGCACTAGTCGTGGGTTTTCAGCTAGTGAGAAGTCAGGGACTGGGGGGGGGGGCACTGTAGCTCTGCAGGCATCCATAAGAAAGGCATGGGGCCAGCAGTGAGTATGCTTCCAGGCACTAGCTAACGCATGTTTCATTGGCATCAGCAGCTTTTGATAACCCCTCCTTGAGCTTCTCTTCCTCTGGGTTATCAGAGGCCCGGTGCCTCTGCTAGTTCTCCCTCGTCTGGTTTTTAGAAAACAGGAGGTGAGACAAGTTCCCGTGTAACCCTTCAAAGATGTCCATTATGAGTGACATCATGAAAGATGTCCATTATGAGTGACATCATGAAAGATGTCCATTATGAGTGACATCATGAAAGATGTCCATTATGAGTGACATCATGACCTGGGACCGCTCCCCCTTCGTGATGTCATTGTGTGGCGATCAGCTGTCCCCCCCTTGTGAGGCCATCACCCGGAGACTCTCCGTCTCCTGTTGTGATGTCATCCTTTCACTGAGTCCACCTTGGACTTCACTACTGAAGGGGTTTCTGGCTGCACATGTCACTACACCACCATTCCGGCTTCACTGCTCTCTGCCCATGATGTCATCCTCCTGGGCTCTGCCGTCTCATCTTGCATTAGTCGTTTGCCTCAGAGATTAACGGTAGTGGTAGAGCTCCAGACGGACAGCCAGACTGACCAGTGCCTCACATTTCGATGTTTTCACATCAGATGCTTTCTTTGTTCTCAAATCATGGCGCCCCCGGCTGGCTCCTCTGAGCCCAACAAATGGGTCGTGGTACTTGACAGTGGTCAGATAGCAGAGCTGTGAGAACCAGTAGCATTTGTAGCAGAGTGTGCTGTGTTTGTTTACCATCCCTGTCCTTTATGACATCACAGAACACGAGGCGCATCGCTCGCCCGGAAGGGTGCTGTCTATGCGTACTCCTCCAGCCTGTGTACCTTTGGTTTTTCTTTTCTGTGTGTATAACAGTGAGTCACTGTGTCCTGTGTGTTACTGAGCATGTGCTGGAAGCAGGTAGCCAGTTTAGAAGCAGATTATAAGCAGATTTTTTTGTGTCTAAGTAATGTTTTGCACCATGCAACACATCTCAAAAAGACACCACTATTGTGCCACTGAAAGCACCAAAGACAAAATACTCCTGGATGGAGGCAGTGTATTTATATACCATATAGCCTATATACCTTATATGTACTGTAGTTCATACTCTGGTGATTTAATATATATTTTCTTAATGGGTCTAGCATTGTAATTAATTATCCAATCAGATTTAGTTCTCATGGTCAAAAAGGAGCCGTACAGTCTAGTATTTGTCAGTGTAAAAGTAAGAGGATCACGTCTCTCTTCCACCTTGTCCCACTCCCCTTCCAGGTGCCCGCATTGAGGAGTTCTTCTATGAGAAGCTGGACAAGAAGATTCCATCCCGCATCACTAATGGGGAGATTCTGGGCCAGTATATGGAGGATGCAGCCAATGACTTTGGTCCCGAAACTCCCTACGGTGAGAGTGGGGGGGGGGGGGTTGGCTTGTTGATTTGCGTGTGCTTTTTTAAGGGTGCTGCTTCCTATGTGTCACATTGGTTGGAAGGACATCATTTGAAAGCGATTAGAATGATTAGATTAGAATTAGTACTATTACTGTTTTAGTATTATTGTTACTAGTATTAAGTAGTATTGGTAACACTTTACTTATACCCTTGCATAATGTATTAATTAACCAGAAACTACATGTTACTGATTGGCGATTATCATTAATCAGTCATAACGGTTCATGTTTTTCATGCAATTGCTGTATTTGTTCAAGATTTTTACTTGAGTAGTAACTGAGTTATTAAGTTAGTTGTGCCCCCTCAAGTAAAATTTTACCATAGTATTTAGTAGTATTAGTACTATTATTACTAGGAAAGGATTGGTTACTGTTTGCCGGCAGGATCCTCTCAGCATGGTGCTGTTTGGTTGGGTGAACCATTCCCAGCACCAGGAACCACCAGAAAGCAGTGTATGCACACTCTAGGGCCGCTTGAAAGCAACAATTCACAAAAATATTGTTTCTCATGCCTTTTTTCATGCAGCAGGGACAATTCAGTTTCTAAGCCTAGATTTTTTTAAACCTGTCTCTTCTTGCCTATGTGTGTAACGGAGGTCATTTCCAGTTGAACAGGACACAGATACTGACACACGCTGCCCTCATATTGGACAAAGGGTGTACTGTATGTTTTGGTGAAGCTTTAATGAATTTCAGGGCATCCATTGCCTGACTTCTGTGGACCTTGGCCATTCTGCTGGTGAACCCTGCCCACCGATCTGTCAGGGAATCTCCCGCCACATTCAGTTTTTCTACTTCTTCTGACCTCACCATGTGTCCTCACCTCGGACCTGCCCGCGAGTACATGTTACCTAATCATTGAAACTGATCTCCCTGGAATGTGGGGAACGCCGATATGACGCGTGTTTGTCCTGGTGTGTTCGGTGGAAGACGGAAGTGTAGTGCGGTTTCTGTCCTAGCAGCTTGCCGGTGAAAATGGGTGGATCAGATTTACTGATCTGCCACTTACCCAAGATGGACTGCCTTGCACACTTTACACTTTTATTTCCTTTTATCGACATGTTTTTACGTGTTTTGTTAGTACATTCTCAGTTGCTTTGCTACAGCAGACAAAGCAGGCAGATCTTTACATGTAGCAGGCAAAGCTTTACCTACAGCTGGCAGATCTTTACATGTAGCAGGAAAAGCTTTACCTAAAGCAGGCAGATCTTTACATGTAGCAGGAAAAGCTTTACCTACAGCAGGCAGATCTTTACATGTAGCAGGAAAAGCTTTACCTACAGCAGGCAGATCTTTACATGTAGCAGGCAAAGCTTTACCTAAAGCAGGCAGATCTTTACATGTAGCAGGAAAAGCTTTACCTAAAGCAGGCAGATCTTTACATGTAGCAGGCAAAGCTTTACCTACGGCAGGCAGATCTTAGCATATAGCGGGAAGATATTTATGTACAGCAGGCAATTCTTTACATATATGGCAGGCAGATCTTTACGTATAGCAGGAAGATCTTCTGTTTTTGTGATGTGACTCCATTGTCTTCCCCATGACAGACTATCCTGGGGGTGTACCCTGCTATTGCTCCTCTGTCCGGCGATAACTATTAGCAGTTAATGAAAATTAGCTGATGTGTTTGATTTTTTTCTTCTTACCAAACTCCCAGCAGCGACATTTGTTGTAAACGTAACAATTATTGTTACCCCGACTCTTTTAGCGGTGCAAGCCGTATTATTCCAGTGTATTTTACGGATGGTGTGTGCAGACTATGCATAGCTTAATTATTATTATCTTAGTTTCTCTGGCAGTGCTGTGCTAGTTTCTGGGTTTAAACACACAGGCAGATTTTGTCACATCTTTGTTTTAGCTCTGCCAAGCTTGGATTATGTTTAGTGTAAGATTGTCTCATATATAGTGTGTATTTGTTTTGTGTGTGTTGCAGGGAGCACTCTGATCAAAGTGGGGGAGTTCCAGAGAAGACTGGGTGGTTCGGAGCGTGAGTTTATACAGACATCTGCCATCAGCTTCCTCACGCCACTGCGAAACTTCCTGGAGGGTGACTGGAGGACCATCTCGGTGAGGGCGGGGGGCGCCGCACGTGGCTCCTGAGGCTTGTGGGAATTCTGTAAGACAAGGGGGAGCTCAGCATCTGTTTTAAAAAAATGCACATTTATTTGTGTGCCGGTTCTTTGATGGGGGGTCAGAGCAGAATTTGGATTTCAGTTGAAAGTCTAACGTTTGATGGTAGATTTGGAGGTTCTCCAGTAGATCTCGTGGGGACCTCCGTCTAGGGCTCTGGTTCACATTGCTTTGCCTCTGCAGAGAGAGAGGCGTCTTCTCGAGAACCGGAGGCTGGACCTGGACATCTGCAAAGCACGTCTGAAAAAGGCCAAGGTGGCTGAGGCCAAAGCTTTGGTGAGCTTCCTTTTCTTTTTTTCCTGTTTTTTCATTCCACCCTAAAGCCTCTCTTCCAGCCGCTTTCATTCTTCCCTCGTTTTTATTCCTTTTAATCTTCTCCTCCCTCCCTCAGTTCTCACGTTTTGTCTTGGTTCTCCCAGTAGACTCCAGCATGTAAAGTGGACTGTGGCTGTAATGAGGAAATGTGACGGGGGGGGTGCATAACTGTGTGCTGGAAACTGTGAGAAAGTCTGTCAGCTGGATTACACTCACTTTCCAGGGGTGTTTTCTTCTGTGGACCTGTCTTGCTCTTTCTTTGTTCTTGGTCTTTGTCATCATTTCACTTCTCTAGCTTCTCTCTCCTGTGTCTGCTTCCCCGAGACTGAAGGTTGGGGTTTCCTACTTTTGATTTCTCTATAGACCCTTTGCTCAAGTTTTGTCTTCTTCTAATAAGTCAAAAAAGTAAAAAAAAAATGTGTAGTAAAGGATCGAAATGGTGGAAAATATGAATGCCTGCTTGGTGTTCTGACAGTGTAATTGCATTCATACAGAATAAGCTGAAGTAGAAGATTCAGGTCCAGAAAGTAAAAATCCAGTCCAAGGTTTTCTTTCAACCAGCTAGTTGAGTACTACGTGACTGTGACCCTTTATATTTAACTGGTAGGTTGAAAGGAAGTCTGGATTTTTGCTTTCTGGACCTGAACGAACTACTGCTGAAAACAAATATTAGGAGTATTATGTGAGTGTCACAACCCAGCAGAATGCAGAGGCAGTGACTCTGGGGTGAAGTTGCATCATGTGTTTGCTCTGTTATGCCATAATTGTGGATGCCAGAAGTGAGAGACTGAGCCCTAAGGAGAATGACTTTTGGATTGCAAAGGATGTTGATGTGCTTTTTTCCGTTTGTGGGAGGGTTCAATGTCAGTTTCAGATATATTGCCCTGTCACTGTGAGGTTAGCTAAGGTCACCACATTGCATATTTTGTCATGTTTTCCTCACTAATGATTATACCAGTGATGGTTTATGCATGCCTATGACCATGACCTTTGACCTTTAACCTCTTAACACATGCATGGTAAATGCCATCTGAACTAATTTTAGGTTTTATGTAGAGCATTAAATTTCTGGTCATATTTCGCTGGTTATATCACTGACGAATCTTCTTGTAGTCCTGACTGCTTGATGCATTGAAAGCCTGTGTGCAGTTGAGAACATTTTGAATGTTCTGGGTTATCTGCCATTAGAACAAACAGTTATTATTGTTGTTCTTGTCCTGGTTTCTAAGCAAGTATGACTACAGTGTATTTTTCTATGGACCATTCTACAATGAGAAGTAATGCCTTCACAGGATTGTTAGTGTTGATCAGTGGTGGGTTTGTGCTGTGATATGCATGACTTCTAGAGCCCAGGCATGGAGTTACACACAAACACGTCAAAGACGGTTTGATTCCATAGGCTGCTGCATTCCTGAGGCCTCCTGTGTGGCATCAAACACATCAAGGTGGATTTCCCTCTGCCTGCTTGTCAGGTCACTCTGGCGCAACCAGCGTCATAACCATTAATGATTGCACTTTGTTTTGTCTTGTAATTTAGGTCATTCCTTTCTGGCTCTGTCTTTACACAATCACATGTTTTGAGAAATATAGCTGCCATCTTAACTCATTCCCCTATGCTTAGTCTTTCATGTCTTGGTCATCACTAGGTTGACCAGACTCACTTCTCTGTAGCAGCATTGTAGGACAGATTGGATCTGAAAGCTTCAGTTGTATTTTAAGTGACTTTGTTCCCATGGTTACTCAACAAAGCTTTTCTCTTTTTTCACAAACTTGAAGGTATGATATGACTGATCAACTGGAGTAGTGCAGTGTAACACTGGTCTTATAAAACCCTCAGGTTACTCTACTCCCATGATGCTTGACTCTCTCATTGGTACATTTGTTACTTATGATGACCAGGGGTCAAAGGCCAAGGTCATTGAAAATTCATTGAATGTCCCCCCCAGCCATCTACTCTATCAGTCTTTCGGCACTCAGTACACACAGAAGGGACTCCCACTTTTATACTTTTGCCTAGCCTTACTCTGCCTCTTTGTTAATGTGCTTTGTGATGATGCATGATGCATTGTGGGTAAAGCTATGTCTCCCCCCCTTCGCCCGTAGGCCACGCCCGATTTTCAGGAGACTAGGCCTCGCAATTTTGTTCTGTCAGCCAGTGCTTCTGCGGTAAGCGGTCGCCAATCTAACTGAGGGATACCACCTGCGTACACACACATACACATGCGTACACACACACACACGTACACACACACACAGACAGACACACACATGTACACACACACACACACGTACACACACACACACACATGCATACACACATGCACATACACACACACGTTTCTATTCATATCTCTGTGAGGACCATCCATTTATTTCTATGGGGAAACCCTAATCCCAGCAATGACACCCTTAACCCCTATCCAGCCCTAACCTTACCCGTAAGTAACCAAACAAAATACAAGACTTTTGGCATTTTTATTTTTTTTTGATTGCAGTCCTTGTGGGGACCGAAAAAATGCTCCACACAATGTCAAAATAACAGATTTTTATCACACTGTGGGGACCAAATATATATGTATAACATATAAAATATATGTGTACATACTGTGTATGTGTGTATATATATATATATATATCACACACACACACATACACACACACACATACAGGCATAGCTTCAGCTGGGATTCTGAACACTTTAAGGATTCTCAAGCTCTGTAAAAAGGCAAATAACGATGAGCTGCTCCAAATAAGGTTATCCTGTGCGCAAGAGCATGTTTAGTGGACTGAACATTTTTATATATAAGTATAACTCATCTGCTCCATTAGTTTAACTGACCTGCTCCATTAGTTTAATACCACGTGCATCTTTTACACTTTTTTCCAAACTAACCAGCCCCATTAACCCTCATCGTGTTTAACTGCTTGTGTCACTCTGTCTCTTGAACTTCTTAGTTCAGCAGGTTGCCAACTCCCACATGGATGACCCCTTAAGAAGAGGCTTGTTTGTTGGCTGCAGCTATGTCTGTGGAAGCTTATAGTTGGCTAATATTTAGTTTTGGGACAAAACAGACCCAGAACTCCCCTGTGTCCCCCCCCTGCTGCTAATATGACAGTTGAAATTATTCCTTTTTAAACAGAACACCTTTGAAAGTTTCACTTGAAAATCCTCATGCAATGTGCTGTGGTCGTATGTGGCTCAGTGGATTAGGGCCTGGTGCCCCTGTGTGGAAGGTCACTAGTTCAAATCCCATGGTTTGCATAGTGAATTCACTGCTGGGCTCTTCAGAAAGGCCCTTAACCCCAATTGCTCTAGGGACTGGCTTACCCCACTTTCTGTAATGGGCATCACTTTTTCAATGACACGACTAGGGAAACATACTCGAACGTGGACTTAAATACACAGGACTAATTAACAACAACAAGAAACAGCTGGTAAACACGGGGATTCCACACGAGGTAGCGAGGGGGCGTGGCACACAGGAGGATCGGATGAGTGGGGCATGACAGTTAGTCAAATGTTTGTCTTAGTATATAGTATATTTGACCATTCTATGCATATAACACACAAGAAACATTTCCAAATACACTAAAACATCTTAAACATAATAATACAGTTTAAAATAATGAGGATAATAATGATACATTAATAAATAGCTACATATGGCACTGTACTGTACCTCAAGCTGAGGAACCGCTGACGCTGTGCAATGTTTTACAGGTGTCTCAAGGTAGTGCATGCGTTCGTTATTAGGAACCATTATATTCAACTCAAGTGTTTTATACAACAGGATTTATGTCAGTCCACTCGTAAGGAGGAGCTGTCTGTAAATCGGATGTTCATAACCCAGGGACGGCCTGTACTTGCGTGGAGTTGGATCCATTTTACAGTCAACTCAGAGTGAACCCAAAGCCCAACAAAGAGTCCCCTGGGCAGGAGGTGGAAGGAGCCTTCTTGGGCCTGTGACCATTGTGATGTCATCATTGTTGGACCGGTGCTCAGATTGCGCCTCTCCCCCCTTTTTTGTTGCCATGCTGCATTTTCAGCTCTGGAGTGAGGAGGTGAACAAAGTGAGTATCCCAGGAATAAAACAAAGCCAAAAATCGAGGTGTTTCCTGGTGGAGCTGCTTCTCCCTTTGCCCTCTCAGCCATCATTGTGTGTGTATGGGCCTGTGTGTGTGGAAGCCATGTTGAGATTTTTGGCCTTTTTGATGTCCGTGGCTTTTTTAGGCTTTGTGTTTCTCGTCACTCTGCCATGATCCCACGCTCAAGGGAAGAATGCTCAAGGGCATTTACTATTTATCTGTGTAGACCTGACATGGGTGACAATGACCGTATATTACTGGAAATTTGAGGATTACGAATATTGTGCACAGATGCCCTGAGATAAATCTAAAACACCATTCATGTTGGGGGGGGGGGGGGGTGGTTCACATCCATAAACCAGGATAAATTGGGGGTTCACAGCTGAAGCTGCAAAGCCTACTCTGGTGCCGCCCGTCAGGGCACACCTGCTGGGTGCTGATCAGACCAGGGCTTTCCGCACGTCCTCCTAGTTCTTCTATAGCATGGTCGCTCACTTGATGGTGAATGGCTAGCTGGAGTACTCAGAGGAAAAGGTATTTGCACCTCTGTGCCAAATACCGCAGGTGAGTAGTGGTACTTGTATGGAAACCCCATCAGTGCTAATATATACCCAGCTGTTTCCCAGTAATTGTAATGGTTTGTGTGTGTAATTGCTATGACGTGTTACGTTCTTTACACATCACTGTATGCGTGAGTCTTTCTGTCATTGTGTCAGTCTATTTCTCTGTGTCTGTGGTGAGACTCTCCTGCCCACGCATCCTCCACCCTGCCTCACAGCAAAGCGCGTGTCTCCCTGCCCCCCCCCCCCCCGCCCCCTTCTCCCACAGGCGGAGCAGGAGCTGCGTGTAGCGCAGACCGAGTTCGACCGCCAGGCAGAGGTGACGCGTTTGCTGCTAGAGGCCATAAGCAGCACACATGTGAGTCGAGTTGCAGCAGCACTGGGCGTGGGGGTCATGCGATTTGCACGATTCTCGTAAATCCTTCTGCGATCACTCTTTCACACACCCCTCCCCCCACCCCCGGGCAGGTGAACCACTTGCGCTGTCTGCATGAGTTTGTGGAAGCCCAGGCTACTTACTATGCACAGTGCCACCAGCACATGCAGGAGCTACAGAGGGAGCTGGCCAGGTGAGAGCCTGACTGAGCAAGCTGAGGACTTACGGGGGCCGGGCGTCCTGTATGTACCAAACATAATAACGAACGCACTCCCAGTCCACAATTCCATAGGCACACATATTGTGGACATTATGGTAAAATCATAGCATCATCTGTTTCTCGGAAGACTGTTTCAAACCACTTTTCTGTTCATTTCTTTCTTTCATGCTCACAGATCAAGTGGAGATGCGTGAGTATGATCGTTATTAATAATAATAATTCATATTCATCTATGTGACCTGCTACAGCAGGGGTCTCCAACTCCGGTCCTGGAGAGCTACTGTCCAGTAGGTTTTCTATCATACCCGGCTTCTGATGAGCCACACCTGTTCTAAGGTAAATACCAGGAGCAGGTGTGGCTCATCAGAAGCCAAGTGGGACAGAAAACCTACTGGATAGTAGCTCTCCAGGACCGGAGTTGGAGACCCCTGTGCTACAGTGATATTGCCTGGAAGCAGGCTTAGCTAATTGTCTAACTAAGAGCAGAACCCTGAGGAATGAATTCAGGTCTTAAGCCACTGTGTGGATCAGATGGATGGTGTAAAACAAGGCTTTGTCACGTTCAGCTTACCCAACACCTTCGCCATGAGCCCCAGCCGGTCGGCTGGCGTCTCTGCACAGCTGGCACCCCCACCGGGGGCTAGTCCCACCCCCAAGACTCTGGAGGTGGAAGACGTGCAAGCCCCCGCAGCTGGCACGCGCAAGGCCAAGGTGCTGTACGACTACGACGCAGCAGACACGAGCGAGCTGTCCTTGCTGGCTGATGAGGTGAGCTCCAGAGTCTGGCTCCCTCTAGTGGTGTCTTTACTAGCTGCACCTTCAGCCAAATTTGTCAGCCAAGTATGCATGCTGTGCAACGTCAGTGAACCTAAATATAATATTTTACTAATAATATTTGAGTCCGCTATATGATGCCCTGTGTCTTTTCTTTGGTCCAAGCTCATAACGGTGTACACGCTGCCAGGAATGGACCCGGATTGGCTGATCGGAGAGCGAGGCAACCAGAAGGGAAAGGTGCCCGTCACATACCTGGAGCTCCTGAGCTAGTGCCTTGGACGGACAGCACTGCTCACACCACGACATAATGTACAGCCAGTGACGCCCATAGAGAATGCACAGCATACCCCTAAAATCCCAGGGACGATCCCCAGAGCTGCTTAGACCGCTGAACAGGGAACATCCACAAGAACCACAAGTGAAGGGAACGCATGTATGTATGCATGTATGTATGTATCAAAAACATGTGAGCTGACTTCCAGGCTCCAGGTGTAGGTGACTGGGGACCGGCTGTAGATCAGCTGCACACTCCCTTCGGACTTTGCCGGCTTGCTCTGACGGCAGGGCTGTCACTCGTTCACCTGTGGTGTGTGATGCCCCGTGACCACCGTTGACAAGCCGTGATACAGATGAAGACGCCTGCAAGCTTCCGTCATATGTTGGCTTACCGCCCAAATGGTGGGAGTGGATTTTAGATACTAAAAATATCATTCTAGTGTCAACTTGTGGTTTTTATTTATTGTTTTTCCCATTCGGCTCAAAATGTCATGTGAAATAATCATATTCGAATTGCAAAATGGAGGTAATGTTGTGAAGCCTTCCTGACCTCTGGTATAAGGGGGTTTGTTGTGTGTCTGACTGTGACTGTGTACATTCTATGTAATTTTTATTTATAAACATCCCAGAAGTAGCCTGTGTCCCCTGACAATTTGTGAGTTTTCTGCTTATTGGTCTGCATATGAAAAGGAAACTATAGCATTTATCTATATATAGTTTCTCCTGCTGTTGTTTTTTTTAACTTCCCATTCTGTTATACAAGCCAATTTTTAAATAAAAGGAATCGGCTCTCTACATGCTATATATCTTTTGTCTTTTACTACTTGTAATTTTTTTATGAAGTAGACAGTCCTTTGCTGTAAGATACAGTACATTGACAATTTTCAGTTTTGTGGTCTGCTGTCATTCGCTGGCTGGTCTAACCCTGAAGGAAATGGGCCAGATCAGTTGCTGATGCCACATTACAGTCCCACTGGCTCTGGATTTCTGTGCCTCATTTATCTTTTTCGTGGTGAGATGGTTGAGCTCTTTGGCCACAGTGGGGTGAATTCTTACTTCTTCAGAGCGGTGACCCACCTCTTCTCTCTCAAGTCTGTTTCTCCCCCAGTCCAATTTAAAATCTGTCCCTTATACTCAAGTGTAGTGAATTGGTGTAAATTTGAAATGTAATAAAAATCACAAAGAAAATGGCTCCATTGATTTTAAATGATAAATAATTGTATCTGCAGGACAGAAATGTTTTTCAGATTTGGATGATGGTGGAGCTGAGAGGGTAAAAAAACAAAACAAAAGCAAAACTAAAAAGCCACAGGAATCCACATGCTGATGCTGCTTGGTCATTCTCACAACAACCCTGCATTGGACAAGCAGGCATAGAGAATGGACAGATTACCGGGTAAAAACAAGTCTTCAATGGTCTGTCAGAGAATGCCAGCCTATACCAGGAGCAGACCGTGCTGGGTGCTGTAGATGCACTCGTGCTGGTTTCTGTTTAGTCGAGTTCTGTGATGTATATGATTCCTTGGAAGTTTTATATCTTATCAAAATAAATTGCAATTTCCCACCTTCCGGTTTTAAACAAAACAGAGCTTTCAGAAGGTTTCGGGATTCTACTCTGCGTCGGAGAATCACTGGTTTAAGGTAGAGCAATCCAATCCTGGTTGTTGTGGGTTAGAGTTCCACCAATCAGTACCAGGTGTTTGGGTTTGCTTCCAGTATTGCTGTAAAAATGTAGGTACTAAGTCACATCACCAGGGGTCTACATCACAAAGCTGGATCTCTTGCTTAGCTGGATAAAATATTGTATTTTAGTTAGTCTGGCTAAACATAAGTAAATTGATAAGGTCTATTAAAACTGGGGTACCTTAAATCCAGCAAGTTATCAGGCTAAGCAAGAAATCTGGCTTTGTAATACAGGCCCCAGGTTTTTAAGGTAAATGTAAAAACTGTAATTTCTAAAACATACAGCATATGAATTCAGACTTTGGATAGATCATGGCGGTGTCCGGGTCCGTGCCCATCCAGCCCTGTCCCGGGTGTCTTTTCCCTGTTTGGCCAGTAGATGTCGCAGGGCATCCCGTTTGATGTGTCCTTTTAAAATTTTAAAAGTGTCTAAAACAGTGGTTCCCAACCTTTTTTGGCCTGTGATTCCATTTTGACATCACAAATTTCTAATGACCCCATAGACATTTTTTTTTTCCTAGAATTAGTTTTTGATCATGTTTGTTATACGCAATTACAGAGTAGCCAGATTAGTGCACAAAGCATTACATTTGTAATGTGTTACATCATCACATTTTATTTTCCCTGATCACATGAACAGTTAGGCGAGCTTGTCTTTACAAGGCTGAAGGTGATCGCGATCATTTTATTTGAACTCATTTTTTTAGGGAGGGGCCGATCCACATTTTTTCAGTTCCGATCTGATTCCGATACACAACTGCCGATACTGATATCGATTCCGATATAAGAGCACTTTTTACTTTGTTATACTTTATATATTAATTTTTTAAGCTAGTAAATACAGATGGAGAAAATGTATGACAAAAAATATTTAATTAGGCTACTACAAACATACATAACGTACTGTTCTACCTCGTTTGTATGTCTTGTTTTAAGCGTTTTTGAGGCATTTGCAGCTCAATATGAATATCTTCAAAACAAGTATATACAAGCGGAGAATGCTTAAAATTTTAACACAGTTTTCACAGGTTAGCGACTCCCAAATGATCCATTGTTTTTTTTTGGTCTCGCACCCACATAAAATTTGTCTGGCCCTAAGTTCTGGCCCAAGTCTGGCTGGGTCCCCGGCCTAAAACAGGCCCAGACAATGAAAACCATAGTAAGACCAGGTCTGGCCCAACACCGTAAAATGACTCCTATTGTTTCTTTTGGCCCAGATCTGGCCCAACACCGTAAAATGACTCCTATTGTTTCTTTTGGCCCAGATCTGGCCCACACACTGCAAAACTAATCTGACTGAGTGTCGGCTGAGTGCCGGCTTGGTCCCCGGGCCAGATGTGGCCCATAAACTGCCATAAAGTGCTCTAAATGAAACACAAATTCAAAATTAGTAATCCATTTAAAAATACAAGGTATTTTTTTAATTTAATTATAAGAAATATAATAAACAATTAACAAAAATGAATTACAACAAACAATCTACATTACAAAACCAATAACAAACTTTTCAATAAAACAAATTTGCGCAATTTTTAAAATATTTAAACATTAATGAAATTTTGTCACTCACACACACACACACACACACACACACACACACACACTAAAGACTTTCCCTCATGAGTTGTCTTCTTTTCCGCCCGCCTTCGCGGTCAGCTGCCAGCTGCAGCCACCACTTTATTGTTGCCTCAAAATCCACTTCTGCTGCGCTAGCAGTTAAGGGGTTTCTCCGAACTGCAGCTAGGTACAAATGAATACATACTGTAAGGCCATTATGGAAGTCCTAAGCATCAATTAAACATGTCATCTGAGAGAGAACTTCTGTACTGTATGTTCAGACAAATATACTCACCAATCACTACCTCTCTCAGTTTAAGGGTGGCCAAAGTAGTCTTTCCATTAACCCCCCTCCAGTTGAGCTTCTTTGCTAGTGTGTTTGAGAACGCCTTCCTTAATACACACCAAGTGCAGTCACGCACATCAGCCCCACCAAAAAGCCCCAAAAAGTTTACTTGAAACAGATTTTAAAAGAAAACAAAAGGGATTCAATTATTTATCATCAACTGTGTGACAAAAGTAGCATTAATGCTGTCACACCCTGTGACTGCCATGCCAGTGAGCCTATAGCTTACTGCTCCTGCCATCAAAGTGCCATGGGCAGGGTTGGGAACCGAAACTCTGTTACAAATTAAAACTGAAGCCAGGTACCCATAAAAAAAACCCAACAAACGTATAATGCATATACACAAGTTATCCAAAAGTATAGCCAACGGCATAAGAACAGGCGACTGGTGGCTTGGCCATTTGCTCAGTGGTGCAGAGCTCCGAATGGCACCAGGGGGTTTCAAAATAAAAGCATCATCTAACGTGTAAACACATAAGGTTATATGTCCGTTAACAGGAAAAGACTGAGAACTCCAACAGAACACCGAATACATCCATAAAGTTACTCTCAGGCTGTGTGGCTTCATGCTTTTCCTCATACACTCGAAAAAATAATTATGCCAAAACCTTAGACTTTATGTATTTTAATTACATGACAAGTTTCCATGGTATTTTATTACATAAGTTTAATGTAAAGGGTGTTGTTTCTATCATGTTGAGTATACTTAAGTAAATTAAACTTAATGTAAATTCCTATGTAAACTTTGTGTAATAATTAGACACATAAGGGTTATTTAAAACTTCACCTTAACATTACTTAATCATTGTGTTTTGCACATACAGTTAATGTGAAGTTTTACATTAACCTTATGTGTTTACACGTAATTAAGATTAACTTTTACATAAATAGTGTTTATATGTAGTTACTGAGTAAAGTATGTATTTTTTATGAACCTATAAGGCGGTCTCCTATAATAAATCACAAAAAGACATTCACATGTGCTTTCCATTAATACACTTTTGATTTCAGATATTTTAGTTACATTTTACTTAAAACTATTTCTTAATGTTTACTAGGGCCACAAATCATTTTTTTTAAGTGTAGCCATGTGACGGGCAGTTCTGATGTTAACATCACCACTCAGCCTATCTTTGTATGATACTGTATGAAAAATAAGTGGCAATATGACTGGTCTGATATAATATAATAGGTCTGATAGCTAGCAATCAGAAATCAGAAATTTGCAGAGAGCGACAAGTTTTCTATCAGCTAAGACAAACTTGTAAGTGTTAGCTTGCTAGTGACGTACTGCATTATCCCTGTTCAGGACTACTAACGTTATAAAATCTATATTTTTCTAAAGGCTTCATCTGACTAAAGTTAGCTATAGCATAAGACTGACATTTCTCATTAAACTCATAATCTATGTGTTACATCTACTGCATCGTGGGCTAAAGTATAATAGCCAAAATAAGTATTAAAATGACTAATATTAAATACTATAATATAATTTTCAATTATATATTACTACTTATGGGTGGCGCGGTGGTTAGCACTGTTGCCTCACAGCAAGAAGGTTCTGGGTTCGGTGCTGAGTCCGTTGTAAGGAGTTCGCACGCTCTCCCCGTGTTCGCGTGGGTTTTCGCTGGGGGCTCCGGTTTCCTCCCACGGTCCAAAAGCGTGCAGGATAGGCTTACTGGCTCTGTGGTGTGTTGGCGACTGTGTACCATTACTAGTACTGTACCTGAAACTAGAAGTTAATGTTTAAATTTATTGCATAATGCGTAACGTACAAGCATGTTTTAATTATCAATCATGTTGATAGATTGTTTAAGCTATTTTTGTTAACAATTAGACTAATAATTTTCATTGATTAATAAAAATTAAAATGAAGTGCCACTTACCAGATGGTGTAGAAAAAGGAGTCGTTTGGCGCCGTCCTGGCTTCATATCACTGATGACAGTCGGCCTGTGGCCGTTCCGCAGGTAGTGGGCCAATGGCTGTTAAACAGTATCGGGCCGTGTACCGAGTAATGTCCGTATATCGTGTTGACTTTTTTTTTCGGCGCGAAACGCCATAAAACCAATCTATGTCCGTCCAATTAGTATCGGGCCAGATACTGTATTGCACCTGTTTGCCGCATAAGAGATAGTGCTTCAGCCGACCCGGACCTCAGCCGATAGTGCCAACATTCAGCCGAAATCAGGCCGACTGTGCTTGCTATCTGGGCAGTTGCGTGCACTTTGTTAAGTGGGATTGGCGCTATTCCCATCTCTCAAAACTTTATTTCACAAAGATTGCAAATCGCTGTGCTACTGGTTTCTTTTTTTACTAATACTAGTAAAATACTCCCAGACCGTCACGTCACGTCTTATCTTACGTTCCTCGTACTGTGAAGGGTATGCGTATGACGTCACAGAAGGCGGAAGCCACTGTACTCACACCAACTGAGTAGCAGAAAGGACTGTGGGGCAGCGTTAGCGTTCGATTTGAATGCCGCAAAAAACACATGTAAAATGGGAAAGAGCTGTCGTGCGATTGATTCTACAAATAGATTTATCACGAAATAGGAGGTATCTTTTTAGAGATTGCCAAAAACTAAATAAGTGAGTATAGGACGTGGCTCGGTCACGCATGGCCGATACCCGATCCGTCAAATAGGTCTGGATCGGCGCCGATACCGATCCGAATATCGGAACGGTATATTTATGAACGTGAAAGAATACAGTTGTTTAAGATTGTATGTGGTGTTTTAATCATAATTTTTAAAAGAATAATAATTAGTTGAAAAAAATATTTTTATCAGTAATTTTTTTTATCAATTACTAGACATTTCGGGAGACCCCATTTGAATTCCAGGCGACCCCACATGGGGTCGCGACCACAAGGTTGAAAAACACTGGTCTGTAAAGTATAAAAAATGAGTGATTTGTGTGCTAAACATTAATTTTCACTGCTGATGCAATACTCTTCACACCAGAGGTCACATGAATGACTAAAACTGAAGTCTGTGCCACATCCTTCCTTCTTTGCATTTTTCTACCCAACTGTTTATTTTGCTCATGGTTGAGAGAGCTTCCTTCTTCTTGCAATAGCCCACTGCATTTTTGTTGAGAATCCAAACTCCTGTGTAATTATTTCCTGAAACCTATTAAGCAGCCTGCTGCCTTACAGGTCACTCAAAGAGCCTAGATTTGGGTATGGATGTTAGGGACATGTCCCTACCAATATCGTGAGAGTACCATGGCACTATAAATAGGGGTTAACCCAGAATACATATCTGTCCAGTATGTTTCAGAATTTATATACATCTAAAACACCAGGCCAACTGTTATATAACCCCTGTCATTTCTGCTCCAAATCATGGAATGCAGATCGCCAACAACTGGGAGAAGAAACACTGATGTATTGCATCCAATGTTTATAATGTACTCAACTAACCATTGGCTTAAAAACTAGGAGGCCCAGTTTAAATGAAATTACCAGTTGCTGTATTATTTATTTACTTGACATCCCAATTTGCATTTTTACTTTCAACTACTTTTCCATTAATTGAAAAATTAGCTGGCATGGTGATGCAGTGGTTAGCACTGTTGCCTCTGGGACCAACGTTCGAGTTTCTGCCGTGGTTTCGTGTGGAGCTTGCATGTTCTTCGCATGTTGCCATGGGTTTTCCTGTGGTAGCCTCCACAGTCCAAAAAACATGCTGAGGTTAATTGGAGTTACCAAATTGCCCATAGGTGTGAATGGTGTGTGAGTGTGCCCTGTGATGGATTGGTGCCCGATCCTGGGTTGTTTCCTGCCTTGTGCCCATAGCTTTGGGACCCCCTGTGACCCTGAATAGGACAAGTGGTTGTAGAAGATGGATGGACTGATAAAAAGTTAGTTGTCATCTAATGCTAACCACTTTGGTTTACCTGACTGCCATGGTGCAATTCATTCAATCCAGCGCTCACTGTAGTAAAGCTTCATTCATACTTATTTATTATTAGTTTTTATCTCTGTTTATTTCCTGACATTCTTTTTCAGCATATTCTGTTTGTGAACTGTAAGGTCAGGTCTGGTCAGGTTGGGGAGCATGCGCCAATGTAGCGCGTTGCTGCACCCACCACACGACGAAAGTCCTCGGGATCCTGGCCAGTGACCCCCCAGGCAGATACACGGTCCAGTCCCACCCTCCCGGAAATGCCCATCCATCTGCCACAGCCAGGTGTTACGTGGGCGTCCCCTTGGCCTGGTCCAGCTGCTCAGGTCCTCAGCAATGAAAAACATGGCCGTAGTGCCGTAACTGACGCTCCCTCACAATGCAGGTGATGTACCTCATTCGGGACTCCTCTATACCCAAGGATTCTCCGAAGAGACACAGTAATGATGGAGTCCAGTCTTTGTCTCAGTTCACTGGATAGTGTCCATGTCTCACAGCCATACAGCAAGACAGGGAGCACCAGGACTCTGAAGACTTGGACCAAAAATATCGGGAACGCCACACACCCCTTTCCAGCGACCTCATGGCCCCCCGCGCTCCGCCAATCTGTCTGCTTACTTCATAGGAAGAGTCACCAGAGACATGAATGCCACTGCTGAGGTAGGTAAATTCCTCGACAAGGTTGACATATCCTCCGCAGACAGACATACTACTCATGGCTGTGCCTAAGAAGTCATGCCTGGCTCTTGATCTTTATCCAGGACACTCGCAATCCCAGACACTCAGACTCCTTGCTTAGTCTCTCGAGAGCCCCGACTACAGCCTCCATTGACTCCGCTAAGATCACGGCATTGTCGGCAAAGTCAACATCAGTAAATCTTTCTTCACCAACAGACACCCCACAGCCGCTGGACCCCATGATCCTGAGAAGTTTGTGAACTGTGTAAAGTATATATTTTCCATCTATATCTATTTTCACACTGTCTTGTTTTGCACTATATGTTTGTTTGTTTGCACTTCATGCTGTATACCCAAGGACTTCTGAAATCAGTAAAAAAACAATTTATCTTAATGAAGGCCCTGGTTTTTACACGCCTGTTATACAGCAAACATGTCAGCTGACATATAATCTGCTTCCCATCTACTCCAGTGTTGTTATAATCAGCTGCATCTGCCAGGCTGACTCATCAGTACACAGCTTTCTAGTCATAACTTTCCAATCCATTGTTGACATCCAGCAGAAACCCTATTAGTGCTGAGGGTGTGATAAGGGCCAGAATGGGGTATAAATGGGATAAAAAGTGCAAATAAAATATAGTATAAACAGAATACATGTGTTCTTCAAATAGAGGCAAAACTGCACAGGCATAAGCTTCTGGTGTGTAGGATGCTGTGAAGAAAAGTAAACAGGAATGAATATTTTTAAGGATGGATAAACAGAACCATGTTTATGCTTGTTCATGAGCAGTGTGCCCCCTCTCACTGAATTATGAATGAGCAAAAACGTGGACCGTCTGAGGGAGCCCAAGGACTGGTTTGAGAAACACTGATATAAGGTAGAGCAATCCAATCCTGGTTGTGGATCAGAGTTCCACCAATCAGTACCAGATGTTAGGGTTTGTTTCCAATATTGCTGTAAAAAATTGGGTACTAAGTCACATCACCAGGGGCCTATATTACAAAGCTGGATCTCTTGCTTAGCGGGATAACTTATTGTAGTGAAGTTAGTCTGGGCTAAATATAAACAGTAAAAGTAAACAATGATAAAGTCTGATATTCTGTGGTGTTCCTAATCTCTCTTAGTGTTGTTAGATCTCAGTGTTTGTTAATGTTTCCTAGTCTCCAGTGCTTGTTCATTATAATAATATACCTGTTCCTTGTTGGTTCATTGTGGCTGTTTTCCCAGTATGGCTGTTACCCTGTGTTCTACTGATTCCTGGTTAGTAGTATTCCCTGTTAAGTATTGTAGCTCTCCTGTGTTTCTTCCCACCTTTAGTATTGTGTTCCTGGTGTTGCTCCCTGACTTTAAATCTCTTTCATCAGTGTGATTTTGAGTCCTCGTGGTCCCTTATTTTCAGTCTCTCCCTTTCTGTTGTCAATAAACCCGTTTTCTCTGAGCCGCTTCATGGATTGTTCCTCCTTTTGCCATAACAGGTTGTGAATCCCTGGATTGAAGATAAAAGATCTAATTAAATATCTGTGAGGTTTCTTTCAAAGTTTGCACTGCTCCCTTGTCAGTAAGTTATATAGCGCATCCCTGTCTTGTGTTCCCCAGCTTGCCCTGCCTCCTGATTCTCTCTACCCTGTTTTGACCCCTCATGGTCCATTTCCTTTAGTTTTGCTTGGTGTTTGTCTAAATAAAGCCCCTTTCGCTTTTCCCTATGCCTGCCTTTATTCCCGTCCTTCCCTAGATGTGACACAAGCAACGCAAGTAATATGAAAAAAGCAATGGAAAATTTGGGAGTCGCTAGTTAGTTTTGTGGCCTCACTACACATGAGGGGCTGCTGTTGCAATGAAGTGTAAGTGGCGCTGTTGCCGGTGGGAGAGATATTGCGGGGTATTTGCCACTTGCGTATCCTTGCTTGGAAGATATTAAAAATGAACTGCAAATGCTTCAAAATATGTACAACATATATACAAAATATATACTATCCAACAAAAACCCATTCAAGATCATTAACATAAACAGCAACCTTACAAACTGGATGATGTATTTTAACATTCCTGAAATAGAGATGCTTTTAACTGAAGTTAGATTGTATATATGGCAGACTGTGTGACAGTGCATTCCAGAGTTTTGGCTTCGACTTCGAAACATTTCCAGACGAGGTGACTGCCGCCTCTGCACATTTTTCAGTGTGTAGGAGGACTGATGGCTTCCTAAAAAGAGCACCTGGCTATGAATAAACTAGCCTAAACACAATATAACATCCAAAACCTGAAGTTTATATTTCCTACGTCCATTGATTTAAAAAAATTTTTTTTTTATCTTTTACAATGTCTTGTACTTTTCGTGAAGCAAAGCTGTTTAACTTCACTATCACAGAATGTTTCATAAAAACATACAGCCATCTTTGGTCACAGGAAGAATCCACCTGTATCCACTTGTCCTATGCAGAGTTGCAGGGCCTAGGGCAGGGAATAACCCAGGATGGGATGCCAACCCAGGATGGGATGCCAACCCAGGATGGGATGCCAACCCAGGATGGGATGCCAACCCAGGATGGGATGCCAACCCATTGCAGGGCACACATGCCGTTTGGCAACTCTAATTCACCTTAGCATGTTTTTGGATTGGGGGGGGGGGGGGGGGGACTGGAGAACATGGGGAAAGCCCCATGACATAAGGAGAACATGCATACTCGCAAGTACGCAAGTACTGTAGTACTGGGGCAGACACTTGAACCCTGATTTCAAGAGGTGAGATTCAACCATGCTAGCTGTAATGCCCCCCCCCCAACCTGGAAGAATAGCTTGCCTACATTTCTTTTAAAAACAATTCTAATTAGTTTATCAAAAAAGATCACCCCTGCTTCCAATTTAAAGAGTTTTATGTGCGAAACATTCATTTTCACTGCTGTTGCAATACTCTTCACAACAGAGGAAGATTACATGAATCACCAAAACTGAACTCAGTGCCATTAACAAGACCACATCCTTCCTTCTTTCCTTTCATCCACCCATTTTTTTTATGCTCATGGTTGAGAGAGCTTCCTTCTTGCAATAGCCCACTGCATTTTTGTTGATAATCCAAACTCCTTTTTAATTATTTCCTGAAAACTTATTAAGCAGCCTGCTGCCTTACAGGTCCCTCCAAGGGCCTAGATTTGGGTATGGATGTTAGGGACATGTCCCTACCAATATCGTGAGAGTACCATGGCACTATAGGTAGGGGATATCTGAGAATGCAGATCTGTTTCAGCATGTATGTATCAAAAACACCAGACAGAGTGGTGGCTCTGGGGCTAGGGCTCTGTGCCAATAAGTGGAAGGTTGCTGGTTCGAATCCTGTGAATGCCAGGAATTATACTATTCTATTGGGCCCTTCAGCAAGGCCCCTAACCTGCAAATGTTTTCTCCTGAGTATGATGTCAATCTACATCCAGTCCTGCAAGGAGATCCTCCAACTTACAGGGATATTTGGGGGTTGGTGGCAGGATTGGCACTGTAGTCACTGGAAAAAACTCGCACTGGTCCATTTTCCACACAGCTGCAAATGGGTGCAGCAATGTGCTGTCAGCGCATGTTTATTACCTCTCTGATACACCAGGCCAGGTGATATCACAACTATTATGTAACCCTGTCATTTCTGCTCAAAAACATGGACTGTCTGCAGATTCCTGACGAATAGGTTAGGAAACATTGATGTATGGCAGGCACACAAAGCGCAGTATAGGTAGGGGAATAAAGCAGTACACTATACAGGGCTGGGTGGTATTTTCTCATTTGTTCAGGTTAATTAATGATGCTGGTAAAGAATTCCTGGTCAGTAAAGCATGTTATTTTCCTTGGCCTACAGCAGGGAGTTCAAACTGCTTGTTCATTGTGTTCTGAGTGGTGGATTGAGCCTTTCCACTTATTAGGAATTCTGAATGTAATTGTTGTTAGAAAAAATAGCAAACAAGATTACATAATTAAAATGTTATTATCTGACTCTTCTTAAATGTAGCAGATGGAGCTGCTTTGATTGTGGTGGATGTGTTTCGTGCTCAGTTTGTCAATCAATTATCCACTTGAGGGCACCTTATATAAGGCTTTGGTGCCCAGCAGGGGGGCATTCCCTGTCTTGTCGGCGTTGGTACTGCCCACTTCCCTTCGACTCAATGCCAGCAGTAAGAGTAAGGTAGTAGTAGCTGTTTTGCTCCCTATCGACTATGTTTTGCCATTGATTGTTCGTCTGCGTTTGATAGCGGTGCGACGCAGTAACTCTGAAGACAGCGTGAACATCGCTTTGTCGCAGAACCGTTTCTTCTCCAGTGTGACACGAGTGTGGTGTCTTCTCTCCCCTCCCATCCGGCAGACGCTATCGCAGCATCGGGGCCTGATCCACCAGACTGCGAAGCAGCATTTTCCCCATAACTCTTGAACTCACTACCTGCTCTCCCACTCCCCCCCCCCCCCCCCACACTGACTGTTAACTGACTCTGCTGCACCTCTGCACTTTACACTTCACTGTCTTTGTGAGGCAGATGCTGCTCTATGAACATCTGCATGCTGCACTGAAGCTGAACTCTGTTTATGTTTACAAACTGTACATGTGACTTAAACTACTCCTGATCTGGCATACATTCGACACCAGATGATTGTAACTATAATTCTCTTCCCTTGGACTGCTACTAAATTATTGCACATTCTGTGATCATTGCTAGTACAGAACACCGACTGCACTTTCTCTGTACTTGCATAGACCATTGAAAATATTGCACAGAGTCTGTAGTCTCCATCTCACTGCTGTTGATATATGTAAATTCCTTATTCTATTTATATATTACTTATTCTTTGTGACCTATTTGTTCTTTGTACTGTTTTTAAACTGGAGTGGCATTGCGTCTCCTGCCTGGGTGTATATCGAACCTGGGTGCCTTATCGTATTAGAGGAGAATTAGTTAATTCCTCGGGTGAAATTCCCGGGGTGGTGTAGTCTGGCATGTTACCTCTCCTTTTTTGGGGCAGTGAAAAGGATGATTGTTTTTCCTACTCGTTAAATACCAGAGCCTTAGCATATTGCCACATAAAGATCAAATGAATAAAAAAAGGTTTTGAAATTGAATCCAATGTTTATAATGTACTCAACTGACCATTGGCTTAGAAACTAGGAGGCCCAGTTTAATACAGCAACTAGGAGGCCCAGTTGCTGTATTGTTTACTTGACATCCCAATTTACGTTTTTACTTTCAACTACTTTTCCATTAATTGAAAAGTTAGCTGGCATGGTGATGCAGTGGTTAGCACTGTTGCCTCTGGGACCAACGTTCGAGTTTCTGCCGTGGCTTCATGTGTGTGGAGCTTGCATGTTCTCCGCATGTTGCTATGGGTTCTCCTCTGGTATCCTCCACAGTAGTGTGTCCCAAGTGCTTTTGATGATGAAGCCATCAAGACGGTTGGAGTGGCTGCTGTTAAACGACACTCGTGGTATCTGAGTCCAGAATTGGCCAGCCTGGCTCTGTACTCTGACTTGGCAGCAAATGATGACAAGCACCTGCTGGTGACAACTGAACATGGGTCGCATCTCCTGACAACCCTTCCGACCAGCATTTCTCATCTACAGATATCAAAATCACTGTTCAGCGTCATGCAGCTTGATGACAGCTTCTTAAATCTTCCAGTTGAATTGTGGCCTGAGAATCAGTCTTACCTAACTGCAAGCACTGTTGCATGTCATTTAGCATGTGTCAATGACCGCGCAGAGCGAGGGGTTGCACAGATTGAAGACTTCAACAAAACTGCAATCGATGAAACACAAAAGCAGTATCTTCTGCAGGTCGTTGAGAACCATCGTAAAAACTATCCTCACCTGACAGTGAAGGCAATGCACAACATATAGGTTATTGGACTGTCGAAATCCTGTGATTGACCAATGTATGACAATAAAAGTAATGCTAGCAAAAGCAACTTGATTATAATCTGAAGATGTAAATTGTAGCCAAGACAGTTGATTGTATAATGTTTGTGTAATTTACATGCACACTGTAGTGTTACAATGTAAGCAATAGTATATTAGAGGGCAGTTGAGCAGATGTGTGTAATACTAAACGTGACTTGCAATGCTAGATTTGCTAATTTTGCTATAATTTATCTGCCAAGTCATTACTACAACATCTAATTGGGTTTTATATTCTTATTCAGGACTAGTAAGATTAGCAATGACAAGTTTGCAGCAATTGTATTTCTGGAATTACATCAGGTAAAACACAGTGATATTTTCAATTTTGATAGGTAAAATTTCAAAATTTAAACCCTTTGGGGCACCCCTAAATAATTTCTGATTAGGTTCAATTTTTTTCTCTGAGAACAACTTACCTATAGGAAACTTTTCGGAGGGTGAGACCTATACTTTTCAACAGTTTTAGTTTTTTGGGACACCCTACTCCACAGTCCACAAAACATGCTGAGGTTAATTGGAGTTACCAATAGGTGTGAATGGTGTGTGAGTGTGCCCTGTGATGGGTTGGCGCCCAATCCTGGGTTGTTCCCTGCCTTGTGCCCATAGGTTCTGGACCCACTGTGACCCTGAATAGGAGAAGTGGTTATAGAAGATGGATGGACTGATGAAAAGCATCTAATGCTAACCTCTTTGGTTTACCTGACTGCCATGGTGCAATTCGTTCAATCCACTGCTCACTGCAGTAAAGCTTCATTCATACTTATTTATTATTTTTTATTTATGTTTATTTCCTGACATTATTTTTCAGTATATTCTGTGTGTGAACTGCGTAAATTATATATTCTATTTATTTCAATCTTGTTTTGCACTGTTTGTCATGCTGTATGTAGAGCAAGAACAACAAGGTGGTGAAACTGTTTCAGTGAGTAAAGATTCACTTTGGAATCATTTTTCTCAGAAACATGAGAGTGTTTTATGCGAACAGACGGAAGCCAGAGCAAAACGTGAGCAAGTTTTATATGGTTGTAGTATATCAAGTCTATAAATTAAAGTATAAAAGCCTATATTGGTAAATATTGGTAATCAAATAAATTCTTTTTGTCATTCAAAGTAGGTCTAATAGAATTTTTTTAATTTCACGTAACGCTGTCAGTGAAATTTTATTTTATAGAGACGCAGCAGCAGCATCAACAGAAAAAATTGAGGAATTTAAAACGTAGATGCTTAGCCTGTATATTCTTTAGACTATTAAGACCATTGATTCCTTTATTTTTAAGCCTATTTTTGTGTGGAATGCCATTGCCAAACGTGGCAGTTGTTGCCTATATATGTTGCTTAAATATAATCTGCTTCCCATCTACTCCAGTGTGGTTGTAATCAGCTACATCTACCAGGCTGACTCATCAGTATACAGCTTTCTAGTCATAACCTTAAAACCCATTGTTGACATCCAGCAGAAACCCTATTTGTGCTGAGGGTGTGATAAGGGCCAACATGGGGTATAAATAGGATTTTAAAAATGCAAATAAAGCATAAACAGAATACATGTGTTCTTCAACTCGAAGCAAAACTGCACAGGCATAAGCTTCTGGTGTGTTGGAATGCTGTGGAAAAAAGTAAACAGGAATGAATATTTTTATGGACGGATAAACAGAACCAACAGAAGCCAACTCAGCCTTCACAGAACACGTTCCGGAAAAACTTGAGATAAAACTACTGAAGGAACAAGTAATGAATAAAACAAATTAAATACTGATCTCATGTTTGTTCATCATTAATGAATCACGGCACATCTTTCATCTCAAGTAGCAACTATATTTCTTAATGATTTGTGCATAATTTTTACTTCAGTATTTGTGTCCCATCAAGTAAAGTGTTGCCAACATTTTAATAAAGTGTGTGGTTCAGCATGACCGCAGTGTGCAGGCCAAAACTAGCAGTCAGTGACCTTGAACTGCGATATCACATCAAAGACAGAGGAAAAAAAAAATTAATCATTAATGCTTCTTCCACTATCATGTGACTCGTGGGTGTTAATAGCGTTTTCATGGGTGTTCCCGACATACTTTAACTGGTAAAGCATGCACTGATCTGCCAAAAGCCCTTGTCATAACCACACATTTGAGCCCTTTGGTGCATAACTCTGGGGGCTTCTTACGATGACTGTCGAAGGCTGGGATGCAACTTGCCTGTCAACATTTATTTCCAGAAATTTTCCCCGCTCTGGGTGGATTTGCTGTCAAGGAGGGGAGAGGAAAATAATAGGTTTAAAAAACTTGCGTGACAAAGTTGATTATGAGAACCAGTTTAAACAATTATGTGAAGATACTGAAGTGTTATTTGGAACGTAAGTCTACAACACACTGACCAAAGACCATTGTCCCCTGACATCTGTCATGCATCCCCCACAATGCTTTTTGACATTGAATAAGATTGTAGCTTATAGAAACAATTCTCATAATAATAAAATACACAATTTTTTATTTGGATGGCACTTGATAAATTTTCTAAGGCAACAAAGGAGTAGTCCAGTTTATTGATCAGCTAAAATAAAACCTACATAAACCTATGTAAAGTCTGTTTAAGAGATCCATTTCTATGGCTGTTAAATACTAAGACTGTCTGGACCATTACTTGCCTTGTCCTATCCCGTGTGTCATTTCCCCATTTGTACAGCAGATGTCACTAGTTATCCCATTCCATTCCCTGTGTTTCTCTAGCCTTAACACTTATTACCATTCCTAGTGTGTTTCCCTGCTCCCTAGACTGCCACATGGCTGAATGGGATAAGCAGGTGGCTGAGAACTGTGGTTCCCTTCTGTCGTGGGTTGAACATTTTGCATTCATAAGCCCCCCTTGTTGTTATTTTGTCTTTGTGTATTTCTGTATTAGTTCTGGGTTTTGGGCTATTCCCGTTTGTATAGAATTATGTATTTATGTCTTACTTCACCTTTGATCCAAGTCCAATCTCCTATGTAGCCCTAGTCCCTACTGTTTCGTTAATTGTCAATGACCTGCACCTGTTCCTTGTCTAACCCTCATTATTTGTGTCAGTCATTGTAAAATACTGTATGATTAGGTTTCTGCTTCTTTTTGCCTGTGATCAGCTTCCCAGTTAGTGTTCTATGCTACTGTCCCTTTGGTGTTTATTTGAGTGTTTCGCCAGAGCTTGCACCAGCAGAAAATGAATGGCTGGGGGGGATTGAAATGCAGAGAGGAGGTGCTGATGTAGACCTTTAACCTTGTGCTATTTGAAAATAGCACAAGTGATTGGATCTTCCTAAAATAAAATGCTTAAAACACCCAAACAACTTGCACAAACATGCACAAACATGTTCAAGTTTAAATCCTGACAGTCACGAGATGCTATCCAAACACAAACTGATCTCTAAAAGTTTTGCTTACATGGATATATGAACTTGAACTGTAAACAAACTTGTGCTCACTGACATACTATTGTGGATTTTCCTTGGCATTATAATACAATTTTGGTCAGCTGGCTGGTGTGAGATTTTCAGGTCTGCACACTCATTTACATGAATTTAACACTTTTACTACCTTGTGTATTGTCTGTAGGGTTTGTAAACTACCCCAATGCTTTTGATGTAGCTGATTTTAGGTTTATGTAAAATGCAAATGAAAATGTTAAAAGTGTGGTACCTGTGTTTTTTCTGATTAATTCCATTCCTGGCTTTGTATTGTAAGTTTTAAAACTAATTCCCAGTGCCCCCCACCCCCCTGCTGAGGTGTCACCTATCCCAGTCATTAGAGTGACCAGCAGCATGAAGTTGTTGTGCAGGATAGCTTTAAAATAAGGTGGGGATTGTGATATGTCATTGAACTCACCCAGACAATCAATCAAGTGGATTTGTGAGGATTTGAAAATATAGGCTAGAATGTGACTTTGGTTTTGGTGAACTATGCTGGGCTAAATTATGTATCAGTGCATTGGAGTTTACCCCGTGAATGAGAGGGTCGCCTGCCTTTGACTTTGAGTCGAGGGAATGGCTCTAACTGTTGTCTGTGTGCATGCGCCAAACACCAATTCAGAGTATCCGGCCTTCTTGGAGACCTTGGAGGGGGTGCTGGAAGGTTCCCTGGCCCCTTAGTTCCAGTGAAAGGAACTCTTAATGCTACAGCATTCAAAGCCATTTTGGACTATTTCATGCTCCTAACTTCATGAGAACAGTTTGGGGATGGCCCCTTCCTGTTCCAACATGACTGCGCACCAGTGCACAAAGCAAAGTCCATAAGGACATGGATGAGAGATTCTGGTGTGGAGGATCTTGACTGGCCTGCACAGAGCCCTGACCTCAACCTGATAGAACACCTTTGGCATAAATTAGAGCGGAGACTGCGAGCCAGGCCTTCTCGTCCAACATCAGTGCCTGACCTCACAAATGCTCTCCTGGAAGAATCGTAAAAACTGGCCATCAACCTGACCATACATATACAAACATCACATTATAGGGGGTAGACAGGTCAGGAAGATGGGGGATATAGGACAAACAGAGAAAACAGAATTACATGAGGAGAGAAGAGGAGAATAAAAAAACAGCCCCCAGACTGTACTCCAGTAGGGAGTATAATGTAGGAACAGAAAAAAACACCTCAGCAACATAAGCACATGGTCACTACACCTTACAACATAAAAAGTCGTGACTTGCAACAGGGAAGGGAAATGGGGAGGTGGAGATAGTCCAGCATAGACAGACAGCCATCCGGTCCTGCAGCCAGAGGCGCTGGTCACAGACCCGCCTGTTCACGCTGGGGGTATGAAGCGGCGAAGGCGTGGGATGGGGGGAGGGTGCGGTGAGTGCGTATCTGTACATATGTATATGTGTGTGTGTATCCAGGTGTCCTTGGGATTGGGGGAGAGGGATGCAAGACAGTCTCACTGCCTTGTTCTTCCAGGGGAGTTGTTGAATTCAGCAGCAGCCTCGGCCAAGGCCAGTGCTGATTAGGGGGGGAGCCAAAAGCAGATATATGTATGAAGGATGGGCCAACTTCATATTAAAGCCTATATATTAGATTGGGATGTCATTGAGGTCAATGTATGTGTAAAGGCAGGTGTCCCAATACTTTTGGCAATATAGTGCATATTGGATGTCCTTCAGGACAGCTGGGAAAGCATCCCAGGAGGCCACCTCATAAAACTGGTGTAGAGCAGAAAGTGAGGTCACCTAGTTCCTGGAGCAATTGGGGTTAAGGGCCTTAATCAAAGGCCCCTTGGTGGGATCATTCTGTCAACCTCAGGATTTCAACTGGCAACTTTCTGAGTCCCAACCCACAGAGCTGCCCCCCCATAAAATTTTTTGTAAATACTTTTTTTGGTTAGTCCATAATTTCATGTATATTTTTTTTATAGTTTTGTATGTCTTTATAATTATTCTAAAATGTAAAGAATAGTACAAATAAACCTTTCTGTGGGTAGGTGTGTCCAAACTTTTCACTGGTGCTGTAGGTCAGCTCCTCTGCTGGGTCTTGTCAGTGGTAACAGAGGAGCCCCTGCTCTTCCAGCATGTCACCAGGTTTCCCATGGCCACAGCTTGGGAAGAGAACTTCATTATTCCTGGTGTTCATGTTTGAGATGAAGTCCTTCATTAGGAAAAAAAGCAAGAACCCATTTCTACCTGCTAGTATGAAGATCTGAGGTCCCAAACCATCCTTGACTATCCTTGGGAGAAGTTTGAAATTTGTGGGTTACCTCATTGAGCTCTCTATGGTCCACAGCTGCCATGTCTGTTGGGTGGTTGAATTATCCCTGCAGCAGCAATTATCCCTATGGTCACGTTGCGTTTAATTATGAAGCATTATTTATCCTATTCACAATACTGTTTGTTTTCTTTGGTATGTCTTTAATCCTCTCTAACATCCATTTATTTAGTGTGGCTTTCTATTCGCGACATATAACAATTGTATATCTAATGTAGAGCTCCAATTAGTTTTGTATATACCTGTGTATTTCTATATCTGTATATACCTGTATGTTTGTATATCTGTACATACCTGTATGTTTCCATATATGGCAAACCCTACATGCCCTTCCGGTTTCTGTACATGCTTTAACTCCTGCACAGTACTCTAAATTATGGTGTTTTCTGTAAATAATGTTGTTCTTGCACTTCTGGTCAGATGCTAGCTGCATTTCATTGGCATTGTACGCGTACTGTGCCTGATGACAATAAAATTTAATTATTTGTAATAATACAAATAATGTGCACATCCAGAAATGAGTGGAAATGTCAGTGGGTTAGGCCATCTCCACACTGCTGACAATTAAAATGTAATATGTAAATTAACAAATGTCCTATTTTAAATATGTTTTCATAAGTTTGGTTAGTGACTTTGAAGAATGAAATAAATAAAATTGAAATATACATGACTTTCTGACTTTAAGTATAGTTTTAGAGAAAAATATCCTCCTGAGACCCAAGGAAAAAAGTGTCCTTCAATTGTAGGTTATTTGTCTTTGGAGGAAATACGACATCTTACAATTTAGATTTTTTCAAATTTATTTTTATTTTTAATTTCAAAGCATGTCCTCTTAAGTGTACAAGAGGAATAAATACATTTACTTTATAGTCACCAGTACAGCATTCTAACCCACTAAGTCGCACACATGGCTACACTTTGCATTCCTTATGACCATGTACTGTCCGTCCTGACGAAGCATTTCCACTGTAAACAAGGAAAATACTTATCAGGCCTTAGATCTTAGAGGCAGATAGACTTTCCTCTTTCATGTTATTGTTTTTGGCATCAGACATGTCTTTGTAATTAGATTTTTATCTGCGCCCGTTTCCATTAAGTTTCCATTAATTTATCTTAATTGAGATGATTTGCAGTTAGCTTATGAGAAGGTAAAAGTCCTAAAACAATACATTCACAGGCAGCAGATGGAGAGTAGAATGTGCCATGTCTTGCAAAGCTATAACGCTGTGTTTACTTAGGGACGAGAATTTATTATATGCCCTCCATTCAAATCAAACTATGTGAAAACATGAACGGGTTATTAAAATGAAAAGGGAAAGCTTTTGTGCTGCCAGTATAAGTATTCAGCCATTATGCTCCAAAAGCCCTGGAGGTAAAAAAAAGGTAGGAAATTTCCAACTGAGTATTAGCGCTCCAATACTCTTGGCTTTTGTCAGTGAACATTGAAATTGTATTTTCAGATTGAAAAAAAAAAATGTGTCAAGTTTCATTGTCACATGTACAGACGTGGACAAATTTGTTCGTACCCTTCCACAAAAAACAAAAAAAAAAACACAATTATCTCTGAAATAACTTGAACCTGACAGAAGTTCAATGGCATCCCTTATTCGTTATTCCAGATTTACCACAAATCAGACTTTGCTTTTGATTATTGATTCAGTTGAGTACTTTATATAATTAAATAAAGAAAAATGGCATGGACAAAAAAAGATGGTACCCTTTATTTAATATTTTGTGGCACCACCTTTTGCAGCAATCACTGCCAACAATTGATCTCTGGGGTTGCATTTCCTCTTGTGTCCACATCCCGGGAGGTTGTCTACAGTCCCAAGAACCTCATACTTTTTAATAATGTTCTTTCCCTTTAAATAGACTGAATGGCTGATGAAAAGCTTGAAGGCACCTGTGATGCAAATTAAGGTTAAACACTTAATTTGAAACATGACTATTATGCAAGGATAATTTTATTTGTTTACTCTATCACACACTAAAGGCATGAAGGTGTACCTTAGACAATTGCTTCTAATTGAATCACTTTTCAGGACAAATGAAGCATTGTTTCAATGAGCTGTAAGGGTACCAACAAATGGGAATTTCTTGTGCCACAGTTTCTGGGGAGGTTGGGGGGATTTATTTCAATATGTAATATAAGAAAATATATTTAATAATGAATAAGTAATGTGATATGGGGATGTGGTAGTTATATGGGATGTGCAAACTGATAATAACACAACAGTGTTCAGAATAAGCAGGTAAAGCAAGTCAAATTCTACACATCTATTAGTCTCACCCATGATAAAGAGACCCATACCTTATAAATGATGATATGTGATTGCATTCGGTCCTGCGCCTCTGGCTGCAGGACCGGATGGTTGTTTGTCTATGCTGGACTACCTCCACCTCCCCATTCCCCTCCCCTATTGCAAGGGTTTTCATCAGTCAATCATTCAATCAATCAATCCTTTGCAGGTATAACAGCTTCAACTCTTCTGGGAAGGCTGTCCACAAGGTTTAGTGTGTTTATGGGAATTTTTGACCATTCTTCCTCGAGAGCAGTTGTGAGGTCAGGCACTGATGTTGGACGAGAAGGCCTGGCTCGCAGTCTCCGCTCTAATTTATGCCAAAGGCGTTCTATCGGGTTGAGGTCAGGGCTCTGTGCAGGCCAGTCAAGTTCCTCCACACCAGATACGTCATCATCATCATCATACAGTACGACACTGAATATGTGTGCGTCAGACACCACACAAGCCTGCAGGGACTCTCTGCACAGACTTGCCTTTGACTCTTAACAGATCTGACAAATTAAAAACACTGGAGCTGCTTCAATTTTCCAGTGATATGCCCAAACAGTGGATAAGAAGAGACATTGTGTATCCAACTATTTTTGTAAAGTGAGACAAACTGAACTGAGAACTGCTTACTTAGTACAGGGTCTTGGTCTGCCCCGTCCCTGGAAGTAGGCAACTCCCTAGATAGGATACTCACACACACAAAGCAATTTAGAGACTACAATTGATATTATTGCAATTCTATGGGCAGTAGCTAGGGAAACAGTGTTCAGAAGTCATATCAGATTATAGGAAACAGATACCTACTTTCTGCATCTTTAATCTTCACATACTGCAGTATCTTAAATATGAGTTTAAAGTTCCTTTTATCCTGCCAGTTTTGGAGAGTGTTATTATTAAATTTCTGAGCCAAAGTGGTCAAATACTACCCAAATCACTTTGTTAAAGTGAAACATGCCTTATTACCATTGATATAAGACCTACAGTGACCAGCCACAACATTAAAACTACCTGCCTAATATTGTGTAGGTTCCCTTAATTCCACTAAAATGGCTCTGACCTGTCAAGACATGGACTAGACACAAGATTTCTGAATGTGTTCTGTGGCACCAAGACATTAACACCAGATCATTTAAGTTGTGAGATTGAGCTTCGATGGATCCTCCATGGAGACAAAAGTAATGCAAATGGAGAAGGTCTCTGACCAAGACCTCAACTGGGCCCGCTGAGAATGAAGCAGCTCCTTGGAAAGTCCGTGGTAATATTTTATTAAATATTATGTGTACTTTTACTCATCTCTTCAACATGGGCGTCATTAAGTCCAATTGTTATTGTTATTGTGCAATTATTTTTTTTGTTGTATTTTTCCAGAAACAGTTAGGCAGCAATATCTTAGTGGAAACAAGATAAGTGTTTACAGCCACCCTCAGGGAGGATGGACTTCCAGACCCTGTGCTGCCAGAGCTCCAGGTACCCGGCCCCGAGAGGGCTGCTCCGCCCATGTCCCAGGTACCCACCCCCGAGAGGACTGCTCCGCCCATGTCCCAGGTACCCGCCCCCGAGAGGGCTGCTCTGCCCATGTCCCAGGTACCCACCCGCCTCCGAGGCCTCGTCGGTCGCCTTCGGTAAAAGTAAACAAACGATCAAACTCTAAAACTCAATTATAATGAATTTATTTACAATATTTTCAAATCAGACAACATGTAGTGGCTTACAAAAGTATTCAACCCCCTTGACTTGAAAGTCATCATAATTTTCTGTATTATAAATGATTTGTACTCATATTTGTCCATTCAGTATTTTTATTGTACAGTCATATGCTGTAACAGTCAAAATAAACCATTTTCTGTACATATTTAACTGAAGAAGAAAAAATTCTGTGTTTGGATAAGTATTCAACCTCTACACTTTAATATTGTATTAAGAATGCTTTTGCTGCAAAGACAGCTTTAATTCTTTTGAGGTAAGTATGGACCAGTTTTGAACATTGTTCATAAATGATTCTTCCCCATTCTTCTTGGCAGAATTTATAGAGATCCTCTAGGTCGGTGAATAGTACTTTTCAAATAGTGCCACAGATTATCAACAGGGTTAAGATCAGGGCTTTGACTGGGCCATTCCAGAACATTCACCTTTCTGTTTTTGAGCCATTTTAGTGTTGCATTGGCCTTATGCCAAAGGCCATTGTCTTGTTGAAAGATGAATCTTCTCCTAGCCGTAGGTCCATAGCATATGGAACAGGTTCTCCTGCAATATTGTGTGGTATTTGTGTCCATCCATTGTCCGTTCAATAAGATTCCCAATCATAGCACATGAAAAGCATCCCCATAGCATGATGCTGCCACCACCATATTTCATCATAGGTACATGTTTCTTGAGATGTGAGCTGTGCTGGTTTAATACGACGCATAGCTCTTTGAACTCTGGCAAAAAAAAATCTGTTTTGGTTTCACTTGATCATAAGACCTTCTCCCACATTTTAATTGGATATTTGCATAAAATGTCATGTGTGCTTTTATGTGGATCTTCTAAACTAAAGGAATGGTTCTTGCTACCCTCCCATAGAGGCCTATTTTATGGAGAGCTCTTGAATTTGAAATTGACCCATGCACTTGAGAGTGGTGGTTGGATTCTTAATAGCCTCTCTCAGCAGTCAACGTCTTGCGCTGATGCTTAGTTTTGAGGCCTGTTCTAGTGAGGGTCTGGGTGCTGTGATGACATTCCATGTTCTGATGATGGATCCAACAGTGCTTAACGGGACATTCAAACGCTTAATTATTTTTCCTGCGTTGTGCATTTCAATTACTTTGTTTCTCACATCAGGATGTAACAGGTTGAAGTATTGGGTATTGCATTTCATATGAAGGTGTATACCTAATATTACTTTAATTAGGATTTATTGGTCTTATGACTTTTAGATTGGGGGGCAGAGCTAGGTGATGCCATAGAAGAGTGGGGGAGAATTCGTTCAGGACATGCATTTCACTGACGTTTACGTGAAATTCAGTTTCAACATTGGTGGTGTGGTTGTGCAGCTGCTTAATGCAGCGTGGGGAAAGGCATTTTTGTCTGTCATTAAGCGCACCCAGCTTTTGTCACATTGGGGATATATCAGTCGTTGTGTGCCTCTGTCTTGAGGATTCTCTATTTACTGAGGTAGATCACTTATTGCATCTCGTGAGTCCTGACTGGGTTGTACTTATAATTTAATTCTGGTCTCTGGCCTGCTGTTCTCCTCCTAGTGAGCAAGTTCGTGGAGCCTGCAGTGTCCCCTTTCCTCTGCTTTCAGGGCAGTGGTTTCAGCTTTATGGAGGGAAATCCCGGACATTTTTCAAAAGGAAAATGTCCTTTTGAAAAATGTCCGGGATTTCCCTCCATACAGCTTATTGGTGGGTATGTGCGAGCGTATATATACTGCCATTTATTGCATACTCTGGTATGTAATGTTATTTTCTCATTTTTGTTGTGTTTCGCAGGTTCGGCTGCATATGGCAGTGGGAGTGATTGTTCCTCCCTTGGTTTCCATCTTGCAATCTTGCCATCAGTGCAGTCTACATTGAAGTTTTGGGTTTTAGGGTTTATGGTTAGAGTTAAGGTAAGGGTTTTAGGGGTTTTTGGGGATTTAGGGTTAGGGTTAGGGTAAGAGTTATGGTTTGGGTTATCAATTAGCACTATGGTAGCATGATTCGACAAAGTACCTCAACTCGACAGAACACCGGTCCTTCCGAATGTGCAATTTGGAGGACCGCGATCACATTTAAATTGCCCCTTCTGTCATGTGTCGGCGGTGGGGCAGTTTCTTTTTTTTTTATTCAATTAATGTTGTGTTGTTTTGTTTTATTGTACAGGAGCAGTGGGGTTGAAGTGAGCGGCAGGCTGAGTTGTAGGAGGTGAATGGTTTTTTTTTTGTGTTGCACTGGCTTCTGCTGGAGAGGTCTGTTCACGAGTGGCGTGTAGTTTCATGGACGGTGCCCTCTTGCCAACCAGCCACGGTGAGGCCCAGTGCTGCTCTTTGTTGTTTATATTTGTTTTAATGGCCTGACTGGCTTTTAATGTATTGAGTGTGGTTTTATTCTCTATGTTTAAGTGTGTGTGGGAGGGGCGGATGTTGCCATTACCGATCAGTGTGGTCTTGTAATTGTTTTAATCGGCCCTTTTACATTGTAAAATAAATTTCTGTGTTTTTGTGTGGGGACATCACGTCTCTGGGGTAACGAATTTGTGTGCTCTTTCTAAATTGCCTTTATGAAAGGTATTCCGTCTGGTTGTGCGGTCACAAGGAGAATGATGTGTTTTCTGCATTTTTGTAGTTATTGTCCAACACTCGGGCAAGAAGAAGGGAGGTGGACTGACGCTGCACATAAATGGCAGATGGTGTAATCCCGGTCATGTTACAGTTACAGAGACTGCAGTAAGGATGTGACGTTACTAGCGGTTAGTCTCCGGCCGTACTACATGCCGAGAGAGTTCTCCCACGCCATTACTGTCCGTGTTTACGTTCCACCAACAGGCTTTCCGGACACAACGTGTGACTTCATCCACTCTACAATTGCAAGGCTCCAAACTAAACACACAGATGCTTTTTTGCGATCTCTGGGGACTTCAATCATGTAACACTGGATTCTACCCTCACTCATTTTTACCAGTTTGTTGAATGCCCAACTAGGAAAAATAGGACAATAGACCTCATGTATGCAAATGCAAGGGATACATACAGCTCCACCCCGCTACCCCCACTGGGAAAGTCGGACCACAACCACATTCATCTTCAGCCAAGGTACAAGGCACAAGTACAGAGGCTACCAGTTGCTACACGCACCTTCAGGAGGTGGACACCATAAGCAGAAGAGGCCTTGAGAGCCTGTTTTGAATCCACTGACTGGAGTGTGCTACAGAATGGAGAGGATCTAGAGAAGGTCACACATTGCACAACGGACTACCTGAACTTCTGTATGGACGTTGTAGTTCCCACAATGACGCCACTTCCCTAATAATAAACCTTGTGTCAGGAATGCCGGCGGCTCGGGAACGGGAACGAGGCATGGTGCACAAAAAGGGCGGACGACCCACTTGCGGCTCCAGGAAAACAAAACAGGGTTTATTAAATATAACAGAAAACACTATAAAACACCAAAACCAAAAGGACCACGGGGGGTCAAACACTAAAGGGAATAAACTAAGACTAAATATTACAAAACTAAAACCAGGAAGGAAAACACAGGACACCGATCTAACCAAGACAATCAATAACACACTCATAGACAAATCAACAACACCAGAACACAATATAGACAATGAACCACTGGGGAACTGAACACAGGCAGGAACTAAAATACTAATGGGTAACGAGACTAACACAGGACAGGTGAGGCTAATTAACAAAACCAAGGAAACAGGGCACAGGTGAAACTAATGAACTCAAAAGGAACTGAAAACAGGGAAACTAATAACTAACCAAGGAAACAGATACTAACACTGGGGAATCTAAACAGGTAAAGACACAAGCAGAGGCACAAGGAACAAAACCAAAAACCATATACAAAATCACCAAATACAATAACTAGACAAACTCAACTGAAACACTAGGGAGCAAAATACAAAAACAGGAGGCAGGATTCAAACATAAGACAAGAGGGAACTCAGGACCGAGGGGCAAACAGACAGCACATGCTTAATACATTGAGCCACGAGACCAGACAGGAAACAGGGGAGAAACAAGGACTGACGTATGGACGGGATGACCAGCACCACCTGCTGGTCAAACGGGGAAGGGGCACGGAAGGACCACAGCGGGGGGCTGACCCTGACACCTTGGGTAACCAGTGATGTCAAAAACTTCCTTAATAAGAAGAAGAGGGCGTTTAAGGATGGTGACTTAACTGAACTGAAGCGTGTGCAGAAGGAGCTCAAAGAGCGTCTGAAAGAGGCAAAGGAGTCTTACAGGAGGAAGGTTGAAAGGTAACTGGAAGAAAACAACATGAAGGAGGTATAGAAGGGGATGAAGCAGATTACAGGATGCGGGAAAAACAGCACCGGGCACAGGGTGAAATGGCTAGAGCAAATCAGCTAAATCATTTCTATAACCATTTTGATGACTCTGCCACTACTGCTAATAGCCTTGCCATTGTAACTACAGCGACCACCCCATCACATCCCCCACCATTGTCTGCTGGGTGTACAGCGAGCAACTCAATGCCTCCATCAACAACCTGGGACATTCCACTGGTCACTGATTGCTGGGCATTGTCTGCTGATGTCTCAGCCATCGAAATCACACCTCCGTTTCCAACCTGTGACATTCCTGTGATCTGCTGGGCAGTGTCTGCTGATGGGTCTGCTGATGGAACAGCCATTAAATCCACACCTCCTTTGCCAATCAGTGACATTCCACTGCAAACTCTCCCCTCCCCCCCACCACTGCTAGCAGACTCAGCAAGTGTCCCCTCACCCCCCCACTATTACTGTAGACCAGGTAAGGAGAGAGTTGAAGAGGCTGAAACCGAAAGCTGCTGGGCCAGATGGCATCTGTGCAAGATTGCTGAAGGCCTGTGCTGTGGAACTGGGGGAGCCACTCCAACATATCTTCAACCTGAGTCTGCGTCTGGGGAGGGTACCTACACTATGGAAAACATCATGCCTGGTACCGGTTCCCAAGAAGCCAAACCCCAAAGATCTCAACCACTTTAGGCCTGTTGCCCTCACCTCACACGTAATGAAGACCCTTGAGCGGCTGCTGCTCCACCTCCTCCTAAGACCCCAGGTTCGCCATGCGCTTGACCCCCTACAGTTTACCAGGAGAATGTGGGAGTGGAGGATGCCATCCTCTATCTGCTACACATGGTGTACTCTCACTTGGACAATGGAGGCAGTGCTGTGAGAATCATGTTTTTGTATTTCTCCAGCACTTTCAACACCATCCAGCCCCTTCTGTTGAGAGACAAACTGCTGCAGATGAGAGTGGACCCAAGCATGGTGACCTGGATTACCGATTACCTCAATGAGCAGCCCCAGTTTGTTAGACTGGGGGACATCACATCTGGTGGTCAGCAGCACTGGGATGCCACAGTGAACTGTTCTTTCTCCTGTACTGTTCACCTTGTACACCACGGACGTCAAGTACTACTCTGAGTCGTGCCATATGCAGAAGTTCTCTGATGACACTGCAATTGTAGGCTGTATCAAGGATGGGCAGGAGGCTGAGTACAGGAGGCTTGTGGAGGACTTTGTGGGATGGTGTGGAACCAACCAGCTGCAGCTGAACATCACCAAAACCAAGGAAATGGTGATGGACTTCAGGAGGTCTGCCCCTCCATTGCTGCCTGTCACCATCGACGGGGTGAATGTGGAGACTGTCAGTACATACAAGTACCTGGGGATCCACCTGGACAATAAACTGGACTGGTCTGCCGGTACTGAAGCACTTTACAAGAAAGGGCAGAGCAGGCTCTACTTCCTTAGGAGGCTGGGGTCCTTCAGTGTCTGCAGTAAACTCCTGCTTATGTTCTACCAGTCTGTCATGGCCAGTGTCCTTTTCTATGCTGTGGTATGTTGGGCAGGCAGCACTAGGAAGAGAGATGCTGGACGACTGGACAGGCTGGTGAGAAAAGCTAGCTCTGTGGTGGGCATGGAACTGGAGTCAATCTGTCCAATCAACGTTGTCTAAGCAAAAACTATTTATGGAACTCTCACAGACTTCCAGTGAATCAGAGAAGAGTGGCTGCAGAACACTGGGCAACCTCCACTAAGAGGACCTGACACTGCAGAGCCGGACATCATATCAATTCTCTGCCGGACATGATGCTACAGAAATAGCAAATTTAAAATGATTAACTATTAACATCCTTTCCGGTAGATTTCAATGAGATTATTAACGTCCGATCCACATTTTGCACCAATATCACGGAAATAGCGAATATATATTTTAAAAGAGATGATTCCCAGTGTTCCGGAGCCAGATACTCTTGGTGAAGCATGGCGTCCAGGTGGGCTCTGAAAACGTCATCAAAGCATAGTCACCAGTAAGCTTTTGTCTATTCTCAATTTAGACAAAGCGCACTTGAATCTTCCATAGACTTCCAGTGAAGCATGGCATCAATGGGTGTATCCTTCCCTGCCAAAGAAATAACATACCATGTTCCCAAAGCCAAACTCTAATGCTAAAGTCAAATTTGTCCAAATCCTTCTCTCCCTTTATTTCTGCTCAAATGGCTCTGAACCTCATTGTACCCACTGTACGCCTTTCACCTTGAGGGTGGGCCTACAAGATGATTCATTGTAGCCGTTTCAGTCTGGTTTACTTAGGCGGGCCAGCTACTAGACAATCACCATTGAACACAATTCCAAGGTTTAGCCCCAGTAATGCATCTTGGTAACCTCATTGTATGTGGGGCTCTCTGCATTTTTTGTACCATCCACAGCAGTCTTCACTGGACCGTAAATTGACACACAGACCTATTCACCAAGGTGAGCTCCGCAGAACATAGCTAGTCAAACATCAGAGCATGAAAACGTCTCCAGGTTTTCTCACATATATGAGACAGCCTGAACGAAATCAGTCACACACGTTTGCACTTGTAAACCTCTTTTATTTTTACATATATCCCAAAACACCTGTTTTCTGGCAATGTCATCCTATGTGAAACACAATGCTGGGCACCTATCATCATGCTCTCAGCTGCTTGGAAGAGCTTGTTCATTTACATAGGTTCTGCATGTGGTCATGTAATATTCAATCGCATTTTGACCCCTCAGATTAGCATTCTACTATTAATCATTATCCTATTAAAAAGCTCAACCTTCTGAATCACTGGCTTGAGCATGGTCACTCCCACACACAGCTCGATCAGTTTTGTACACCATAGTCCTGAACACAGTCACCTTCAGCGTCACCACTGACCTGAATGCTAGTGTCCCAAATGAAATGGAAACACTATTACTGCCACCCATTGAACTCACCTGCAGAAAGTGCTTTGGCAAAGTCATTTGGCAAACCACAAGCTGTTTGCTGTAGATTTTAGAGGGGCTGCTACTCATGCAAGTCACATGGGTGTTGGTTTGTAGATAGTAATAGTGTAGCATGAATCCCCCCAATTAGTATGACAAGTCCTTCTAGGATCTCCCCCCCCCCCTCACCAAAGAACCAGAAAACCTCATTAGTATTATATTTAACAAAAAATGAAGGATCCATACAAAATGCAAGCCCCTCCAAGACACGCATGAGTTCTACAACATTATGCATCAGTTTTTCACCAGTTGCTGCAACGTAGGTTCAGAGCAAACACCAGGAATCTATGCCAGGAAGCACAGAGCACAGGAGTACATCCTGGAGAGGAACTCCATAATTCCCAGAAAACATAATCACAGGTAAATAATCCCAAACTGGATCATACTGAGACTATTTGCAATTGACCAAGGTCACATCATAAACAAAATACACCAAGGGTATAAGAAAAAAAACAGAGAAATAAATAGATATTAACCGCATAATTGAGATCATTAAATATAGTTAATAATTTTAATAGACAATAAATACATTTATATAGTATGAAGAAATAAAAAAATCTATATTAAAAAAAAACCACAGCATACAATAACAATAATAATGGAATTTGCATGTTCTCCCCAGAGTACTCCAAAGACTCGCAATCAGGCTAACTGATATCTCTCCATTACCAAATTGCGATTGCATATCTGAGTGCATGTATGCATCCTGTAATCAACTGGCATCATGGCCAGCTGGCACCTCTGCCTTACGCTCTGCTGTCTGGGATAATAATAATAAATTATTATTATTATAATAACAATAATACTTAATAAATTATCCAAGTTTAAATGAGATAAGCCCCAAAAAACATTCTCCTATGATCGGTTTGAACCTGAGTCAGGTCTTCGGTACCATACTGAACCCTCAGTTTAGACCCCATCTCCAGCTGGTATATCCCAGCTGTATAGATGGACTTCTCAATGGTGTCCTTGCAGAGCAGAGTTTCAGAGGCAGCCATCATAGTCACAAACTCAGGGTAGCTGTCACGCCAAATATCCACCCTGGGACCCAGGTAGATAGTGCCTCTTGGGCTGTTGCACACTTCAGGCTTCCTGTAGGTAATCTGCAGGTAGATGTGATACAAGCCAGACAAAGGCACAGTAAGCGTGCAGTTGGCATACGTGAATTCTTGGATGTGTGCAGTGTCTCCTTTGTCCATCCAAAGCACGTATTTCTCCTTGGTTTGGGCTGAGTCAAGAGCTGCTGCTGCACAGGGTAAAAGACCAGACCAAACAAGTGAAGACCAGACCAAACCTGACTGACCTGTTATAGAACAGTGATGTACATCCATACATTTCCTGTAACCTCCTATCCTATTTAGGGTCATGGGGGTCCGGAGTCTAACCCAAAGGCTATGGGCACAAGGCAGGGGACAACCCAGGATGGTCCACCAACCCATTGCAGGGCACACTGACACATGCACATCTATGCGCAATTTGGTAACTCCAGTTAACCAGCAAAAACACTCACACACACACACACACACACACACACACACACAAACATACACATGTCAGGTAAACATATCTTTATGGGGACCACTCATTCATTTCTATGGGAAAAATGCTAACACTAACTATGACAACCTTAACCCCTACCCAGCCTTAACCACAACCATAAGTAACCAAGCAAAATATAAGAGCTTTTGCATTTTTAGTTTTTTCATTGCAGTCACTGATTTTTATTAAATTGAGTTTTCCCTTATGGGGACCAGTTTCAATTTAAACTCAATTTAAAAAAACGGGTATTCATCAGGTTGTGGTCCCCATAAGGTAAGGTATACCTGCTTGCACACACACACACACCACTCTACTGGTTCTCGTACTTGTACACACAGCAAATAAAGCTTAAAAATTTAATTTCCTTTCAAAACATGCCCAAAGTGATAACTATTTTTGATTTATTGATATCATGGATAAATGGATGAAATTAACAGTATACTGTTCAGCCCCATTGAAAGACCAAGCTAAAATAATAATTCATAATTAGACTCACAACCAAGGAAGTCACATTTACCTGTCAGGTGAAAAGCTGGTTTTGAGCCAGTCTGTTGTTCGGTGAGACCTCCTGCCCATATGGAAAAGATTTTTTTAAATTAACATATGACTGTGTTTTATCATAGAAGCGCTTTATATAAGACTTAAAACAAATATACAATTCATATTAACTTAATGTCATTAGACATCTCCGTTATTCATGAAAGTCCTTTGTTCATGTAAAATACATATTAAATTAATGTTTTGTCAGACACTTATGGTCTACATTGATGAACAATGCATATTATATGATTTTTTGTCAGTATTAGTTTTTATGCATAATTCTTTGAAGGAACTCAGTTGAACCATGGACAGTGGTTCCAACCAATTAGAATGAGCATTTTGAAAAGGAAACATCCTTTTTCAGTTTTAACATAGTTGAGTTAATCTCACTAAATTTTCACATCTAATTAAATCATATATGTGTTCCATTAGAATAATAAAAAAACAAAATACAATTTTAAGAAACAAGAAATGCACACATTTCTTACTAAACCCATATGTAATCAAATACGGTAAAATGTAAAGTTCGTGTAAAAGTAGTATATTTTTCGTATAGGCTTTCCCCTTGAGTGCCTTACAAGTCAATTGTGTTTGTGGTATGAATGCGCTCATTTGCTTACTTGTAGCGAACATTAAAATACATCATGCTTTGCCATATATAATTGAAATTAAAATGTTTCATAGCCATATATGAACTATGCTGTTTTTCATATGGGTGTTAAAAATAAAGGACGATGAGACGAGATACAGACTTATTCATTCATTTAATGCTGCATCATAGTGAAAACGCTGTGAAAGAATATGAGAGAGACGCACAACTTACCGGGCGTTATTCTTTCGGCTGGCTCCGACTGCTGTACAGAAAGGACACCAGTGTAAGGAACCATCCTTCATTCAAGTACACCGTGCGCAACATTGCTTTTTTGACCGAAACGTGTTACCTCAATACTTAATTGAAAGTTATCTAGGCTATATAATACACGTTTCTTAATCATTTCGGCGCTGTCGCATGCATATGCAAATAAGGTGGATGTACAGAAAACGAACCCGACTTTACCTTGTCGGTCAACGGGCCGCACTGCCGAAAATGAAGGTAGAAGATAAGCAGGACGCATCCCAGTAAGATGAATGCCGTGGCTATACGCAAGGAGCTTTCCTGGCGCTTCATCTCCCTGCAGTGGCTCATCAGCACGTGGAGCGACCTGTCCTCCTCCATCTGAAGCGATCTGTCCTCCTCCATCTGAAGCGTCCTGTTCTCGGCCATCGCGCACATCGCATGGCTCTGATTCCCGCAGCGGACCATGTTCGCTAGAGTTCGTCTCCCGCTTATCTGTTCTAGGATGAAAGCTGGACCGTTTATGCATCCTCTTAATAACACAACCCTGTATTTATACGGCGCAATATTTTTGCTCCGCCCATTAGTATTCACATATGTCACAATTCCAGCTTTGATTTGTCTTTCAGCATACCGGAAATTGTTTGGTGAAAGACATTTAACTTTCAGAAGCGATTTATCACCCGTGAATCGAGGGCGGGGGTGGGAGGGCGTGACTAAGGGAGTACGTGTTTCATTCACAAAACTTTTAAAGCGTATTTCAGCGGTAGCCCACGTTTAAATAAATCTGTAATATTTAGTTGCTGTTCCGTGTTTAGTGTTGTTACAGTTTTTTTAAATGTTGATTTTATCGTTATACTGTTTTCTGTTTTTATTTTTAATCCAGTTTAGTTTTAGTTAGTTTTCAGTGCACCAAATGCACCAATTAACCAACCCCCAGGCGTCTTACCAGCCCATTATTTTTTTGGGAAATTCACCAGTCGTTTTAGGGTAAGGAAACCTGCCTTAATCCAAAGGAAAAATGACCAAATGGAATATGTTTCTTTAAGTGATTTCCACCAAGGAAGAAAAATACACAAGTCATTACTTTAGCTGAAATTGGAGTAAACTGCCAAATTAGTGTGTTTTTAGTTAAATAACCATTTAAACGCATAGACAATAGATAACGATATAGTTGAGGTTTTGGTTTGGCTAATGCATGATGGAGTTGTGATTCACAAACACATGATTTCTCCTTTCATCACCACAATTTCCTATTTTAATGAATCTCCCCTAAACTCCTTCATGGTTTTGGAAACATCGCGTCTTCTATTTTCACTGCCTTTCCTGTGTTGCAATCCAAAGTGAACATCATCTGCAGAGAATCCACCTTCTTGATCTCCTAAGCATAGGGCTGCAATGGTTCTTTGTATTCACTTCAGGCCAGAGTTCCTTAACCCAGTCCTAGGGGACCCTCAGCATTCCCATGCATATGTTTGGTTCCTTCCAGTGCCCACCACATCTGAATCATATATTTGGTGCTCTTGGCTCAGCTGTGCTGAGAGCTGGAGGGAGCAAAGATGTTGGCTGTCTGAGAGTTTCTGAGGACTGGGTGACAGAACACTGCTTTAGGTTATTCTCATTCATTATCTGCTTATTTGTGTTTAGCTGGAGGAACTAGTTCAAGTTTCTCAATAGTATATTATTATAGCGAATTTGAAACATGTAGTGTATTGTACTTTGTAAAATTTCAAGTTAATTAAAATACAGGACACATAAACCAAAGTTTGACGTATTTAAAAATTGGTTGATTTTCCACACAGATTGTTATTGACCCTTTAGAAAGTTATGCGCCTCTTCAAATACTGGTCTCCTCTCAAAATATTGATCGACTACAGCTTTCAGAACATATCGTGCAAATCAAGTCTCACGTGTACTATGCCTATCTCACGCACAACAATGGAGCCATTTGTTTTCAGTCTCTTCCCAAGTAGCTTGGCGTTACTCATTAACAGGATGTATTGATCTCCACTGCAGGAACATATTTTCTGCAGGTGGGAAATTGCACAGTAATGCCTCCTGACAGGTTAAGAAATCTTTGCTTTAATTTATAACTCATTATTTTATCTAATTAGTACTGTTTGTATTGTTTATCATAAGTTGACCTTTATTTAAAGATCTTATCTGTGTGGTTCTTAGAGCAACGGTCCAGTCACATTCATTGTAAATTTGACCTTACTTGGCCAATAAAACAGATTCTGATTTATATTAATTTCTGCATACCCTGGACGGCTTAGTGAGTGTATTAAGCTTGCACAAGCAGTAAATCATACATATCAAACTAAACTAGGCCTAAGTATTTATTACTTGGAAAAGTACAATATCAGCATTTATTTACACAGGTATTTGTTTAGCAGACGTTCTTGTCCGAGAAGAATGTCATTTAACCACACAGGGTATGGAAGGCTATGCATCAGACTAACTAACTCATAGCAGCATCCTTGATCTGCAGAGATAAAAGCAGTAAAACAGAGTTTTAAGCAAGTGCAAGTGGCTTCAAGAAAGCAGGTGTGAAATGATGCTTGGGAAAAATGGGTTTTCAGTGATTTTTTTTAAAAGGAAATTCACCGCACTGCATATAGTTATATTCTCGCCCCAGTCATATACTGGCTATGCAAATGGTGCATTTTGACTATTCCTGTGATTTGTTTGATGGCTATGTTACCTGCAACTACAGAGATTTATTTTTAAATCTTGATGATCTCGTAAGTGAAATGTATGCCACAGTTCAAAATTCACATTAGGCCTATATAACCTGACAAATTTCTCATTGTGTGAAAAACATGTTGCCAAAAAATCAGATGGTAGGACTTGGGGCCCCTATAAAAGGCTGGGCCCCCCAGAATCTGCCAGAGTATTCATGCGCCTCTGATACCACTACAAAATTATAGTTTGTACTTTAATTTACACTTTAATATAAAGCATATTTAGTATTTAATTACATACTGATTTATAAGATATATTTATAAATGTGCATCACGTGTGACTCCTCTGAAGTCACTCTATGCAAACTGCTAAGCTAAGATTCTTTGGAAGAGCATATGTACTGATAAAATTTAAAAATACAGCCACAAGTGTGGAAAATTTTGCCCATCTACTGTGCCTGTTTTTATAGTAGCTAACTTCTTTAGTCAGTCTTAGAAATATCATGTGATGTTATAGTGAATGAGTTTTGTAATTTTCCAGCCTTGTTAGTCTGATTTTTTTGTTATGATTTGTGAAAATGCATCTTATTGCATTTAGCGTTTAATGTGTGTGACATAGTGCTGATTATTTTAATTAAAAATTCATTTCCAACATAATTCTTCATTTATGTCTCTTTCATTCAGGTATTCTTTTTATGGGCTGCTCTGAAAACCTGAGGCATGCTAGGTTTATCTGTATGATCTATACCATTATCTATACTCAGGTACTCAGCTGTACATATTCATTCTTTTATCGGCAGACACTGAAACCTACCCCTTTCCTTGTTTCAATTAGGTGTAGGTGGAGGTACTATGAAACTACTAGTAATTGTTTCTGCTACCTGGAATGCCCCGCCTCTCACTCAGTCTCAATTTCATTGACTCAACCTAATTCGTTTGTAGCAGGTTAAGAACCTGACCCAAGGACACCTCTTTGTGCTGACAAACAAAGCAGAAAAGTGTGATGCAACTCTCCCTATGAGGAAATACAGGCACAATTACAGGTTGTTGCATGCATGTTCTATTTTTAGATACAGAATTTTTTTCTGCCTGTAAAATTAGTGTATGGAAAAAGTAAGTGCCAAGTTCCTGTGCTTGACTTGCAAATGAAGTTACACAACTAAGTAAAACCACAGCTTCCTTTAAAAAACAAATTTTGACTTTTCTTAAAATCCAAGCAGATGAAAACGGAAAACAGGGTTAATTCTGTTCCTCCTTCTGTTCTCCAAGAAACTGTTACTGTGTATCCACTTCTTTATGCCCCATGGGGCCAATGCTGTACTGTAAGCCATTATTGGAATCATTATTATTTTAAATCAAATTGGCAGATATAACTGCTGGACACACATATAATGCACAGCAATCTCTGAATGCTTTTGCACCTAATATTTTCCCACTTTAGTTAATTTACTTGCCACTTTTCTCCTCTACATAAAATAACAAGAAAATTTTGATAAATCTGTATGATGATAGGAAATGCTCTGTCCCCCGATTGTATGAGTGCACAGCTAAAAATAAATTGTTTTTAAGACATTAGGCTCCATCTGTATTTGAAATGGAGACAGGCTTGCCGCAGGGAATAGAGTGACTCAATGATCATAACATTCTTTACTCTGGTGCCATAATACTGTGACGGAGGCAACTGTTGCATCATCACCATTACAGTGTGGATTTCCCGAGGGACAGCTGGCCTCACTGTATGCCTGTGCTTCAGAACATTATGATTTCACTGCAGCAGTGACTCAAGAAGCGCAGAATAAATTACAATTTCCTGTCCTTTTCATGTAAACATTTTATTTTATACTGATTCGTATTTATGTATGCTCTTCACAAAGCGTGATCTGATGAAACCAAGACTTGTATGTCTTCCAGCACTGTGTCATGGAAAACATTTCATCATTCACTATAAAAATTATAATAAGTCAATATACTAACAAACATAACTAATAAAAGGCATATTAACTTCTGAGTAGACACCACGACACTCACCCGCCCACACAAAACCTCCCCCACGCACCTATATCTGTCTGACTTTGCAACCCCCCTCCCCCCCCCCAAAACAGATACTCATGTACGGAAGAAAATTTGAATCAATGAACAACCAAGAAACAGAAAGTGACAGAACAAACAAGAAAAACAAGCCAAGAAAGGCAGGGCACTGAGAAATGGCAAACAGAAAGCATGAGTGTGGGAAGAATAAAGGAGCTGGGGAATATCCAGGTTTGCAGCACAGCGTTGAGACTATTCAGTTTGCGAATCCTGTTGCAATTTTCTGAATTTCTGTATAAATTTGACCTAAAACGTGATCATTATCTAAATCATAAAAATATGTAAAAGGAACCCAATGAAACAAAGTAATATAAAAAATGTAATATATAAAAAAACTTTATCAGGTCATTTATTAATCAAAATGACCCAACAGTAAATATCTTTATAGGAATAAGAAAGTTAACTTGTGTTTGCAATAGCAGGAAGGTGGGCTATTATCCATCTCACTGTCTACCAAATAATTAAATGTAAAATATGAAATTACCAAGATATGGATCACATAAGTCAAAACTGCAATTAGAGATGTAGAAAGGGCAAGCTGGAATGTGGAATAGGTGTGAAATGGTATGAGGATCATCATGAGTTACAGATGGGCTGGTAACTTGGTGGATTAAGACAGCATTCACCTGCAAAAAGGTGGACTGTCTGGCAGGGAGCTAGGAAGCAAAAACATGGACCATCTGGGGGTCTCCCAGGACCGGGTTGGGAATGACTGGTGTAGGAAACTTTGGATCGGGATGATAAATTGAATCTATTTTTCAACTGCCTCCATCCCTTCCACTACTTTTTGACCTCCCTTTGACCTTTCCCCAAAGGCCATCGCTGCCACTTCCCCTGAACAGACTATCTGCCCCTGCTGATCAGGACAGGGTGGCTGAAACAGGAAAGGCTGTGAGTTGCAACAAAATCAGCCTCTTGGTGCTCATGATATGTCACAACCAACTCTGTAGGCTTTTATAGCAGAATCCATATATACAGAATCCATCCATCACACGCACACTTACACAATTATGGGGCCAACTTAGAGTCACCAATTAACCTACTGTGCAAACTTTTGGAGTGTGGGAGGAAACTCCATTTCCATTTCTTGATTTGGATTGGAATTGATGAATGCATTCCAGAATGACCCCAACCCTGCTGTCTACCAAATAAATAAATGTAGATATGAAAATCCCAAGTTATGGATCATAAAAGTCAAAAACGCAATTTGCTGGACATGTAGAAAAGGCCAAGCTGGAATGTGGAAGAGATGATGATCTGATTTACATGTTTAGCAGTGCCAACTTCTACCTGGATAAACCTGGCGCCATAGATTAGGTTCTTTGTTTCCAGTGCCTTCAGCACCAATCTGCATTCTCTGACTCCAGGCTGAGGGTGACACAGGAGCATCCCTCCATTGTCTTCTGAATAGAAATACCTGCAGCTTACAACAGGAAGACCAGAAAATGGCAGGGGATCTCTGGCATAACAGGGAGCCCCTAAGATCAATCACAATCCAGCAGAGAACGTGGAGGTGGTGAAGTACCTCGTAGTCCAGGTAAACGGCAGATCTGACTTGATGGATAAACCAGCTGTGTTTGGTAAGATAGACTAAAGCGGGCTCTACTTTTTGAGTCTATAAATGGGAACAACAGGCCACTAGAGTTGTTCTGTCAGGCTGTTGTGGTCAATGTGTGTCAGGCTTTAAGGTCTGTCTGTCTTGCCTAACAATGAAAGACTTGCGACTGCTGTAAAATATGTGACTTCTCATCCAAAAGCTCCAAGCACTGGTCACCACGTCTACTGATTCTGTACCTTTGATGGATGACAAAAACAATAGGGCTGAGTGGATCAGTTCTGCCAGTCCCAAAATGACCGAAGAACAGGATGTAAAAGCAGCCTCAGCTGACAAGCACCTACATGTTGACACTTTAGTACAGCTGGTTTCAATTTGAATTAAATGTGTCATGGCCTGGCTCCCAATTCTGGGTTATTCCCTGGCTTGCACTCATAGCTTCTGGGATAGATTCTGGACCCACGCAACCCTGTGTAGGACAAGCGGATATAGAAAATGGAAGATCCCCCTTTTTTGCTTCCATTGTTATATTTTAAGGAGAATCAGCTGATTTTTCAAAAAAATGGATGAGCTCCAAAAAGAAAACCATAGAAAGAAATATCCAGAAAAGACAACGAGGACACAATTCATTTGCAAGTTAAAAACAGAAAATACAGGTTTTGGATGACATAACGGATTTCATTCTGGTGTCATTCCAGGAAGTCTTTTATGAAATTCTACTTTTAGTTCAATTGAAGACATTGATCAAGACTATAAAAAGAAAACTATGGTGGAAACTGCATATGCTCCAAAGGCCTTTTATGTCACAAATACCTCAGTATCTTCAATTGCTCTTCTAGCACAAATTTTTTGGCAGGATTCTTGTGACTTTCTGAACCCAGATATATCATGCGGTTCTCCATTCAAACAACTGATCAAGAAGGAAAAAAAAAAACAGAACAGCCAACAAAGCCCCTGAATATTGAAGCCAGGAGGCAACAACATTATCTAGTTTAAATTTTAGACCCTTAAAGAAGGAAGCTTAAAGTGTTGAATGGGTAAGAAAGTTTGCAAAGGTCTTATAACAGGGAATAACATCCTCTCAGCAGATGCAAGCTCAAAGTGCCATAATATCTCATGGAAGGGTAATATTTCAGGCTTAAGTAGCTCTCATGCATGGTGGACCTGAAAGAAAAAAATATCAAATTACAGTAGAACCTTGGAACTCAAACGCCTCTTAACACTAGAAAGACTGACTTGGTCAATTGACCCAGTCAGTCTTTCTAGTGTTAACTCAACCAACTTGGACTTCAAATGGGTCTGTTGATTTTTTTTTTTACTTGTAGCTAAACTGAAATCTTGGGACTTGACCGTTGAAAGTCCTGTATGGGTCGAGATGTGTTCACCTCTATTGATTCGGACCTCAGACGGGTCGGTCAAAAAAAATGTAACTGCAATTTAACCGAAAACTCAGAACATGACAAAAACAAAACGGACCTGCTAAAACTTGTACAGATCCAGACACATCTTTGATGGGCTGAAACAAAGGCAAATGGACCTACTTGGTTGTTGATGCCTATGAATTGCTCTCAGTCTCGTAGTACGTACCTCTCCGCCGAGTTCCACGTACAAAAGCTGTGCTCCTGTGTTTGGTGTCATTTTTTTTGTGCTTTATCTACAGTACATTTAGTGATGCAGCAATCATGGCCCCTAAGAAAGTGAGCAGTGATAGCAGCAAACCACAGAGGAAAGTGGTGAGAGTAACTGTAGAACTGAAAAAGGAAATTATAGCGAGAGTTGAAGGTGGTGCATGTGTCTGCTTTTGCTTCGAGTATGGGATTGTCATTTATTTCAAGTTTATTGGTTTTGTATGTGTGCTTTTTCATGTGTCTATTAGTTTTATATTGATTCTTAATGTTTTTTTATCATTAGTTAGGTAGGTAGATAAGTTCAAATAGGCAGTCATTTGGGGATCAGGAACGGATTAAATTCATTTACATTATTTCTATGGGGACATTTGACTTGGACCTCAACCAAATTGCAACTAAACCAGCCTTCTGGAACGAATTAAGTTTGTGTTCCAAGGTACCACTGTACAAGCAGACATCTATTTTGTACCAGAGGTGGAAAGTTCAGGTCTAGAAAGTAAAAATCCAGACCAATATTTTGTTTCAACCAACCAGCTGAGTATAAACACATTCACATTCACAGAGTATTCAGCTGGTTGATTAAAACAAAATATTGTTCTGGATTTGCACTTTCTGGACTTGAAATTTACACCTCGTGCTTTGATGAAATAGGTCCATCTGGTGATTTCTTGCCCATTTATTAATCGGAACAAAGCCAAAACATAATCCAAGAATCAAAACCAGAGGAAAACAGGCAGAGCTTATAACAGGATCAGAGAGAACACAACATCCAAACTGCTAGATACAAACTGAAGTCAGAAAACACGAGCAAGAAGTCAAATATGCAGAACAAGTCAGAAATCACAGTGGGAAGAACATTCAGTATGGAGAAACATGCAAAACCTTGCAATATTGCAATAGACAATGGCGGTATTTAAGATATATGGTAATGAAAACAGATGCAGTTAATTAAACAGTTCTCTGGAAACTGTGGACTACATTCTGGATCCATTGGCTGACAGGTGGACACACATGACCATTTGCTGTTGCTGCACCCTGACTATTCAATGCCAAGTCTAGATTGAAAACTTATCTTTATTCATTGGCATTTAATAGCAGTTAATCATGATTTCAGCTGTTTTGGTGTATAGATTGATTGAGCAATTTTAATGCTTATTGGTATTTTATGCGATTGTCACATCCCTACCCACTTCATCTGTTCAACCCTCTTATTTCCCTTCAGGCATGGCCTCAAACCTGCCCCACCCGATGTTTGTGAGCCTTACCTTTCCTCCAACCCCCAGGTGAATTGCTCCCAGATGTGTCTTATTAACCCTAGTTAGTGATTGTATTTAAGTTTCTCGTAGTCGTGTATTCCTTAGTTCCGTCATTGTCTTGCTGTCCCTGGTTTTGCTTCTTCTGTGAACTGCTTAATAAATGCCCCAATCACGGGGTTTCACTACATCAGCTGCATTCTGGGTCATGATTCTCCTCACCGAAGTGACAGTGATGTTCTTAGCTAATGTCTATTATTTTGTCATTTGTTTTATTTATAACTGGACTTTTATTATTGCTGTTCAGCATTTTGGTTAAACCTTTCTTGCTTATTTTAAATGTGCTATAGAAATAAACCTGACTTTGACCACAGCCATTCCATGTATTGGTTGCATTTCACAAGCACCTCATTTAATCAATTAAATTAAAAAGTCAATGAGGTGTTAATTAGTTAAATGAGGTGGGGTAGTAGTCGAGTCAAAATACACATAGGTATATTGGATGGTTGCTTTAGGAGAAGCTTTTAAATGGTTAACAGACTTTGACAGACATAGTATAATAGTTGTATATAAACATGAAGATCATTTAAACATCATTTTCTTTGACTGTCTAAAACTTTTGCTTTCATTTCTTATTGGGGAACCCAGTTAGAAGATGAGTATGGTTCAAAATCTGGTGAGCAGCAAACATTCTTAAAGAAATCTAAGAGCAGGGGTCAAGATAACTTTAAAGGACACGAGGGGCTTCGTAGGAGGGAAGCATACAGCATGACACTGCTGAATGCCGGAGTTCCAGTTTGCTATCAACAGTGTCAATTACAAACAAATAATAGGCCAGTGATATACTCCAGCTCAGTTTTGTGAGGATTTTTAAGGGACTATTGGAAAGACTAATTCTTCATACTCCAACCACATCACAACTGGAGTGTGCAGTTTTGGAAAGAGTTTAGGAGTAATGAGTGACAGGCACATCTATCACTGAGCCAAACTTGAGAAGGTTTTCACTGTATGGACTCTTCTTCTGTTAGCACAGGATTAGTTATTTAAGATCCATCTTACCAGTTCACCCTCAATGAAATCCAGCTTCCACTTCAGAAATAAATGTCTGTAGTCACAAGCAAGATCCCTTACTTACTGGTCAGGTCCCTTGGTCGTGATTTCAGAAATTTCTAATTTCTGAATCATCGTCCAATTACAGAGAAAACAAGGGTGACATTGCTCAATATAATCCAACACCTTGTTCCTCACCAAAAATGAGAAAATTCCCAGCATATTTCAGACTCAGTGGAATGAATCAGAATAATGATTGTCAGTTCACTCATATTTGGTTTCAGGTGAGACTAGTAAGTGAAAGTCTTGGTTACTGTAGGAATGCTGATCTGTAATCTCCTTTGCACTTTATGTTCTTTTTTCACAAAGATTTAGCAGAAATGTAAACATAGCCCACTCTAACTGAGAGGCTCAGAGGGAGCCATCATGTTACTAAATAATTGTTGTACAATGTAACATTCACTCCTTATTTGTGCAGCATGCACTTAATTTGAATTGGTTTGCAGAATGTTTTTCAGCATAAATCTCTCTTCCTTGTTTGTTATATTCGATGTATGGTAGTAGTGAATTACTATAATTCTTCTGCTTTTGGTGGTATTGAATAATGTAACTTTTCAAATCAAATAATGCGATTAAAAGTACTGAAATTTAAATAGACTTTTGTCTTGCATGAAAATATTAATGGACCAAAGCAGCCTATTTTTATTTCGATCTAACGACAGCTGAAATACTGACATTTAAAATATTGACAACATGACAGAACCAGAATGATTAGGCCTAACAGTTATGTTGAACTGATTAAACCAACATTACTGAAAGAATGCATAAGAACATAAGAACATAAGAAATTTACAAACAAGAGGAGGCCATTCGGCCCATCAAGCTCGTTTGGGGAGAACTTAACTAACAGCTCAGAGTTGTTAAAATCTTATCTAGCTCTGATTTAAAGGAACCCATGGTTTTAGCTTCCACTACACTAGCAGGAAGACTATGCAGTCACTGAAACACATTAGAAAATGTAATTCTTCAAATATTGTTAATAGGACTAAACAGAATGTAAGATTAAACAAATTTTAGATGATCCTACACATCCTCTGTTCTCGAAGTTTGTCAGAAGTAATAGGTCGAATGGCAGAATTCTGCAGAGAGTAATCAGAACAACAAGGTATTATAAGTCATTTGTGCCAACAGCAATTAGACTGCACAACAATAGATCAAGTATATCTGTTGTACCTTAATTTTACCCTTTTGCATGTCTATTCAATTTTATTTATTCGCTTGCCTTCTCTGTATTTTTGTTATGTGTACAATGTGGTATGTTTACTGTTTGTTTGCAGTGTGAGACGTGCAATGTTGACCATATGAATTTCCCCTGGGGGGATAATAACGTTTACCTTGACCTTGTTATCATTTAATGGCATTCCAATTTTAAACCAACATCCCGGCAACATATGTGTGCTGTCTGCAAATGTATGCATTAATAAGAGAATTGAAGTAATGCAAAAGTTATTTTCCATAGTAACTAATTACTTTTATATGCAGTAATTGGAAAAGTAATTTAATTTGTTTTGGATGAAGTACCTAGTAACTGTAACTGCTAATTTTCAGTAACTTGCACAACACAGGTTATATTATATTGCTACTTTTCTATCTTATTGCATAACTTCTGCATAACTTCACCTCTGTTCCTCATAGCCATGAGGTTTATCTGTTTATTGATATTGTTTAGCACAGCAAGTCTAAATGAAACGTTTGACCTCCCCCATATCGAAAGCAGCATTGCAACCACTATGCATTTTTGCTTTGCCACTCTGCAGCCTCAATCTCACTGCTTCAGTTTGCTGAAGAAAGATTATATCTTGGACATTGAATTCCAGAAGGTGACATCAGCCCGGGAGCACAAGGTGGATTCCAGAATGTCTTACTACGCTACAATACTAAGCTCTGCTTCTCTTACTTAATCTGGTGCCTAGATGTATATCATACATGCTTATGCAATCCTAAGGACCTTTGGCATTTGTTCAAGGTGTGCTGTAACCAGGCCCAGAGTGGCCAATCGGCAGACTTGGGAGGGCTGCTTAGCTGTTGTGTCGGTCAGTTTAAAAATTTAAAACAACACCGCAGAACGTTAACCCTCGAGTTTTCACGTGCATATACACACAACTGACCATGATTGCTCTGCACAGAGAAAGGAGCGAATACGCGGCACACATGTCTATGTGGTCGCTTGTCATTTAGAGCTGAGTGAGCGCAGTGCACGTTTGCAATTGCTAATCACTGGAAATTTCTCAAACAACAGATAATAGAAAGAGACCTCAGAAGTCTGAAAAAAGTCAGAATGCTTAAACAGTTCAGTATGGTAAGTCATGTCAATTCATTTATTTATATAGCACATTTAAATATAACAGAAGTTGACCCCAAGTTCTTTCTGTTTGATAAAGAATTAACAAATAATATATACATAGTAAAATATATAAAAAGAATAATATAATATAAATAAATAGAAATAAAATATATAAATAAAAAAACATGAAAACATGCATACAAGAAATAAGAAAATAAAAATGAACTGAAATGAAAATTAAAATAGAAGGAAACAATAAGAACAGAAAGAGGGTCATTAAAATATATTAAAAGAATTATTAAAATGAAATGAAAAGTAACTGTAACTGTGGACTTGACAAAACTCTAGGAGAACCTCAAATTAAGTTGAAAGCAAAAGAAAAAGGGTGGATCTTTAATTTTGATTTAAACTCATCAGCAGTACAGCAGGACTTAATGTTGGACAGGAAACTTTTCCAAAGTCTGGGGGCAGCTACAGACAAAGCCTGGTCAAAAATTAAAAAAAATAAATAAAAACTTTTCATTTTCCAATTAGACTTTTCATTTTCCAATTAGACTTTTCATTTTCCAGTTTGACTTTTCATTCCCTACTTTGCCTTTTCATTTTCAAGTTCACTACATGCAAATATATGTTAACAGATCACCGCTGTGCTTTCTCAGTGCGTTTACGGATTACGTTGTCTTTGCGTTTCTTGGCCATGGTCAACCTTGTCGGCCAGACTAATGGCAAAGTCACACGTGGCTTAAGTTAGCTACTTATTCGTAGCGTCTTATTTCGCTCCTTTGAATAAGATGCCATCATACCCAGAATGTAGCAATTACAGTTAATGACCTTGATCTGGGGACCAACAGAGTAGGATCATTCCTGACAATTGCTACCACAGATCCCAAGCCTCAGAGCCACCACATCTGACTTTGATGAAAGTAATAAAAAGAACAAATAAAATGATCTCTCTCTTTATTGTGACATTTAACAAATAAAAAAGAAATTGGTGTGATCTAATGTTAAGTCAGAATGTCCACAAAGAGTTCATTATATTACTACATTGATAAACCATAGCCCATATTATGGGGGGGGGGGGCACTGTTGCCTTGCATATTTGGGATTAGGTTTTCAGTCTCTGCTTTAGTTACTCCAGCTTCCCCCCACTGTTTGAAAACATTGCTGCATTTTGTGAATGTGTGCTGGCTTGGGTCCCCATCTTACCTTATTCCCATCACTTCTGGGACAGGCTGAATAAGTTAGGAAAATACAAAAAAAATGTTATGACCTGTGTTTCTCAAAATATTTAATTAGGCAGTGAAATTCTACTCTTGGGTCCACTCTGCCCAATTTTTTACACTCCCCTTTCCAACAAAAGTAGTAACCCCTAGTTAACCCTGCAAGGTTTCTATGAGAAATCGATAGCAACCTGAAATTATTTTTGGCAGCTTCTCAAGGGCATGAGAACTGCCCAGATTCAGTTTCAGTTCCTGAGAAAAAACCTCTGCTGTCTACCCTAAATATATTTATTGGTTTCTTTAACTGTTTATAGAAAGTATGTAGAAATTTCAAGACTACTACAAGAGTTACTCGATATATGTTGGAATTTAGGAAATTCACTGAGTGATTATCAGATGCCGAGGTCATTGTGGAATTTGCAAAGCTTTACACTTGTCAGTTAGTACTTCAGTATTGTTAGGTTAGAGTTTCTCTCTCCCCTGCTGGAAGCTTTTTGTTATTACGGTTGCCAGTTTTGATGATGATTCTTTTGCACGACTCTCCTTGATGATGTAATTAGCAGGAAACTTGGCAGAAGGCGTTTTTATCATGTCTACCAGTTTATCTCGCTCCATCTGTTATCTGTCCAAACCTTTTCAAGCATTGTTGGTATGCTGACTATTCTTATTTATTTTCCTTATTGTACAATACAGTACTTATTATATTGGAAGGAACTTTGTAATACACTTTCTTGGGCCAAGGGATATAAACAATATATCAGCTTAACATCATATAAAATTTAATGGATAAATTCAATGAGAATCTTCAATAAACTGTCGGAAAATAGCATTATTTGAAAGAACACATAAGCGTATTAGTAGTTACATTTGCAAATGATCCAATTCTTTTCAATGGTTGTTTGGTAGGAACCATATCCTACTTATTATCGTTGTGCCCAAATTTCACTGTCTGCCCAAAATCCACAGCACTCCCCTCTACATGTATGCACCACAGGACAGTTCATTAGTGTTTTTCTTGGGTTGTACTAGCTGTATCTGTATATTTTTCTATTATTTTTATAATACTTGAAATACTGTTCAGATGTTCTCTGTTACATGAGCCTTTTGCACAATGTATTATTTAGCTATTTTACCATTTAGAAAAAGTCTCATGTGAAGTTCATTACACTTTTTTATTATGCCAATAAAATTATATAGTCCACACATGGGATAAGAAATTATACTAATGCTATACTAACTATACTAATAACTAATCTAAGCATGAATCTGATCCTAACCTTACATTATCATTATCCAAGTGATTACTTCTAAGATAAAACTAGTAATAAAAAAATAAAGAACAAGTAAAAAAAAATAATCAAGAACGATGAGCCAAATCCAAATTCCTTCCTCCTGTGACATATCGCTCAGCTGTTTGGCTGATGATGAAATTGTGATGATGTGGTTTCAACTTACTATGTAAGTATCATGTTAACCCTTATCTCTGCAGCAAGTGTTCACATCAATGAAATACCTTTAAGACTGTTTTTTACATTATTTTTACATGTTTTTATAGATTATGTAGCCCCCCTGCTCAGCTCTTTAATCATGCATCGGGACAGTGTCACCCAACAGCTATAGTTGAAACCAGAAGTTTACAGACACTTCAGAAAAAGACACAAACTTTTACTCTCACTGTCGAACATTAAATCTGAGTAAACGTTTTCTGTTTTAGGTCAGTTAGGATCACCAAATTTTTTTGCATTTGTTAAATGTCTGAATAAAGAGAGAGATCATTTTATTTTTTTTTATTTTTATTACTTTCTTCAAAGTCAGAAGTTTACACAAACTTCCTCAGTATTTGGTAGCATTGCCTTGAAACGGTTTCACTTGGGCCAAACACTTTGGGTATCTCCTCCCACGAGCTTCTCATAATAATTTGCTGGAATTTTGGCCCATTCCTCATGACAGAACTGGTGTAACAGAGTCAGGTTTGTAAGCCTTCTTGCTCACACATGCCTTTTCAGTGCCGCCCACAAATTTTATGTAGGATTGAGGTCAGGGCCGAACTCCCTTCATCCCCCCTCCCCCGTAGTACTGCTCTACCCTGAAAAAGCGTAACATGGACGTCTCTGCCCTTGAGAGCTATAGACCTATCTCTAATCTTCCCTTCTTAAGCAAAGTTATTAAGAAAGTAGTTTTTAATCAAGTTAGTAAATATCTTGATACAAATGGCCTTCTAGATAATTATCAGTCAGGTTTTCGACAGCATCATAGTACAGAAACTGCCCTCATAAAAGTACTGAATGACATGCGCCTGAATACAGATGTAGGTAAAATAACTGTACTGTTGCTATTAGATCTGAGTGTGGCTTTTGACACTGTTGACCATAACAAACTGCTAGACAGGTTGGAAAATTGGGTTGGCTTCTCAGGCACAGTACTCAGCTGGTTTAGGTCGTACCTAGAAGGCAGGAATTACTTTGTATCAATCAGCACATGTGAATCTGAGAAAACTGCCGTGCCTTATGGAGTCCCACAAGGATCCATTCTTGGGCCAGTCCTGTTCAATCTGTATATGCTTTCACTGGGTCAAATTCTTACAGAGAATAATGTGTCCTATCATAATTATACAGATGATACTCAGATCTACTTAGCGCTTTCCCCAAGTGATTTTGGTCCCGTAGACTCACTGCTACAGTGTCTTGATAAAGTTCATAAATGGATGGACCAAAATTTTCTTCAATTAAATAAGTCTAAAACTGAAATAATCTTGTTTGGACACAAAGAGGGGAAATCAAATATCAGCAATTATCTTGAAACTAGAGCTCTTAGGACATAAACCCGTGTTAAAAACCTTGGCGTAATCTTGGACGGAGATCTTAAATTTAGTGACCACAATAAATCTATAATGAAGTCAGCATTCTGGCATCTTAACATAGCAAAAGTAAGAGATTTTGTGTCCCACCAGGATTTAGAGAAACTTATCCACGCCTTTATTTCCTGTAGAATAGATTACTGTAATGCCCTCCTCACTGGGATTCCCAAAAAGTCCATTAGACAGCTGCAGCTCATTCAAAAGGCAGCTGCCAGAGTCTTAACCAAAACTAAAAAAAGAGATCACATCCCTCCAATTCTCAGGTCTTTACACTGGCTTCCAGTTCAGTTCAGGATTGAATTCAAGGCATTACTGATTGTGTACAAATCACTTAATAGTTTGGGCCCCAAATATATTTCTGATATGTTTGATGTGTATAATCCGGCAAGGTCTCTGAGATCTGTAGGCATTGGTCAGCTTAGGGTGAGAAGAGCTGAAACTAAACATGGTGAAATGGCTTTTTGTCACTATGCAGTTGAATGCTGGAATCAGTTACCACATCATATCGGATCTGCCCCAACTGTAGCCAGTTATAAAACCTACACAGTGTTGTTTTTTGGATTTTTTTTAATTTTTATTTATTATATTATCCCCTCGTACTTTTATATTCTGCCGTATATTATTGCTTTTAAATTTTATTTATTTTTATATCGTATTATACTTCCTGCTTTGCCTTGCTTTGTAAAGCACATTGAATGACCTCTTGTGTATGATAATGTGCTATACACACTCACCTAAAGGATTATTAGGAACACCTGTTCAATTTCTCATTAATGCAATTATCTTATCAACCAATCACATGGCAGTTGCTTCAATGCATTTAGGGTTGTGGTCCTGGTCAAGACAATCTCCTGAACTCCAAACTGAATGTCAGAATGGGAAAGAAAGGTGATTTAAGCAATTTTGAGCGTGGCATGGTTGTTGGTGCCAGACAGGCCGGTCTGAGTATTTCACAATCTGCTCAGTTACTGGGATTTTCACGCACAACCATTTCTAGGGTTTATAAAGAATGGTGTGCAAAGGGAAAAACATCCAGTATGCGGCAGTCCTGTGGGCGAAAATGCCTTGTTGATGCTAGAGGTCAGAGGAGAATGGGCCGACTGATTCAAGCTGATAGAAGAGCCAAAATTTGCACGAGCTACAATTTGCACGAGCTCACCAAAATTGGACAGTTGAAGACTGGAAAAATGTTGCCTGGTCTGATGAGTCTCGATTTCTGTTGAGACATTCAAATGGTAGAGTCAGAATTTGGCATAAACAGAATGAGAACATGGATCCATCATGCCTTGTTACCACTGTGCAGGCTGGTGATGCTATCCTATCAATATGGGCCAACATTTCTAAAGAATGCTTTCAGCACCTTGTTGAATCAATGCCACGTAGAATTAAGGCAGTTCTGAAGGCGAAAGGGAGTCAAACACCGTATTAGTATGGTGTTCCTAATAATCCTTTAGGTGAGTGTAAATAAACTAACTTGCTTGCTAAATAACTGTAAAAATCAAAGAATTGTGGGAATTGCAATACACTTGCACGACATTTACAGGGTATTACACTCTCCCCTCACCAAACCTGTCATGTCCCGATGACACAAAACATAAAAAAAAAAATCTAATTTAACTAGGTTAAAGAGTAAATACCACGTTTCCCTCAACCTATCCACTTATACCAAGTTAAACTTGCTGACCACTGGAAGTCCATTCCATATATTGGATTGTTTTCAAACAAGAAAGGACTGTGAAACTTCTAAACCTAAGAGAAGTAGAGTGAGTAAATGGCTCAAATCCAAGAAACATGGGGATTGAAATCCCAGCATCTGGAGAGAGAAGAAGAATGGATGCTGATTCTGACTCCGAAGATGTTTTTTTCATGGTGGATGGTATGAGTACTGGTCTGACGTCATTTCCAGGTGAGAGCACTGCTGGCGTCTGTCTCGACTGCCGCTTCTCCCCGCGTCTAATGCGTCTTTGTCAGGGTCAGCCCCTGTGGTCCTACCGTGTCCCTTCCCCGTTTGGCCAGCAGGTGTCGCTGGTCATCCCGTTCTTTATGTTAGTCTTTGTTCTCCCCTGTTACCTGTCTGGTCATGTGGCTCAATGTGTTGTGCGTGTGGTTGTCTGTGTACCCTTCTGTCCTGTGTTCGAATCCCACCTCCTCTGTTTTTGTATTTTGCTCCCTAGTGTTTCATTTGAGTTTCTTTAGTTCTTGTGTCTGATTTTGTAGTTGGTTTTGGTTTTGTTCCTTGTGCCCCTGCTTGTCTTTACCTGTTTAATTCCCTAGTGTTGGTTTCTGTTTCCCTGTGTCCTTGGTTAGTTCTTAGTTTCCCTGTTTTTAGTTCCTTTGAGTTTAGTAGTTTCACCTGTGCCCTGTTTCCCTGGTCTTTGATAATTAGTCTCACCTGTCCTGTGTTAGTCTCGTTACCCCTTTAGTATTGTAGTTCCTGCTTCTGTTCAGTTCCCCAGTGGTTCATTGTTGTTGATTTGGTTTGTGTTGATTGTGATTGTACTCAGATGTGATTGTCTTATGGTTTTGAGGTTAGAGCTGTATTATGTTTCCCTGCCCAGTTTATGTTTATTTGTGATTTGTAGTCTTTATTTATCCCCTTTAGTTTTTTGACCCCGCGTGGTCCTTTTGGTTTTGTTGTGTTTGTAGTGTTTTCTGTTTTATTTAATAAACCCCATTTTTGTTCCTGGAAGCTGCCAGTGGGTCGTCCACCCTTTGTTGCGCACCATGCCTCGTTCTCGTGCCCGAGCCGCCCGGATCCATGACAGTCTTTGCGTCGTTTGTTTATCTGTCTAGAAAATCGTGATCGTCAGTTTTCTTTCTGTCTGAATACTCTCCGCGGATCCACTGCTCTTGCTGCTATGATCAACTCAAAGAAGCCTCCATTCATTCCTCCAGCTTGTCCAGCATGATCGTACATTGTCGTTGATGTCTCCTCTCTGGACTCCACTGGACTTTTAAATACGCATGGCTGGCTACTATTGGATTCCGCCCTCCATCTCCGGATTTTGCCACTGGAATATTTCTTCCTATGTTCATGTGCCTACATGCCCTTACCTCCTGCCGTGAACAGCTATGTGGCGCACTGTCGGTGGACTGCACCCCCTCCCGACCCTCGTCCTGAGGAGAAGTCTCCACTTCTCCTACTGAAGCTCGATGGCCAACTTCACAGTTGGGTGAGTGAGGCTTTCTTTCTCGCCGCTGGAAGAGTCTGTTGCCTGCCGGAAATATTTGCAGCCTGCATCGGTTACTTAATCTCCCTACCAGCTGCACTTCTCCGAGTTGCTCCACGATTTTACAAGTACTCCACCACAGACCTCAAACATCTTAATAGCAACCACCAACACCCTAGAAAAGCTGCCTCCGGTGCGTACTGAGCAGGCATTTTACACCGGAGTCGTCATTATATTCATCGTGGCTCGAGGCGCTATAGAACTTTTCTCCGATATGACAACAAGAACATCTGCACGTTCTGGACTACTCTGTGTCGACCAACTACCTGTACCCAGCATGCTGTTAATTTTAACCAGCAGTCTTAGATCTTCCTCTACTGGCTCTCTCCTCATCCCCCCTTCCAAATTACAATTCTCCCGTTTAGCTCCCCGCCTTTGGAACTCACTACCTACTACCATCCGTTTATCGACCTCTGTTTCAGATTTTAAAACCAAGCTAAAAACCTTTCTTTTTGCTCAGGCATTCAACCTGTAACCTGTTTTCTGTGTACTTTCTCTGTAAGGCGTCTGAGTTTTTGTAAAAGTGCTATATAAATAAAATGTATTATTAATATTATTACTGCTACTGTAGTGGGATTCCCCAGTGAGTCATAGGTCACTAGGTCAATTTGGGACCCTTTTCAATCTCTGAGACCTTATTCTCTCTTCTAAGTCAACCTGATTGTTTTGTCCTCCAACAGTCTCCCCTACTATCTCTGTCTCAAAAGTTTTTCCAGTCTGAACAGTTAACTCTTGTACTGTAGGGTCACCAAGTGTCACATGTTCTTCCACTGCAGTCTCAGTCACTTCTGAACTACGTGAGACAGTCGGTACAGCAACATCCAGATCCAAACCAAAGGGATAAGAGTGCTGACTGCTTCTCTTCCTTAGTTCACTTGCCTGTTTTGGGGCACAGTACTCATACCATCCACCATGAAAAAAACATCTTCGGAGTCAGAATCAGCATCCATTCTGCTTCTCTCTCCAGATGCTGGGATTTCAATCCCCATGTTTCTTGGATTTGAGCCATTTACTCACTCTACTTCTCTTAGGTTTAGAAGTTTCACAGTCCTTTCCTGTTTGAAAACAATCCAATATATGGAATGGACTTCCAGTGGTCAGCAAGTTTGTGCTTTCTCTGTAGTCCCAAGTTGCTAATTAAGGCTCTGCCTCCAACAGCAAGAGGACTGAAATGCACTCTCCGGTCATAGTAATGCTTATTCCCTTCATTTTTCTGTCATACTCTCTGATAGCATATAGGCAGCTTGGATTTCACGTCTCAGGTGTGGCCTAAAAAATTTGGAAAATTATTGAATCGGTCTGGACCCTCTCCTGGAGCCGACACCTTATCATGGTGGAGGGGTTTGCGTGTTCCAATGATCCCAGGAGCTAAGTTGCCTGGGGCTTTATGCCCCTGGTAGGGTCACCCAAGGCAAACAGGTTCTGGGTGAGGAACCAGACGAAGTGCGGCTCAAAAGACCCCTCATGAAGAAAAACATAATGGATTCACGTTTTCCCTTGCCCGGACGCGGGTCACCGGGGCCCCCCCCTGGAGCCAGGCCTGGGGGTGGGGCTCGATGGCGAGCGCCTGGTGGCCAGGCCTACACCCATGGGGCCTGGTCGGGCACAGCCCGAACAAGGCACGTGGGTCCCCCTTCCAATGGGCTCACCACCTGTAGGAGGGGCCATAGGGGTCGGGTGCAATGTGAGTTGGGCAGTGGCCGAAGGCGGGGACCTTGGCGATCCGATCCTCGGCTACAGAAGCTAGCTCTAGGGACATGGAATGTCACCTCTCTGGTGGGGAAGGAGCCTGAGCTGGTGTGCGAGGCTGTGAAGTTCCGACTAGATGTAGTCGGGCTCACCTCGACGCACGGCCTGGGCTCTGGAACCAGTCTCCTCGAAGGGGGCTGGACCCTCTTCCACACTGGAGTTGCTCACGGGGAGAGGCGCCGAGCTGGGGTGGGCATACTTATTGCCCCCTGGCTGGGTGCCTGTACATTGAGGTTTACCGCGGTGGACGAGAGGGTAGCCTCCCTTCGCCTTCGGGTGGGGGGACGGGTCCTGACTGTTGTTTGCGCTTATGCGCCAAATGGCAGTTCAGAATACCCACCCTTTTTGGAGTCCTTGGAAGGGGTGTTGGAGAGCGCTCCTCCCGGGGACTCTTTCGTTCTGCTGGGGGACTTCAATGCTCACGTGGGCAATGACAGTGAGACCTGGAGGGGCGTGATTGGGAGGAACGGCCCCCCCGATCTGAACCCGAGTGGTGTTTTATTATTGGACTTCTGTGCCCGTCACGGATTGTCCATAATGAACACCATGTTCAAGCATAAGGGTGTCCATATGTGCACTTGGCACCAGGACACCCTAGGCCGCAGTTCGATGATCGACTTTGTGGTCGTGTCATCGGACTTGCGGCCACATGTATTGGACACTCGGGTGAGGAGAGGGGCGGAGCTGTCAACCGATCACCCGCTGGTGGGGGAGGAAGCCGGTCGGACCTGGCAGACCCAAGCGTATAGTGCGGGTCTGCTGGGAACGTCTGGCGGAATCCCCTGTCAGGGGGAGTTTCAACTCCTACCTCCGGCAGAACTTCGCCCATGTCCCGGGGGAGGCGGGGGACATTGAGTCCGAATGGGTCATGTTCCGCGCCTCCATTGTTGAGGCGGCTGACCGGAGCTGTGGCCGTAAGGTGGTCGGTGCTTGTCGCGGCGGCAATCCCTGAACCCGCTGGTGGACACCGGCGGTGAGGGATGCCATCAAGCTGAAGGAGTCCTATTGGGTCGTTTTGGCCTGTGGGACTCTGGAAGCAGCTGATGAGTACCGGCGGGCCAAGCGGAACGCGGCTTCGGCGGTTGCTGAGGCAAAAACTCGGGTATGGGAGGAGTTTGGCGAGGCCATGGAGAACGACTTCCGTACGGCTTCGAGGAGATTCTGGTCCACCATCCGGCGTCTCAGGGCGGGAAAGCGGTGCAGCATCAACACTATTTATGGTGGGGATGGTGCACTGCTGACCTCAGCTCGGGATGTTGTGGGTCGGTGGACGCCTTCCAATGAGGAAGCAGAGTCTGGGGACTTGGGGGTGGACTCGCCTATCTCTGGGGCAGAGGTCGCTGAGGTGGTTAGAAAGCTCCTCGGTGGCCGGGCCCCGGGGGTTGATGAGATCCGCCCGGAGTTCCTCAAGGCTCTGGATGTTGCGGGGCTGTCTTGGTTGACACGCATCTGCGGCATCGCGTGGACATCGGGGGCGGTGCCTCTGGATTGGCAGACCGGGGTGGTGGTCCCCCTCTTCAAGAAAGGGGACCGGAGGGTGTGTTCCAACTATAGGGGGATCACACTCCTCAGCCTCCCTGGTAAGGTCTATTCGGGGGTGCTGGAGAGGAGGGTCCGTCGGATAGTCGAACCTCGGATTCAGGAGGAGCAGTGTGGTTTTCGTCCTGGCCGTGGAACAGTGGACCAGCTCTATACTCTCCGCAGAATCCTTGAGGGTGCGTGGGAGTTTGCCCAACCAGTCTACATGTGCTTTGTGGACTTGGAGAAGGCATTCGACCGCGTCCCTCGGGGAGTCCTGTGGGGAGTTCTCCGGGAGTATGGGGTGCCGGGCTGCCTTATAAGGGCTGTTCAGTCCCTGTACAACCGGTGTCAGAGCTTGGTCCGCATTGCCGGCAGTAAGTCGGACTCGTTCCCGGTGAGGGTTGGACTCCGCCAGGGCTGCCCTTTATCACCGATTCTGTTCATAACTTTTATGGACAGAATTTCTAGCCGCAGCCGGGGCGTTGAGAGTGTCCGGTTTGGTGACCTCAGGATTGGGTCTCTGCTTTTTGCAGATGATGTGGTTCTGTTGGCTTCATCAGACCGCGACCTTCGGCTCTCACTGGAGCAGTTCGCAGTCGAGTGTGAAGCGGCTGGAATGAAAATCAGCACCTCCAAATCCGAGACCATGGTCCTCAGCAGGAAAAGGGTGGAGTGCTCTCTCCGGGTCAGGGAGGAGGTCCTTCCCCAAGTGGAGGAGTTTAAGTATCTCGGGGTCTTGTTCACGAGTGAGGGAAGGATGGAGCGGGAGATCGACAGGCGGATCGGTGCGGCGTCAGCAGTGATGCGGGCGCTGCATCGGTCTGTCGTGGTGAAGAAGGAGCTGAGCCAAAAGGCAAAGCTCTCGATTTACCAGTCGATCTACGTTCCTACCCTCACCTATGGTCACGAGCTTTGGGTAGTGACCGAAAGAACGAGATCGCGAGTGCAAGCGGCCGAAATGAGCTTTCTCCGCAGGGTGGCTGGGCTCTCCCTTAGAGATAGGGTGAGGAGCTCAGTCATTCGGGAGGGACTCAGAGTAGAGTCGCTGCTCCTCCGCATTGAGAGGAGCCAGATGAGGTGGCTCGGGCATCTGCTTAGGATGCATCCTGGACGCCTCCCTGGTGAGGTGTTCCGGGCATGTCCCACTGGGAGGAGGCCCCAGGGAAGACCCAGGACACGCTGGAGGGACTATGTCTCTCGGCTGGCCTGGGAACGCCTCGGGATTCCCCCAGAGGAGCTGGAGGAAGTGGCTGGGGAGAGGGAAGTCTGGGTTTCCCTGCTGAGGCTACTGCCCCCGCGACCCGACCTCGGATAAGCGGAAGTTAATGGATGGATGGATGGATGGACGGTCTGGACTTGTCACGATCCGCTCCGTTCGATCCTGATGTGTGCCATGCCCACCTCGTTACCTCGTGTGATTCCCTGATTGTTCTCACCTGTGGCACGTTTCCAGTAGCTTGTCTTTTGTATTTAGTCCTTGTCTCAGTCTGTCTACCCAGATCCGTCATTGTATTGTTATGGTGTTGTTCCCAGTGTGCGTTAGTAAACCCCGTTTGCCCGACTCACCGCCTGCTCTCGCCTGCTTCCACGGCTTGCTTGCCCCGCAAGCTTGACAGGACTCAATATGATATGCCTTCATGGGGCCCAAAATTTCTAGTAATGCTGCTGACCCCAAATGTGAGATCTACTGGCAGCCTAGCTTCTCATCCAAACATCAAAAAGTATAGAGAGTACCTAGTTGACTCATTTAGAGTGCAAAAATAGCAATGTACTAGATGCCTGATGTACTGTATGTACTCCATATGCTTTTTTCTTGCACCTCAAGGGTTCCAAGCGTGTAGAGCAGAGTTATGTTAAACTATTCTGGTTGTGGGTCACCCTGAGGGTGGTAGTGTCATCCTAGACTTCCTTATGCCCAGCACGTAGAGCTGGGCGATATGGCCTAAAAATAAAATCTCAGATTTTTTTCACAATAAATCCGATTTTCAATTTCAATCAATTTTCTCCTCCCCTACTCAAAATCAAACTACAGATGACAAATAAATGATTCAAAACAAGTTTTAACTTTGTTTTTATTTTTTACTTTAGAGTAAAAGTGCAATCTAACAAGCCAAAAAAGATGCTTGTAAGGGAGATGGCAGACCACACCATTGTAAACACTTTTAGAAACTTGTAAAAACTTTTAGCATGTTAATGAATCCCGGCTTTTCCACAGTATGTATGGGCACCATGTCGTTTGCAATATACATCTCGACAGCGTTTGTTATTGCCTTCCACCGTGCCCCATTCTTATCATTTGGCACACAGTTCGAAAACATGTCAGGGACGGTTGCTTGCTTAACTTTGGATGTTTTGTTGGTGCTGCGGGTATTTTCATTTCGCTGAGAGCTGCACTTCTCCCACTTCGCTGTGTGCCTCTGCTTAAGGTGCTGGAATAAATTTGTCGTGCTGCTTCCTTTGGTTGCAACAATTTTTAAACAGACTTTGCAACGAGGACTTGTTTGGTCTATGTCCGACGGCGCAAAACCGAACCAATTCCATGTTGTTTGTGAATCCGCTACAGTATTTGCGTGTGCTGCGCTAATTTACCCATAAAGATTGTTGCGTCGCATTAGTTCCGCTTTTGGCGCTCGTGTGTAAAATAAGTAATAAAATCTATTTTCATAAAAACACATCATCATCGATAAAATCGATTTATCGCCCACCTCTACCAGCATGTTCAACAAATCATGGATAACAGCAACAGTTGATGCCTTTTGGTCCATAGTTGCAAAAGCTTGAGGGCAGCGAGTGTAGTGGTCGGTAACGACTAGCATGATACAGATATTTCTTGTCAGGCTCAGTCATCAAATCCATACATTGTAAATAACTGATGTAAATTTACGGGAACATTTTTACAGTAGTCTATCGGCTTTAAAAAACACTTGTCACAGACTAACCCTGGGGATCCCCGAGTGACGTCAGGAAAACAACACCCCCTGGGAAACCCCGACCGGGCTTACCTTACTGAACACGGAGTCTGCCTGGATTGCGTGATTCTGCACCATTTTTTCCGGTCTTCCCGGTTCTTGTGCGGTTTGCCTCTCAGCACATTCCAAGTTGCTGTAATCACTGGAGCCGGTTTTAGTTCGTCTGATCTTGCACTTCGATGCGAGATCTTAATGGTTTGTCCTGAGTTTGAGCATTTTTTCCCTGTCTGTCTTCCTGGCTTGTTTGACCCCGCTTCCGTCTCCATATTCCGAGACCTGCCTGCCCCCCTGAACTCCAACGTACATTGCTTGACTTTTGCCTGTGTTACCGGCCCCGACCTAGGGGTAATCCGAGCCTGCACAAGGTCCCACAGGTGGGGTAGCGCTGTGGGTGACAATAAGGAGACATGAAACTTCATGCTATGCACAAGCTGATCGTAATTTAATATTACCACATCAAACCAGTACATCTAAATACAACATTCAATGATGCAGCACTCCAATACTTTCCCATTGTAGCCATTAACAAGCAGTTGATGATAACCCGGACCAAACATAAACTTAGACATAAACATAAATCGGTAAGAATATACAATATTACACTGACAACAATAAAATACATTTGGCATACATATACAAAATGCGATACAAAACCTTTTTGCAGTATTTGCAGATAATAACAACATCATGACATACTCACGATATCAAATAGTACCACAATATATAGGAATATAAACAAAGACCCAAAAACAATACACATCTTAAGATGCTCTCGTACTTGAATACAATTAGTAGGGGTGTAAATCACAGCTTTCCTTGCGATACGATACAATATCGATTCCTTAAGCTAACAGTTCGATTTTTTTTTTGATACCTCAGAAATTCCCACGATTCGATACAATACGATATGATTCGAATCAGTTCGATACTGGGGATAGTAGTCGAAATGATGAAATTTCACACAATCCTTTACATTTCAGTGAATTAAAAAAGGCAAATATAATTAGCATTTTATCATATTTTATTGGGAACTGTAAACAAAATCTAGTGTAGTCAAGTATGTCCCGTAAATCAAGCAAAATAAAGTGCAATAAGGTAAAAATAAAAACTTTGGATGGATGTAGATTAACATGGTGACTAATTCTGTTGTGTGCTGGGGAACAGTGTCTGTTAGGGTTAGGGTGCTGTGTTGTGTGCTGTGCTTGCAATACCCCAGTAGGTAGATCACTTTGACTTAATCATTTATAAGTAGCTCGCAAGCTACCTTCAGAGCGTGTGTTTAGTACAGCAGGTGACAAAGGACACTATGCTCAGAGCAAATCAAACAAAGGGGGCCCTTTTAGTAGAAATAAATTGGAGGCTAAATAGGTGACTCGGTAGCTTGCAGCAGCTGGCGCGGTTGAACGCATCATCCATCCTTTATTTTTTATGCCATACGATCTACCCACACTACCTTTGCAATCGAGGTATTGGGCACCCCTGGTGTAGACCATCTATACGTCGGACTGGATCATGAAAACAATACTGGAACAGGTGAGAAAATAAAAATGGATGTATCGATATTTATGCGGTCACATCGATGCATTGGATCATTTGCCGTTGAATCAATATATCGATACAAATTTATGTATTGTTACACCCCTAACAATTAGTTTGAATACTTGAATCTGCAGGTCGCTGTGTTATGCGGCTGCATGTACATGCACGCTCATTAATGTTCTGTGGCGGCAAACCCAGGAGAGCAGAGTGGTGGTGCAAACTTACAGAGTAAAAGCTGAAAATAAAATAAACCAATGGACAACCATGTATATCAGACACAAATCTAAACATTAAAGTATACACAAAGTACATTTCAGCTTCTACCATCCGAATGGCTGGCTGAAGCGCTAACAGGGGCTAGCTAACTCGCTAACCGCATCCGTTTACACAAACAAAACACTTAATCATTAAATACTGCATGTACGCTTCGCTCAAACATGACTAGGACATTGCTACTGCTAAACGGTAGTGTTTGGTTTATACCAAGGTTTCTCAACCCAGTCCTCGGGGACCACCAGACGGTCCACGTTTTTGCTCTCTCCCAATTGGCAGGGAATTGGGAGAGAGCAAAAACGTGGACCGTCTGGTGGTCCCCGAGGACTGGGTTGAGAAACCTTGGTTTATACAAACCCCTCAGGAATAAGTTTAACCAACCAGTGGATGACAATAAGGAGACATGAAACTTCACGTCTTGCACAAGCCGATCGTAGTTTAATACTAACGACGCTTGAGCTACTGTCTCCCAAACCACCCACTTAGACGCGATGGTGCCATCTATTGGTGTAGTGGTGAAATGGTCAGTAATAATAGTTCTAATTAAAAAAATAAAGGGGGGTGGTTGTTTATTAGTAGCCTCATATGAAAGCTAATTCCTAATACCATCACACTCATCCACTTTCAGGGATGTCTCCCGACATCTAGAACTAAACTAACCACAGAGTAAGTTAAGGAAGTATTCCCTAGACTTGTAGTCAAGACCGCCTAAACCAAGACCAAGACCAGAGGGTATCGAGACCAAGACAAGACCAAGACTAAGACCATGACAGACAGAGTCAAGACAAAGTCGAGACCAGACCAAGACCGAGACCCTTAACTTTTGTGTGCTGTTGAGGACTGACATGACGGGTACTGACTGATCCCAAAGTCATCTGACAAAACAGCAAACACCTCCAACAACTGTCTAAAGGATGGGAAATATGTAACCGATTTCAGTTATACTTAATTTGTAGATGAAATTGTAACATCAAATTGAAGATACACAATTATAAACTTGAAATTGCATCATGTCCCATTGTAGTAGTACTAGCAAAATGACACTGTATGATATCAACTTCCCTGAAATGGATTAGGTCTGTTAAGTCAACACAACATGATATGTAGATGTTATTTTAAAGTCAATAGTCACATTTGTTTAGTCAAACAACACCATTTTAAGTAGAATACTGTAATCAAACAATACAAAGACATGCGCACACGTCACATGAATCAAATGCAAACTACAAATATTATATATACCAATACAAACTGCACATCAAATTGTGCATTAATAAGAATAAGAACAAGTGCTTAAAAGATTCTAACAACTTGATGTCTGCAGTGGCATGTGATTACACATTTAACTAACGTTTAACTAGTGCTACACTTATTTGCGCGTATAACGCGTATTTTGATTGGATGAGCGCCAATGTCTGAATCACAACAAAATGCACGTATGTCATTGATTGGTTGCATTTGAAGGGCGCGAAAGGCGAAATAATAATAATGTTGCATTATCGAACGTTACGTTGTGTGTCATGGATACTTTTCGCTCCAAATCTCCCGACCACTATGTCGATCTAAGACCGCATGACCAAGACAGCGAGACCAAGACAATACCGAGGGATCCGAGACCAAGACAAGACCAAGACCATAGACCGTCGAGACTGTGACAAGACCAAGACAGCGTAAAAGTAGTCTCGAGATCCAACTTTTGTAGGCCCAGAAGGCTATCATCTCACCATTCATCAGACCATTACAGGGGCTTCAGGTCATTGGTCAGGTAAGTACCATAGCAGTCAACAGTCATTTGTCTGTCAGGTAGGTATATAGTGGGTCAGTAGAAGTAAATCTGTGTCACCGTCCATATCCGGATCAGTATGCCCATACTGCAGATGGAGGATAGTAGCACAAGTTTGGACCCATTGAGCAAGCAGGCGTGGAGTAAGACAGCAAGGAATACATGGCATTCATTCCCATTCTCAAGGGCTGGTATGTGGGCTGTCCAGGCTGGTTGTATGTGAACACACTCCTGGATTTAACAGGTCATGTGGACCTCTGCAAGGGATGCTCTGCTTCACTTACTGGGACTGGAACTGGGAGTACCCCCACCTCAGACTCCTGTGAACTTTCAGCTTCACAGCATCATCCCTGGGTTGTTCCTGGTTCTCCACTGATGGCAATGGTTCTGCCCACGCTGGTGCTTGCTCGGTCTCTGATGTCACTAGAGGGACAGGTGACTCCCTAGGTAGTGCTTCTTCCACTGCGGGTCTTTGAGTCAAGAGATGATAATCTGGGGCCACAGCTCTCAGCTTACAGGCTGGGGTGGATGAGGCCTGACCACCCTAGTTGTTGTGTTCCTGGGCCCACTTGTCTCTTGTCTTTCTCCCTCGAGTCCCAGCCACTCTGTTTCAATCTGATGATGGTACGGATAGACTCATCTCCGTTCTGGGCGGTCCTAACGTCCTCTGAGGTGAACATGGGTGTGATGGCCTGTAGGGAATCATCATTGTTAGCAACCATCTGGAGGGCTGCCGCCCAGGGTACATCCTCTTCTGTCTGAGCCTTGTCCCCTTGCCAGATAGACACAATCTCCGGTGACATGGTTTCGGTATATTCTTTCTGGTGGCCTTGGAGCTTCATTGGAAACCTTGAGAGGGTGTCGGCATCAGTATTCACCGTATGCCCAGCCTGTACTTAGTAAAATGGAATTCACCCACCTAGTGGTGTCCGACGGCACTCAACTTGGCCGTGCTCAACACATCGGTAAGGGGGTTATTATCGGTGTAGACAGTGAAGGTGGGGGCATAGTACAGGTAATTGTGAAATTTATCGCAGACAGCCCATTTAAGGGTGAGAAACTCAAGCTTGCTGGAATGAAGGTGATAATTCCTTTCAGGAGTTGTGAGTACCCTGGACCCGTATGCTATTACTCTGAGTTTTCTCCCCTGTTCCTGGTAAAGCACAGCACCCAGGCCCTCATTAGATGCATCTGTGTGCAAGATAAATGGCAGATTGATGTCGGGATAGGCCAAGATGGGGGGGTTGGTCAACATGTCCGCTATGCGAGAGACAATAGCACTACGTTCGGGGGTCCACCGAACTGGCATCTTGGATGGTACTTGGCCACCATTCTTAGCCTTCTTGGAGGACTCATCTTTGACCAGACTGTTACTGAACTTAAGGGAACTCTCTTGAAACTTGAAAAGTGGTGGGCGATTCTGGAGAAGTCCTGAAAGAATGAGCGATAGTAGCCGAAGAAGCCAAACAAAGCTTGGACCTCTCCAACATCCTTTGGCTCCCTCTCCTTCAGCTGCAGCACTGCCTCCAGGTCATTAGGGTCTACTTGAACATCCTCGTCACCAGCCGTCCAACATATCTCACCTGGTGCTTGAACAGTTCACATGTCTTTGGCCGAAGCTCAACACCATGCTCTCGTAAGCGGCACGGCACCTTGCTCAAGTTCTCCACATGGTCTTGGAAAAGTAGAGCATATCATCCAAATAGGGCGAGCAGCATTCATCCCTCAGACCAGCCAGGACACCCTCCATACACCGGTGAAATACTGCTGGGGCATTGGTGAGGCCAAATGGTAGGCGAACCCACTCATAAAAAAACCATGGTGTGCTGAAAGCCATCAAGTGCCTGTTGAACTCTCTTCAACAAAACCCTGGCGGTAAGCACTGCCTTGGTCCAGTATTGAAAACCATGAATTACCCCAAAGTTATCCAGCAGGTCTTTAGGATGCATGGAAGTGGATGGCGGTCTGGGATAGTCTTACAGTTCAGTCCACGGAAGTAAATACAAAGGCACAGGCTCATGTCCTTCTTCCTGACACAAACTACCGGGGAAGAGTAAGCAGAGGTGGACTTTCTAATCCATCCTCGGTCAAGCAGGTTCTGGACATATTCCTTTACCTCTCTGTACTTTGGGCTTTGGAATGGCATTGTATGACTTTTGGACTGGTGGTTCATCTTTCAAGGTGATTCGCAATTTGAGATCTGGAATACAACTAATATCAGCATCAAACACGTCACTCTGGTCATATAACATCTCCCTGACTACTCTCTGTTCCTCCTCTCCCACATGTGAGATGTCAACAGGAGGGTGCCACGTGTCGTCAGGCTGTTGTGCTTCGAAAAGGACTCTCTGCTTTAACCCCATAACTCTGTAGAGAAACTGTTGTGGGCTTTCCCTGTCATGTTGTCTAGCATTATTTAACTCTTGAAAGAGCTCAGTTACAGGTTTATCTCTGATATGAGAATGAAGAAATCTCTTTAACCCATCCACAGTAAGGTCATCGTGATTGATGAACATTTCCCTGAATGTACCAGGTTTGGTGATCTTAAGCACAGCTCGAATGACCCCTGACTCACTAAACCTATCTTGTATGGCTGCATCGATCTGTTTACAGAGACAGTTGTATGAAATGTCAGAGCCTGTGTCAGAAATCTGACCACCATACAGTTTACACTCTCATCGTGGTAACAAAGCTCAGTCTCACCACCGGGTCAGTGATGGTGGAGGATAAACTGGGCCTGCCATGGTGAGCACTAAAGGTACAAATGGTACTCGATTTGGCTGGCCTCCCTGTTGTCATGTCTCTGATGGTTGCGCAAGTGTCTCCGTCCATGCCAGTGAGGTGTACGTCCATGGCTGAATGGTGTGTGTGAATGTCCCTGTGTGATGATAATGTGTGAGTGTCCATGTCTGGTGGCGGTGTGTGAATGTCTTTGTTCGACACATGTATGTCAGTTTGGATACCTTCCCCATGGTGGAGGGCAGAGGCACCTCCCTCAATGGAACCTTGGTCAGAGATCAGGTCGTGAAGCATGTCATGGAGTGTGATGAGTTGAGGCATACCTTTGTCCTCGGTAGCTTTCAAACCCGCACCTCTGATGTAGTTGATAATCAGGTTGTACAGTTCTGGCTCACTGAGATCATCAGCGTTCTCGTGGTCGCTCTCAAGGGAACGGACGACCAACCGCAGCTGACTTAAAGTTAAAACTGGCAGTTTTCTTTGGATCTGGAAAACCAGCATCCTCTGGCGGTCCACTGTAGCCATCTTGACCTCTCAATCCTGTGTGGCTCTCTGGATGACACGTAGTACAGCTGCTTTCCCTGAAGCCTGGACACTAGGTATCTCTGTCACAATGACTACTGCTGTTCGATGCTGGGATCCTGGACAAGCCCCTAATTGTTACCCGCCCACTCACGACTACGACACTGCTACTGCTAAATGATCGTGTTTGGTTTACACAAACCCCTCTTAGGAAGAAGTTTGACCTACCTGTGGGTGACAATAAGAAGACACAAGACTTCAAGTCTTGCACAAGCCGATCGTAGTTTTATACTACCGACGCTTGACCTACTGTCTCCCAAACCACCCACTGAGATGCGATGGCATCATCTATTGGTGTGGTGGTGAAATGTTTATGTGTAGTCAGTAATAATAGTTCTACCTAAAAAAAATAAAAGGGGGGTGGCTGTTTATTAGTAACCTCATATCAAAGCTAATTTCTAATCCCATTACACCTGCCCACTGACCACCGAGTACCTGTCTGAGCCCCCTGATCACTGAAGCGCATTGCCTGGCCATCGGTTGTTTTTTGACTACGAGTTTTGTCTTTCGATTTGGACTTAGTGGCAAGACCTTGGTGTCTACCTCATTGGAACTCCCGAGAGTAGCCCTGCCACAAATAAAGCCGGTTTTCGTCCCTGAATCCGTGCCAGAATCCTTCTTACCCGGTACCTTTGACAACACTACATTACTGTGAAAAATATAGCGTGTGATTTAGTGTGCCTCTTGAAAATACACTAAATAACTGTAAAAAGCAAAGAACTGTGGGAATTCTATCCGTTAGGCAGGCAAATGAGACACTGCTATCAAGTACCTAATTATATTAGTTTGTGAAATCCAACATCATCAGGTAGGTTCCTGACTTTAATCATATGATTTTAGAAATTGTAGAGTAAGTTTGTATATTAGACCTGCATGTTTGAAAGTCAGTCTGGTGAATTTCACAGCAGGCAAACCAGTGAGGAAATAAAGTGCTGTATTAACTTTTATTACTGCATCCATTATGTGTCCAGGTAATAAATAATTAATTAATTATTATATTTATACTAAACTTTACTGGAGTATTGAGAGCTGATGCTGAAAGCTAATCTCTAGATCAGTGTTTCCCAACCCAGTCCTTGGGGAACCTAGGACAGTATATGTTTTTGCTCCACCTGCTCCCAGCCAATCAGGAACACTGAATACCTGGTACAAATGTGCTGTGTCCTTTATCTGCAGACTGCACTTGCTGATTTCATAGATTACTTCCTCCTCTAGTTCAGGTTGAATTTTTTTTTTATTTTGCTCAAATAAAAATATAGTTAACAGTTATTTTTTTACTTAGGTAAAAGTGAAATTACTTCTAAAAAAACATACTTAAGTAAAAGTTGCTTTTTTAAAATGTTAAAGTAAAATGTAACTAGTTAATTTTTTATTTAGTATAGTATAGTAACATTTCTCTTTGTGTAAGGTATTTGGATGAGACTTTTCCCCTATACATTGGCTACACGTTGGATCCATGTACACATCCATGTGTTGTAAATTTGAATTGAATTTTAAGTTAATTTAGCAATGGATTTATTAGTAAGCTCAAAGGATCTGGATAGCATTTTGTCCACTAAGTTTTTATTTAGTCACTGTAGATTGAAAGATATTGTGATGCCCTGCTCGTCCGATCCTCCTTTGTGCCACACCCCCTCATTTACCTCGTGTGAAACCTTGATCGTTATCAGCTGTTGCGTGTTATTTCTGATTAGTCCTATGTATTTTAGTCCGTGTCTGAGTCCGTTTCCCTAGGTGTGTCATTGAAGTCTCTTGGTGTTATGCTACTTGTTCATGTTTGCTGGATGTCTCTGCTCCCCGTCTCCATTAAAACCCATATTCCTAAGTCCTACGCGTCCCTCTCCTTCTTCTGTGTTCCGCGCACCACGTCAGGATGTGACAGAATGACAGACCTCCAAAAGAAGATGCCTCGCCTCATGGAGGATGAATACATGTCCCTCGTAGATGAGGTGATATTTTGGCTAACCCAGCCCGAGATCCAGAAGGATCCCGCGGCTCACAGGTTAGCGTACCGAAGCCGGGATATCCTGGAAGGGATGTCCCTACCCGGCGAAAACCTCCGGTGGCTTTGAGAGATAGCGGCTGCAGCGATGTAGCGGCAGGTAAACATTGACAGCGGGCTACCATACAGCCCGTTACTCGGAGCACCCCGAAGTTCATCGAAAACCAGGGGAAGGAGAAAACGGCATGGTCTCCAAGAGCAGGAAGACACACCAGGGATCTTCCAAGGGGCTCCCCAGCTCTCCGCTGTTTCCCCTGCCAGGTGTCAGACAACACCCCTTCCTATTCTCGACCCGGCAGTGTTCACCCCTGATGTCACCCGCGCCGCTTCGCACAAACGGGTGCCCGAAGCCCGCATCGACGCCGCCATGTAGCCTAGGAGTGTGACGCACCTGCCCACTCCTTTGCTGCCAGAACCGGCAGCTCACCCCTTTGCAAGGATGTACGTGGCTCTTAAAGGGGCCAGGTCAGTAAGGGATGCAATCCCCTCACTGTTCCTGATCCGCCTGACCTGCTTGTTCCTGATCCACCTGACCTGTTTGTTCCTAATCCACCTGACCTGTCTGTTCCTGAGGTTCCGGTCCCCGTGGTGCATGCTGACGCACCGCCCACAGAGGCTCCCCGTTCTCCCCCACCTTTCTCCTTCATGCCTCCTACTGTATGTCTGCCCTTCGTCCCTTTGTTTTTCTTACGTTCACTCCTGGTACCTCTGTTCCTCCAGTTGGTGTTCCTCTGGTGTCTCCTATTTTGGTGTGCCTGTCTGCGTTTCCCATTCTTTGTCAGGTGTTGTCCTGGTTCCTACCATTGTGCTTGTTCTATGTGTCGGTCCTGTTCCCGCTACCCCGGTAATGGTCTTGTCTTGTTTTCCAGGTCCTGTATTCCCGGTCTCGTCTTGTGCGTCGCTCCCCTTGGGGCGTGCCCGGAGTTCAATCGATTAATATTCAATTAAATTCAATTTATTTTTATTTAGCGCCATTCACAACAGAATGGGAAAAAGGAAGGAAAGAAGTTAAAGAAAGAAAGCCAGAGGGCAACGGAGGAGAGGAACCAAAAACTCCTAAGTGAGGAGAAAAAAAACCTCTGGCGTTACAAGGTCAACTGGCTGCCCAACCCCTTGGGCATACTAACATTACTGAAAACAGAAAAGAGTGAACATGCTTGCTAAAAGCTGCGATTAAGGATCAAGACAAAGTCCACCAATAAGTCTGTTCTCCACACTGGCCTGTGTAGGGCGGCACTGAAGACTGCACCCATGATGATACAGTTCATAGGTCCCATTCATGATGCCACCCCTCCATGGGACTGAACCAGTATTCCAGCTCAGATGGTGCCCCCCCCCCCCCCCCAGGCACCACCCGGGCATGTGGGAAGGCAGAAAGCATGGATGGTCAGAACATGTACTGATACATAAATGGTGAAGCATAGTAGATAAAAATGACATGAACAGCAGCACCAGCAGCCATAGTTATGGTGTGTTGGATTGCAGGTAAGCTAAACTTAAGGTTTTCAGTCGAGATTTAAAGACTGAGCCCGAATCGGCATCCCAAACATAGGCTGGTAAACCATTCTACAATATAGGGGCCCTGTGGCAGAATGCTTTACTGCCCACTGTCACTTTATTTATATGTGGAACGACAAGGACATCTGCATTCTGTGATTTGAGTGGATGATGCAGCTTGTAAACTTGAAGTAATTCTGTCTGCAGGCAGGAGCTAGACCTTTAAGTGCCTTACATGCAAGTAGGAGAACTTTGAAGTAAGAACAGGGGTTATGTGTTCAAACTACCTGCTCCTGGGAACAATTCGAGCTGCTGCATTTTGAATACTCTGCAAGGTGTTTAATGTGCAATGTGTGCTCCCAGATAACAGAGCATTACAGTAGTCTGACCTACTGTATACAAAGGCATGTTTCAATTTCTCTGTGTCTTGAATAGGAAGTAATCATTGCAGTTTGGCGATGTGGTATAACTGTAAGAAGCACGCCTTTGATACTGCATCCACATGTGATTTGAATGAGAGGTTTGTATCTAAGATGACACTTAGGTTACAGGCTGTGCTGCTGAGGGAGAAGTTCAGCCCTCTGGAGTGGAGTGCGGAGATTAGAAAATTCTTATCTGCAGACCTGCCTCCAAACATCAGAACCTTGGTTTTCTGAGCGTTTAGTGATAAAAAGTTTTCAACCATCCAGGTTTTGTGTCCATTTCTGTAAGAGAACTATTAACAATGTTTGGTACAGTTTGAGAATGGAATCAGGCCAGGTTGGAAACTTTTTTATGGAAGTTTGCAGCCTGGACATGCCTGGACAGACTAATGTGTCTGGTTTCTCTGCCAAAAATAAGTAGACAATTGAATACCCTAATCTGCCTTCAGCAATGAGACCTGTGCCACATGACCACAGTCTTCCAATTCCGAAACCACCAGAGGAATGTACCTTAGACAAGCTAGATGAAGAAACTGGAATGCAGGGAACTGGCAGGGACAATGATCCGGATTTTGAACCGTGCTCATCCAGTGATCCACATCTCATAACACAGTCAGAATTAAACAATTTGGTCAGAGATTTAGGTCTGTCAAAAGCAAAAGCCAAATTGTTGGGTTTGAGACTGTTGGAATGACATTTGATGTCACCAAGTATGAGTATTTCTGCTGGCTACTGTTTAACACTGCAACGTGATGTACCTGACATTGAATGCAAATGAAAACCAAGAGCAAAACACGTCTAATTATGTTGAGTTTAATAGCGTATGAGAAACATAAATGATTAAATACGTTATTGCTGGTAAAGAGTTAACTGTCTATTTCTCAGAGTTAAACCAGTAGTAAAACCAGAATTATATTTGTGCATGCCCAACAAGAACCTGTCTCAATCAGCAAAAACTTTCCAGGAAGCAAACCATTTTAAAAAATGTTGTGCAATATTTCCAGACGTGTAAGCCAAGGAAAAAGCATTACTATTTATAGATTGGCTATAAAAACTGACTAATTTCTGTTTTTCTCAAAAACTGTATATGCTAGAAAGAAACAGAAGTCAGATTTGAGTTCAGCAGCAAAAACTCCTTTAGAAACACCACTTTTTATTTTGGAAGCAGAAAAAAAGTTAAAATTTGTTTAAACCACTTTAAGAACAATGAAACTACTTTACCCCAGACACTATGCCTGTGTAGTGCAATCTCAGGTTCAGTTTGAATTTTACGGATGGCACATTTACAGCCATGTGAAAAAATTAGGACACCACATTAAATGTTTAGTTCTTTATTAAGAAATATCAACATATCACTATTAAATCTTCTTTCAAATCATATGTGTAGATAAAGGTGATGTAACTGTATCACCTATGCAAAAAAAAAGAAACAAATTCACTTATTTAATAGAAATAATTAACTATGATGCCAATTTCCACTTAGGAAAAAGTTAGGACACTCTCACGTCCATTATTATTTAAAATGCCTAGAGTTAGATTCTGCTGCACCGTATCAGGTGAAAATGATTAGAACATTATTACATAGCTTTTTTGTGGAGCCTGTCTTATTTAAACCATAGACATTTAGTTTGGTTTGCTCTTGATTGTTGAAATGAGTGGGATCACCATGGTGAGATCCAAAGAGCTGTATGAGGCCTTCAGAAAGAAGCATGTAGATGCATATGAGTCTGGAAAGGATATAAAAAGATCTCAAGAGAGTTTGGAATCAGTCATTCCATTGTCTGGAGAATAATTTACAAGTGGAGAACATTTAAAACAACTGCCAGTATGGCCAGGGCTGGCTGTCCTAGCAAGTTCAACCCAAGAGCAGGCCCCAAGATGCTGAAATAAGGCCCAATCCCAATTCTATTTTCTACCCCTTTGCCTACCCCTCGCCCCTTCCCCTTGCCCCTTGAAATGAAGTGGAAAGGGGTAGGGTTAAAAAATTTCCCCTAAGAAATGGGACACCACTACTACACTGTTATACGTCATCATCCATTGTCACTACCTCCTAACGTTACGTCAGAGGACATGCGCCGATGTTTATCACAAATTCCAAGATGTCGCCGTCAGCATCGTAGCATGTAAAGATTACTCACTCCCAAAGTTTTTTTGCGCCGTATTTGGACTTTAAAAACAGATGTTCGTTTTCACCTCGAAAACGTATGAGCCTTCGGGTTTCCTCAGCTGTCCCTATACAGAATATAATTTACAAAAATGTTGTCATGTTGCAATAAGTATGAATAGTGTAAGCACCGTTCATTTACATGTACACATATGGCTGTAAGCAAAACAAAACAACGCGTTACCACATGCAGTCAGTTACCGGGTAACGTTATATGACATAAAAATATATTTCCTAATATTGTGCAATCAGTGCTATCCGCAGCAAACTTTAGTGATTTTTTTTCAAACGTTTCTTTACAGAACATCACCGTAAACACAAACACAAGATTTATGGTAATATACATGTAATGAAAAAATGTCATAAAAATCCTTATTAATGGCAAAAATTACTTAACATTTATGGGTCTGCTTGCTCGAGTGGGCAGCCATGTTGTAAATTTCTCTTAGCCCTTCGTTTGAAGTGAGGTCCCGAAAAATCTTCGTTTCGAGGGCTATCTAGCCCTTCCCCTTACCCCTACCCCTCCAATCAAAAGAGAATTGAGACACCCCTACCCCTACACGTGAACGCGGCAAACGGAGGGGTAGGGGGAAGTGTAGGGGTAAGGGGTAGAATTGGGATTGGGCCTAAGTCTCCAAAAATCCTAAAATGTCATCACGGGTCATACAGGAAGGTCTTGCCACAGTTGATGTCAAGGTACATGCATCTACCATCAGAAAGAGACTATGCAAGTTTGGTTTACATGGGGGCTGTGCAAGGAGGAAACCCTTGCTGTCAAAAAATACCAGGGCAAGACTGAAGTTTGCCAGAGACCCACCTAGACAAAGACTAGGACTTTTGGAACAATGTGCTTTGGATAGATGAATCTGAAATTGGATTATTTGGACATAGTAACAGAGGACAGTTTGGTGTAAACCAAAGACATATTTTGAGCAATAGAACCTCATGCCAACTGTGAAGCATGGGGGTGGAAATGTCATGGTTTGGGGCTGCTTTGCTGCAGCAGAACCTGGCCAGCTCACCATCATACAGTAGAATCCACTATGAATCCTCCATCATATCAGAGGGTGCTTGAGGACAATGTGAGATCATCTGTCCAAAAGTTGAAGCTGAAGTTGGGGTGGATCATGCAAATGACAATGGCTCAAAACATTCCAGTAAATCTACCAAAGAATGGCTTACAAGAAAGAGTTCTGGAATAGTCAAGTCAAAGCCTGGATCTGAATCCTATTGAGATGCTGTGGGGTGATTTGAAGAGGAAGTGTATGCAAGACACCCATCAAACATCACACAGCTTAAGGAATTCTGCATTGGATAGTGGGGAAAATTTTCTGCCAGTCGATGTCAGAGATTGATAGATGGTTATACGTCTCATTGAAGTTATTTCAGTCAAAGGGGGAAATACTAGCTATTAGGGCACAGGGTGTCCTAACTTTTTCCTCAGTAGGCATTGGCATCTTAGTTAATTTCTTTTGTGAAACAAGTGAATTTGTTTCTTGTTTTTTCATCAGTCATGCAATTAAATCACCTTTATCTACAATTATAATTTGAAACAAGATTTAATATTGATATGTTGATATTTCTTAATCAAGTACTAAATATTTAATGGGTGTCCTAATTTTTTCAAATAACTGTATATTCCAGGTATCCACTGAACACAAACCCTCACATGCAGGGCCCTAGCAACTATAAAGAACTGACGTAACCCCTTCATTTATGAGGCTACAGCCTTTACGCAGGAAAATGCCATATTTTCGGATCTCACTGTAGATGTCCAAGACTGGCACATGCCTCTAACTCCAGAACTGAAACTATTGTTGAAAACATGGAGATCTTCATTATCCCCTTTCTCATGGAGAGATTCCCTTCAGAACCTTCAACAATTGGAGCCCAGAGCTCCACTTTCAGTAACACTAAGATATAGTTATTGTTTAAGCTGCCTGTTAAATTATATGTGGAATAAAGTCGTCATGATAATTGATAAATATGCATTATTGTGATACATAATGTTCATGTGTCCCAGGACTACATGCAGAAATCGCTTGTTCTAAAAGTTAATGCAATTTAATGGATACCTGTTTCTTCAGATTCTTTTGTACAGGCGATCGCTGCACTTGACCAATATGGTGGGCACACATGAACAATAGAACTCACATGTCTTAGGCATAGTAAAGTTAGCCCCATGCCCAGAGCTCTGAATTCCACAGCTGGAGCTTTGTTGCCCCCATGTTGTCTGTGCACATAAATGAATTCACCACCACATAAACTAAACTGGTGCTGGATTACATATTCAGCAAAAGGAGACGTTTATGACTTTGTAAGTTATGTCTTTGTCAGAAGCCAAGTTCAATGAACAAGGAAATCTCTCAGTACCATTATGTGTGCATCAAAAATAACCTGGCAGGCTATGCCACAATGTGCCACAATGTGTCGCGACAAGTTAGCTCAATGACACTAAATGGCTCACTAGACCAGCTCACTTGATTCAGCCTGAGCAGTTCAGAAATAACACCAAGACCACTGATCTTACTGATTCAGCACAATATGTGCACATTCAAACTCAGGCAGTGATACTGAGTACTGTTACCAAAGAAAACCAACTTGGATCCCAACACTGAGTGTTTCACTATGGAAGTAAATTAATGACAAAAGTCGTTGATGAAAAAAAACATGTTGAATTACACTAATGAGCTCAACCAAATGTTTGTTTAATAACTTCCTGCCAAGACATGGCTTAAGTGACAGCGGGACTAAAATCAACTAATTTATATGTAGTTATTTAAGCAAGGATATTCTCCTGCTTCAAGACTCCTGAATGTAGAAGGTTTTCAGCCTAACTGACTAATTAAGTATACAACTGAACTCATGATTGTTTTCATTTACTAATATCATTATCTGCCATATAGGACAAAGCAATCCTGTTTCATTACCATAAATAAAATATATAATTACGTAATGCATGTTCAAACATACAAAACACATTGACGCATAGAATCAAAACACAAGCATACATCTGACATTTAAAAATGAAGTGCCCTATTTAGAGACACCAGTTAACCTAATCGCATAACTTTAGAGTTCAGGAGGAAGCAGGCATGATGTGGACAACATGCAAACTCCACATACATGTGGAAAGCTGAGGTAGACTGCAAACCTCCCAGCTGTGGAATAAGTAGGCAACAGTTCAACACAGTGACCTACCCTGCCACCCAAAACCCGGAAAAGAATTAGTGTGAATCATACTCAGCTAAACAACTCGACAAAGTCCCTTGAAAGCGAAACTTGGCAGCTAACTGTACTTTGGTTCTGGACTTCAGTGTTTTAAGGTTGCTGAACTCTTTCACAGTTTCATTATTGTTGTCATAATGTTTAGAGCAGATAGCCATCATTTTGTTTAGGAATACATCACATGCAACCGCGTAGCTTCTTTGTCAGAGGGAGGTGTATGCGTGCTAATATGGCCCATATTGACTATGTCACTTGTCCATGTTGTTTATCACTCTGTGAGTTATCATAACCATAAGGAGGTAAGTACTTTTGTTTGGCAGGAAGATAGGGAAATGTGCATTTTCTCTGAGAAGTTTTCCGTTACTGTTGGTAGGTCAGAAACCTATGTCTGGGGATTGAGTTAGATGTTAAGTTTTGTTTGTTATTCTAGTGTTTGCTTGTCCCTGGAGATATGGCAAATGTAAACTTATATGCTCCCTTCTGTCCTGCTCTGTAAATATATATCTGTGAAATATGGGTAATTGTAAGAGGAGGTAATATGGCAGTTCCTGTTGCGGCATTTATGTCTTGTTGCTTAATTATTATAACTCTTATGCTATTGTTATAAGACCAACCACGCTATGTGCCCTCTAACCTGCAACAAAAATGAATGTTGCCTGTTGTACTCTATGGGGTGATGTGTGCCCTGGCAAGGCCTTTGTCATTTGGGTAGCAGAGATGAAGATGGAAAGAAGAGTCAGGGCCACTTCATTCTTGAACTTGGTCATCACTGATTTCCTCCTTTTCCTGTTTATGCTCCCTTGTCCATAATGGAGCTCTTTTTGGACTAACACTGTGGCCATGTGGCTATACCTTTTCAAAAAAGCCCTGTCTACAATTAATTTACTCCAAATGTTTGTCTTCACACTGATTAGCGTTTGTAATTTTTTGAAGGTCACTAAGACGGTTTGTCGGAACTTTGTGCAGCTTCTTGGTTCTTTTCAAAGGGCCTCATCTTGCCCTGCAGGATTTGCGAAGAGATGCATTTTGGTTATGAAAAGAACAGAATGATTCATAATGGTGAAATATGGATTTGTTTATTGAAAAAGGGCAAATTTGGGGCACTTGTTAATGTTTTTATGTTTTTAATGCATTTCATATAAGAAATAAAAAGCTTTTAATCGTTCTTTAAGATCAGAAGGTAACATAATTCACACCAAAAATCAATACATCAAATATGTTTTAACTACAGCATGACTGTATTTAACCTGTGACTAAAATGAGTTTCAATTAATTAAAATAAATTTTGTTGCATAAAATATATGGCTTTCTAGTTTTGGGTGAGAAGGAAGGAAATTTGGCAGGTTGGCAGCAGAATGTACATTTAAATATTAAACATAACTAGTTTTCAACACATTATGAAGCATTGTGTATTGTACAGGTGCTTCTTAATCCTGAATGCCATGTGAGACTATTAAAGGAACCCTGATGTTTCATTACCGTTGTCAAACACTGTTAAACAACATTATTAATAATGTTTTCTGGTATAAGTTCAGATTAAACTGGACGGATAAAATATGAGGAATAAAAAGATATGATTTAATTTGTTTTTTGTTTCTAAACTGGCTCCCACTAAAATAGAGGATAGATTTTAAGTTTCTTTTATTTACTTATGAGGCTCTTACCAATCAGGCGTCTGCTTATATCTGTCATGTTATGACACCATACTGGACACTGGAGTCTTCTTATAAGGATCGTGTTGTTTTTCCGGATCCAAGGTGACAGAGATTTTGTGGTTGGTGCCCCAAGGCTGTGAAACAATAAGCCTATAGACATTAGATCAGCTAGCAGTGTGAACTCTTTTAAACAGTGTCTGAAAACTTAATTGTACGGACAGGCCCTTCATTGATGTTTGAATATCTTAGTTTTATATTCTGTGAATCATTGTAACAGTGGTGGATACAGAAAGTTGGGAATGGATTAAATCTGAGTTGGCCTGAGTGAAGCTCATTATTGCACGTTTTCTTAAACAGGCTTAGATAGATACAATATGGTGACTGCAACGATAATACTGCAATGACTGTGGTGTTCTACCTAATGAGCACCACTAGAGGGGGCTCACACATTCAGTCATACTGACGACTGTACAATAGTCATGTGGAGGGACAGTGTTACAAGATGGTAAAAAAAAAACAACAACACAAAATCTGGATGGGTTGGCCCAGATATCAATCTGGGTGGGTCACTATGGCTGGACCCATAGAGGTGCACCTGCATTGTGACATTTGTTCTCAAAAGATGATGTATAAATAAACTACTTATTTACTTTACTTACTTACTTTTACTGATAAATAAGTGATGTTACAATTCAAGAAGATTTTTCAGCAGTTTGGAAATTATTCACAAATTAAGACTTCTATGGAATTGCCTAGGCAGTCATATAGATCAATTTATACATGTGACCACTTGATGGCAGTATAGTATAAGACATGGAATGTAGCTCTGACGCAAGAAACAGAAACCAAGAAAGATTTCTTGATGCAGCGTCACTGTTTGGTGTCTTTATTGCACAGATAAATAAAATTAAGTGGAACCTACTGAAAATGATTCACAGCTGATACCTCAAATAAATTGAATTATTGATTTAAAAAATAGCAAAAATCAAATTCTTGGGCTGATTTACAATTGATTCCTGTTCAAAGAGATGTTACATCCTCATTTTTAGTGGAAAGGAAAAATGTTGCTTTATTCTCTGATGAAACACATTGTATTAGGCAACAACAAAAAATGAAACTGTCTGATTTCATGCCTGAATATGAATTTTTTTCATTGTTTCCGTTGGTTAAAATGCACTGTTTGATTTATTTGTTTAGCTGAATATGATTGAAGCGAACTCATACACCAAGTTTTGGGTGGCTGTTGACTCTTATTTCCAGAGTTGGGGTTTTTTAGTCTACCTCAGCTTTTTGTATGTATGTGGAGTTTGCATGTCTTCTGTACCATATCTGTTTCTTGCTGTAGTCTAAATTGCTTGTATTGTGTAATTGTATCCCTCTGTATGGTATACCCGAAGGGCGTATATTTAGGAATGGACAGTAGGGACATGGCCCTACCAATTTTGTGGGAGTACAGTGTTGACACCAAACTTACGGCTTTGGGATATCCATGCTTGTGCCCTGGGCTGCCTTGGATAGGCTCAGGCCTGTTCAGGAAAAGATGCTGGCATTAATTATTTTCTATGGACCATGCTTATATAACTTATAGTCATTATTTATGATGTTGTGATTATTTACTAGTATTAAAAGAGCAGAATAGAGAATGTCTGAATTTCAAATCTGACCCCTACTTGGCTCCCAGGATAACTGGATAGTTTAGTCAATTTGAAAGGCATTCTGTGTTATTTCTCATGTGTACATCCTAATGAGTCAGTTGGATCTGTTGAAAATGCAGTACACATTCTCAAAGCAATTCATCATAGCTCATTTGATATCCAGCATTTTAAGAAACAATCCTATCACCCAAGAGTCATGGTGTCTGAACACTTGGAAACACTTGGATTTAATTTACATTTTTTTGGATTTGATTCGTCCTTCGATGATTCATTGCTCAAAGAATGAAGCTGACAAAAGTACGATCCTCTGCTGCTCTTTTGGAATGTCCCTTCTGTTGAGTCCTTCCCAAAAGGACCCACAGTTCAGTAGGCTTCATGCAGGACACGAGTCCGAAACCTAAAGAAAAATGTAAAATGCAAATTTCAGTTGTTCATCTCACATTTTTATTCACCGCCAGCTAACTGGTCCCAATGGCACCAAACAATTTTTGCAAATAACATACTGCACTGCAATATCTGAGGTAATCTCATAAATCACAAGAGTGCATTAGTATGCTTGCAGGTGCAAAATGTTGTGGTTGCATGTCAGAGGTAGTTAAAAGCATCGGAAAAATGGCAGAATGTTAATGAGTGTAATTGTAGACTAAGAGGATTCATCACTGAGATGAGTTAGATTGTGATCCATGTAACAGGGGCTAGAATGAAGGGACAGTTCTGGAAGGCCAGCTTTTCATAAAATCATAAGAAATTCAGACCTGACTGTGGTGCTAGAATTAATGACCTTGAAGAAAGGAACCCACTAATGCATTCTATAGTCAGGGATGACTGGAGAATGGAAAGGGTGACAGACACACGTGTTCATACCTTTGGAGACTGAAATGAGATGAAGAGCTGCATTCTGGATAAAGTGGTCAGAGAAGCAAGAAACCATCCAAAGGGGATTTACAGTAGCCCAGGCAGAAAAGAACAGGAGTTTGGACTAGGAGTTGAACTAAAAAGGTCATGAACAATGGTCAGAGTCTTCTGATGTCCAAGCCCTTATACATGTCTTTGTTATTCCAGCTATAGTTTAAAAAAAATGTTATCAAGCTTTCGCAGCATTTACCGATAAGCAGTTATCAAAGTATTAAGCTCATGGCCTCAACATATACTGCAGTCCAGTCAATTCCAATGAGTCAGTAGCAAGAAAGGGCATTGATGACTAATCATAACTGGGGTACTCACACTAATTAAATCTTCTAAACTGGTTTGTGGAATTAGAGATATTTCAGTTCATAGGTATATCGTGTATGCTTAGCATTCTTCATTATATTTCTAAAAACAGAAGTGTAAGGAAAAAAAGTTTATGGCATTTTTAATGCTTAACTTATTCGGCATTATTGCAGTAGATTTTGGTTGCAGTATGTGTGACACTTCCTGTTTCTCAGAAGTCTTTTTTTACTTAGGTGTAACTGGGAGCGTTCAACTTGGCCGTTCCTTAACCTTGAAGAGTAAGACCTTGGTAAGGCATTGTTAATTGAGGTAATATAAAAAACAGATAAACAGATGGCTTGTCTCTAGATAAAAACTATTTAAACGAGGAATAAGAAAATAGATAAACCTGCTGCAGCCATTGGACGTGAAGAGTGCGAAATTCACAGCAAGAGTATGAAAATAAACACAAATTGGACACAACTCCAATTAAAACCCAGCATGGATGAAGGATTTTGCAGTACAGAGCTCCAATATAAGTCTGCAAGTCCCATAATGAACTGAACATTACATTTATCCTTTATTCTTTAATTGCTTTGGCCCTATCTACTCATGGCTACCTTTATTAACTTTTAAGCTATATTTATCCAGCGAATACCAAATTATTTGAAGAATTAATACTGTCAAAGACCTCAACATTATATATTAGAGAATACATTCTTATACATTAAGAAACATACCAGCATGCATATACTGTGTTTGTTTTGTAAGCATAGGAATAGTTCTACAATTTGGCTACTTCCTTCTTTGCATATTTCAGGTCATTAGCATTGTGAAAGACACTGCATCATACTCCACCTGGGGTCCCAGTGCTTAGGAGGTCTATTATCATTGCTCTTTAGACCAGTGAACAGCAAAGCAGAATAGCTAGGTATGCTAGATGACTATGTCTTGCTATGTGAGTAAAGAGCTAAAATCCTCAATGGTACCCTGATTATGATGACCTGTGACCTCACAATCCTCTTCCTTTTGACACTGGAAGTTACTTTGCCATGCATGTACTGACTAGACGATTTCCACAATGAGAACTTGGCTCTTTACAGACACCTGAACACTTTCAACAAATGCCTGGCTGAGTCGTTTGTTATTTTTTGTTTTATTTGTCACAGAAAGCTCAGAAAAGGTGTAAAAAAATGTCCCATTTATGATTTATTTTTCCAAATACAATATGTTCTCAAGCACCTTTCTAATCACAGTTGATATGGAGGCTGGAAGTCAATGCATGGCTTTGTATAAAAAGTAAAAACAGACTATTAAAAATGTTATATGTGTCTGCGCAACATAAGCATTGCTTTTCAAGAGGACAGAGTTTAAAGACATGCAGCCCCTTAGAGAAATGCACATCTACAGCCCTCAGTATGTCACACACCACTGACAGATTTCTCCAGTAGGGAAACCATCATGCGGTCAAAAATTCAGTGAAAGCTGAAATGCTGTCAGCATTTTGGAGGTAATTGGAGACCTCATGCTATGAACGACGACGACAAAGTTATTTTTCACAGGTACCTCAGATATGTCTGGAGCTATTTGGCTTCACTACACCACACATGCACCTATGCTGGATGGATGATGCTGAGCATCTTGAACACAAAACGGACATTTTCAGTGCGGCAATATTTGTCAGAAATGAGGACTGGCAGTATAGAGATGTTCTTCTGTAGCAGAACCTGGCAATGAGAGAAAAATAATTAGTCATTCAAATAAAAATATATTCCAGCAAGAAGTACTTTGCTAGCAAAAATGTATATATGTAGAAAGTTAGGTAGTACAGCAAAAGACAATGGTACCACTGCAACACGCTAACATTACATTAATATGCATATTTTTTCTTTTTATAATAACCTGATAGTTAAGTTTATTCTCCATTTTCCTATTCATCACTAAAATAATGTTTGCCTCAACCCTTTTTATTATCTTTGAAATTATTTTGGGGACCAACCTGTCTAAAAGCAATAAATTGAAATGTAAATATAATGTATATTTGTTGGTTGATATTCTGTTGTTGGCAGTGTATAAAATACACTATAATCTTATAGCCTCCAACAAAATGTATTAGGGTTCTTCACTATTAGGGTACTTCTCACACAGTCTGTAAAATCATTGACTAACCAGGATATACAAAAATGTTTGCTTCATGTTCTTTAGTGTAAAACAGAGGTATTCAAACTATGGGGCCGGAGTGGGGGGGTTTGATGTGGTTGGCAAATTGCAACGTTTAGAAATATTTTTTTAAATGTGAGGACAGTATATTAACAAATTAAAATTATGGGTAGCACTTTACTTAAGGCCATGTTTTTAGTAATTTATAAACACATTCATAACAAATAATACTGCATTCATAAAGCATTATAAACATGGCTATAAATATTTATCAAGGCATAACACATTACAGCCACGTGTATGAATGCTTTATGAACCTTTCGTCTATAATGCACTATAGATACCTTTATACTGCATTATAATGCTCGGTATAAGCATTAAGAATGCTTCGTACCAAATAATGATATTTTAATTGTATGTGTGGTCAGTGTGTATGTGTGTGTATGTATAGGGGGTATCAGGACAAATATACTGAAGCCCTATGGGGGCCCAGGTAAAAAACAAGTTTCAATCGCACTGGTGAAAGATGATCATGGTAGTAATCCAGATTGATGCTTGATTCTTACTTTGAGGTGGACTGTATTTGTGAAGGGCTTTCTCAATCTGTGGAATATACCAGAAATTGTATTCAAAAAGTAGAGGATGCTTTTATTACTTCTAAGTTAGATAACTGTGGAAGCTGCATGGCTCCCTTGAAAGGACGGCACGGCGATCAGCACTGTTGCCTCTTACCTTTAGGACCAGAGTTCGTGGCTCCATGTGTGGAGTTTGCATGTCATTGTGGGGTTTCCTCCAGATACTCTGTTTTCCCCCCACAGTCCGAAAACATTTTGAGCTTAATTGGAGTTACCAAATTGCCCATAGATGTGTGTGTGTGTGTGTGCGAGCGGGTTTACCTATCCTTATGAGGACATAATGTCCCCATAACGTGATAAATATCTGTTTTTTTCCCTTATGGGGACCGGTTTCCTGGTCCCCATAAGGGAAAACTCTATTTTATAAAAATCGGTAACTGCTATGAAAAAACTAAAAATGCAAAAACTCTTGTATTTTGTTAGGTTACTTATGGTTATGGTTAGGGCAGGGTAGAGATTAAGGTTGTCATTGTTAGCGTTAGCATTTTCCCCATTGAAATGAATGAGCGGTCCCCATAAGGATATGTTTACCCTACATGTGCGTGTGTATGTCTGTGTGTGTGAATGACTGTGCCCTGCAATCGGTTGGTGCCTCATCCTGGGTTGTTCCCTGCCTTGTGCCTGTAGCCTCTGGGATAGTTCATTATGGACTCAAATATAAACTATATAGACAAAAGTATTGGGACATACCTCTTTATAATTGAATTCAGGTATTTCATTCAGACCCATTGCTACAGGTTTATAAAATCAAGCACCCAGCCATGCAGTCAGGTTTACAAACAGAATGGATCATTCTGTAGAGCTCAGTGAATTCAGGCATGGTGCTGCCATATGATGCCACCTTTGCAATAAGTCAGTTCGTGAAATTTCTTCCCTGCTAGATATTCTATGCCAGGAGAGTTTCAAACTATCAAAAAGATTAGGAGCTACGTCAGGTTTACCTGGGGCTTGACTTTTTTTTGACTGTGCAGTGAGCTTCATGGAACAGTCTTCCATGGCCAAGCAACTGCATTCAAGCCTCACATCACTGAGTGCAGTGCCAAACGTCAGATGTAGTGGTGTAAATCACGCTGCCACTGAACTCTGGGTCAGTGGAAACGTGTTATGTGGAGTGAGGAGTCACACTTCTGTGTTTAGCGGCCTGATGGATGAGTGCTTGACTGCGTTGTGCCAACTGTTAAGTTTGGTGGAAGAGGGATAATGGTATGGAGTTGTTTTTCAGGGGTTAGGCTTGGCCCCTTAGTTCCAGTGAAGGGAACCCTTAATGCTTCAGCATACCAAGACATTTTGGACAATTCTGTCCTTCCAATTTTGTGGGAACTGTATAGGGAAGGTTCTTTTCTGTTCCAGTGCACAAAACAAGGTCCAAAAAGACATGGTTGGGTGAGTTTGGTGTGGAAGAACTTGACTGGCCCACACAGTGCCCTGACCTCAACCCCATCAAACACCTTTGACATGAACTAGAATGGCGCCAGGCCTTCACATCCAACATTAGCGCCTGACCTCACAAATGCTCTTCTGGATGAAAGAACAAAAATTCCTACAGATACACTCCAAAATCTCATGGAAATTAAGCCAGCTGTTATTGATGCCTATTGATTTAGAATAAGGTGTCATAAAAAGTTCCCCTAGGTGTAATGCCCAGATCTCACTATACTTTTGTCCATACAGTATATTGCTTTCTGCAGTGAGATGTTGCTCGACAACTGTCACCATCACCACTGCTGGCCCGGTCGACAACATCTATTGTTGCCACTTCTCCTCACTAATAAAAATCTTGGGCCTGGCCATCAGATTTGTTCTGATTCTGACACTCGGTCAGTGCAGATATCACACCCATTCCAGGAAACACAGGACATGAGGCAGGGCACAACCTTGATTGTATGTGAAGCACACACAGAACCAGAGGCACAAATCGAACCCATAACCTTGGAGGTTTGAGGCTGCAGGGCAAACCGTTGAGGAGCTGTTATACCAACATGTTTATTTAAATGATTATATTGGAGAAAAAAACAAGCAGTCTTTGCTGTCCCTGTTTATCCCATTTCATGGGATCCTGCCTATTACAACCCCTGGCAAAAAATATGGAATCACTACTCTTGGAGGATGTTTTCAGTCAGTTTTCCTTTGTAGTCCAAAACAGAAATCACAGATATGACACAAAACCATTCTACCTAACAGCTGAACATTCTGGCTTTGTTAAACATACCTCCAAAAAATAAAATGACATTGTTGCAATTAATGGCGCATCTTTTTTTCCGATCAAGTAGAGGAAAAAATTAAGGAATCACTCTATGTTGAGGAAAAAATTATGGAATCACCCTGTAATTTGCACTTCTGAAACAAATACCTGCATAGGTCTAATTATGAAAATCAGTCTGCAGTTAAAAGAGAGTGCTTGCAGACTTTAACGAACTGTTGCACCTGACTGATTGACAGGAAACATGACCCCAACAAGAGAGCTGTCAGTTGAAACAATAGAAAGGATTATAAAACTCCTTCAAGGAGGTAAATCAACACGGAGTGTGGCAAAAGATGTTGGTCGTTCCCAGTCAGCTGTGTCTAAAATTTGGAGCAGGTACAAACAAAATGGGAAGGTTGTAAAAGGGAAACATACAGGTAGACGAAGGAAGACATCCAAACGTCAGGACAGAAAACTCAAAGCAATATGCCTTGAAAATAGAAAATATACAGCAAAACAAATGAAAGACAAATGGGCAGAAACAGGAGGAAATGTTTGTGACCGAACTGTAAGAAATCGGCTGAGGGAAATGGGATTTAGGTACAGGAAAGCCAAACGTAAACCATCATTAATACCTAAACAGAAGAAAACAAGGTTACAGTGGGATGAAGAGAAGCAGTCGTGGACTGTGGATGATTGGATGAAAGTGGTATTCAGTGATGAATCCCGAATCTGCATTGGCCAAGGAGATGATGCTGGAACATTTGTTTGGTGCCATCCCAATGAAACATATAAAGACGACTGCCTGAAGAAAACAAGCAAATTTCCTCAGTCATTGATGATATGCGGTTGCATGTCAGGTAAAGGACCAGGACAGATAGCAGTCATTACCTCCACAGTAAATGCACAGGTGTACGTTGAAATTTTAGACAATTTTCTCATTCCATCAGTCGATAGTAGGTTTGGTGATGATGAAGTCATTTTTCAGGAAGATAATGCATCATGCCACTGAGCAAAGAGCATTAAAACTTCTCTTCAAGAAAGGCATATCAACTCAAAGACATGGCCAGCAAACAGTCCAGATCTCAATCCAATCAAAAATTTATGGTGGAAATTGAAAAAAAATGGTACATGACAAGGCTCCATCCAGCAAAGCTGATCTGTCAACTGCTATAGGAGAATGTTGGAACCTGATTGATGTAGAATATTGTTTTTCATTAGTGAAGTCCATGCCTCAGAGAATTCAAGCTATTGTAAAAGCCAGAGGAGGTGCAACAAAGTACTAGTACAAATTGCATTCTTTTTTTGTTCTTGATTCCATCATTTTTTCCTCACCATTGAGTGATTCCATATTTTTTTCCTCTTTTTTCCCTCCTTCATCTGAAAAAAAAAATCCTTGATTGGATGATTTATTTTCTGTTCTGGCATTGTTTGTTCCTGAGCTCACAGATCACTAAATGCACCCAGGAATTTGTCTTGCAACAACACAGAGAAAAAGTCCATGGTTCAGCTTGATCAGTCTAATGATCTAAACATCATCAATGTCTCCAGAAACTGGATGCCCTGACCATGATGACTGACCTTTTTTATCCATCCATCCATCCATCCATCCCAAAAGGATGAATAGGATTGTAATTATTTTTATAATATGGATTCAAGCAAGTAAAAATATGAAACACAAAATTGTCCTGAAAAAGTCCATTCTAAATATTTATGCTCATCCTTCCAAATGCAATAGAGCTCTCTTATTGCTTCTTTTGTCAAAAGAAAATAAATAAAAAGTAAACCCAAATATTTCAAACATTAAAACCATTGTCTCAACCTGCAAGGTCTCTAAATTCAACAATAATTTAACCATTATCAGTGTAATATTGACTTATGAATCATTTAACTGCATTGGATTAACAGTGAAAACTTTAACAATATGTTCTGTTTTGTTTGTTCACCTTACAAGAGTGCATCGTGAGCTTGACCTAAAGTGCCAATGTAACATCCAGCTGTCTGTAGTCATGACAATGACCTAGAACAGAGGCTTAAAATGAGATCCTTAAAATGTGAATTATTTTGTTTTGAAATAATTCCAGGGTGAAAATATTTTACTTTCCATCAAAATACTTTTGTTTCAGATCAAGGTTCATATTGATTAGGATGAGTTGGACTTTGAAGAATTTCATCACACAATGTTTCTGTTATACTTCAAGGTTCATTTGCAGTCTTATGTAACAGTAAATAATGCATAATTCATGCCAATATTTTTAATTATAAGATAAATCAAGAGCCTGCATTTAAATGGTGTACTTTTAAGTTCCCTCATGAAAGTTGACACTGCTTATTTAAAAACGTCTTCAACAATTCATTTGAATTCAAATTAAAATAACATAATAGCATTCAGATTTTATTGCAGCTACCTGAATAGTGTAAATAGATTTTTTTTTCAAATAAATGTCATTGTGGTGCTAAATAACCTTTATTTTAACTTCCTTTCACCTTCTTTTGTGACAAAAGAAATACAACATGTATTATATGGACAGTTAGAAGTGCCTGAATTCTAAGAAGTAAACCTATTTATAGTTTCCATTTATGGTTAACATGCAGGCACTAGAGTTCTTGCAAAACAAACAAAACAACTTGTTATTCAGAAGTATACCTGGACTCACATAATAAAATTAATTTTATTGTATCAGTTTTATTTTTTTATATGTGATGCACTAAAACTTTTTTTTGAAATTGGAAGAAAATATGTCAAAACACTTAATTGGGAGCTATTAAAACTTCATGAAATCCACGAGGCATGAAAATGCAGAAGCTAGGTTGGGTTCACTCCGCCTCAATCAAAATATCTGCTGGTGCTTCTTGGCTCTGCTCATGCTCTCCTCATTAAAGCTCCTTTGGTTCTCGGTCTGAATTTCCAGCCTCCTTATCCATTCATTACGGAGTCTGCAGGAAATGGATACATCAAAAAATATTAAAATTAAATGCCTGCCTGATAGTTCACACCCTTGAATCTTTTCAAGAGTGTAAATAAAGCAATTCAATGATATTCCAGTAGGCAAACAACACAACAGATGGATGGATGGTTGGATGGATGGATGGTTGGATGGATGGATTGATGATTAACCTATAAGACAGTAGCCTTGGTTCAAGAATGCTCTGCTGAGCTGGACAGTGAGAGATATCAGACGATGAAACATACCACGCTTTTTTCCATGCACTGTGTAATACACCGTGATTTACTAACCCTCTTAATTCCTCGTTCATATACAACTTTATTGTGAAGCTACTGTATAGAACACGATATATTGTTTATTGTTTTCTTTTCAACTCACCTATACCCCCACTATGAAAGATCAGTGCTAAAAAGAATAGGAGGTCTAATATAAAAGAATAGACATGCATTAAAGCAATGATTACATATTTTTGAAGGCTATGTTGGCATTTTTGAAAATAAAACTACAACATTGGAAAGACAGAATGTGTACTTGCCCCCCACCCCCTGCCCTTTTGTTAATCATGACCTTGTATTAACATTTTCTTCTGTTTAAATAATTTCTCCAGCAAGACCAACATTAATATGCTAATTCTAAAAAATGCCAGTACTGCATAGTTTGGGAGACATTCTGCATACCCCTGATCTGGGTGGCAAAGATGACCCCCAGCTACTGTAGATGACAAATAGCACTTCACTTTTTTTCTGTAATATAGGATGTAGTAAGATTGCATATTATAAGTATTGTACGTTTTACACCGTGCATCAACACTGAATAAAGTAATTTTCAAAATATTTTGTTACTTTATACTCAAATATTGACAAGCTAATTATCTATTTAAAAATCTATTTCTTAAAAGGCCACTTTTGAGCATTTTTGAAATTCATCATTCTATTGTGAGAAGGATTATTAAGAAATGACAGTTGCCCCACGTCCCAGGGGTGGACATCCCAGCAAATGAAACCCAAGGTCAGACTGTAAAAGACTTGGAGTCATGTCAGCATAAGAACGTTAAAGTCCCAGAACTGTTGTCTTTGCATGAGGAAACACTGGAAAAAAATGTCCTGGTTGATGCTGAGATGCTTAGCTAAGTCATCTCACAACTGAAATCAGCAACCTGCTCTTTAGGCCCTATTCCCACATATATTTTAAAGACATTTTATGGCTTTTTACCAAAGATTTACTTACCATTGTTAATTATTGTCTTCTCTAATGCCTATAAAACTGCCATTTTTAAACCCCTTCTGAAGATAAACAATTTAGATGCCACATGTCTTAATAACTACAGGCTAATATCCAATCTTCCATTTTTAAGTCAAATTTTAGAGAAGCTTGGTTTTTATCGGTTAAATGATTTTATGAATTCTCACAATATTTATGAAAAATAGCAATCTGGTTTTTGGACCAACCATAGTACCAAGACAGCACTAGTCAAAACTGAAAATGGATAGTAGAATAACCTCAGTACTAGTACTACTTGACTTAAGTGCAGCTTTTGATATGGTCATTCAATTCTTTTAGAGAGACTGAACAATATGATTGGCCTTTCTGCTACTGTTTCTAATTGGTTCAAATCACACCTTACTGATAGAGAATTTTTCTTAAGCATGGATGAATGTTCATATAAAAATGATAAAATGAACTGTGGTGTCCCTCAAGGATCAGTTTTAGGTCCCACACATTTAATATCTACAGGTTGCCACTTGGAGATGTCATCAGGAGACATGACATCGGTTTCCATAGTTATGCTGATGACACACAACTTTACATCAGCGTGTCCCCTGATGACCCAGGGCCAGTAGATGCCATTTTTAACTGTGTTTTAGATATCAAGTGATGGATAACCAAGAACTTTCTACAGCTCAATCAGGACAAAACAGAGATCTTGGTGATTGGTACTGAAGCTCAGAGAGAGAGAAACTCTATGTGAAACTACAAGCACTGGCCTTTAACCCTTGCAAACAAGTAAAAAAACCTGTGCCTCTCATTAGAAGCATAACTAAGAGTGCATTCTATCATCTTAAGAACACTGCCAGAGTGCGTCCGTTTCTCTCTCAAGCCAACACAGAGATACTAGCTCATGTAACACTTTACTTTCCTGTCTTGCTAAGAAGAATATATCTACAATTACAATTACAATTACAATTAAAACTCAGCTGCATTTGTGTTAACTAACACCAGAAAGAGATCACACATTACACCAATTTTAAAGTTTCTGCACTGGCTACCCGTCTGCTTCAGAATTGATTTCAAGATTCTTTTACTGGTTTACAAAGCTCTTAATGGTCCTGGACCTACCTGTTTATCAGATTTGCTTTTATCCAGTGAGCCGTCTAGACGTCTCAGGTCTTCAGGTAGCAGCCTTTTAATTATCCCTAAAGTCTTTTTTATCCCAGAACATCTCATTTCTTTTTATCTCTATTACTTTATTATTTATCTTTCCTTTCCTTATGTTCTATCTCTATTTATATCCTCCTTTTACATCCCATATTTATATATTTTTATTTTGTAGTTGCTTGTACTTTATCATATTTATTTATGCATCATAACTTTATCTTTTCCTTTTTATTACCTCACCATTCATAATTTTACTCAATATATTTTAACCTGCCTCTGGCGTTTCCTAATTTCCTGTCTTTATTGTCAGTTCCTGTTTTTATTGTGGTGTGTCTTCTTATTTATTTATTTATTTGCTTATTTATAATTGTCTTACATGTCTTTTGTCCCTTTATTTTACACAGTGTGGGTGAGGGCAGCAGTAGGTGTGGGTTGATATTGTTTTTATTGTGTTAAGCACTTTGTGTTGCATTGTGTTTGTAGGAAAAGTGCAATGTAAATAAAATTTGATTGATTGAAGAATTTGCTAAGAACCCAAGAACATTTAGGGATATACAGGCCTCCAGTATCCTGCTAAGTGTTAAAACCCATTACTCTGCTATCACAATGAGCTCTGAACACATACAGTATGTCTTTCGTGGAAGGGAAGCCAGGAGAAAACCTCTACACCAGTGTGTCCCAACTCCGTCCTCGAGGAACCACAGACACATTGTTACTCCCTCCTTCCCCGAGGACCTGATTGGGATGTAGATTTGTTTAAAAATATATAGTGATCTCTTTATTTTTTCTATGGCTGTGTGTGTGTGTGTATATTTATATATACACACACAGTGGTACCTCAGTTTTTGAACTCGTTTACATTTATTTTCTTACTTTACAAATTACTGTTTTGATAAATGTGCTTAGATGTGTTTAGTACAGTATATGCTCTTCTTGTTTTATACTGTTAGTTTTGTGTTTAAATGCTAAAGTAAAACATATATAAGTGTAATTGTTTGGGGCCGGGAACCAATTAATTGGTTTTCCATTATTTCTTATGGGGAAAATTCGATCACAACTCGAACTTTTTAGGATACGATCCGGAGATCTGAACGGATTAAATTCGAGTTATGAGGTACCACTGTGTGTGTGTGTGTGTGTGTATAAAATGTTAGCTGCACTGTAGGTTAACTGGTTAGGAACAGCTGTCTATGAACACTCATGAGCATTCGTACGTACTTTTAGCGCTGACACGTTTGTCAGTGCTAAAAAAAATTCTTTAATTCTACAGTTGTATACTATTATTACAATAATATTTATGTAATTTACGATGCTTTTAAATAATGAAATATTTTTCCACAAGTAATTATGGTCTTTTGAAATAAAAAAACACTGCATTTTACATACTTTTTTGTGAATTAGGAACCATACCATCCAATAATCAGTGACTGATTACACTATTAATAGGACGGAAGTACATAGTACCCTCGGCCTTCTGGCAAAATGACATATTTAGTCCTGCTTTGATATATTGCAGATTGTGCCCTGAGGAGGGAACGCATCTTCCAGGACCATATCGACCTTTTTGAGAGAGTGATGAGTATCTCATGGCACGCTTTAGGCTACCGAGAGCTGTCCTCATAGATCTTTGTAACAGTTTGCAACCAGCACTGCAGAGTCATACCAGATGGTCAAACCCTGTACCACCACACGTACAAGTACATCTTCTCCAGATCCGTTCCCATACCTCAACCGCAAGCAGTACCACTCCAAATGTCCAACTCATCTGCGACTCCCAAAACCACCTTCTGAATGTGGTCTCCCACTTTCCTAGGGGATACACACGACTCCTTTGTTTTACAGAACAGTTCTGCTGGTGTGTGCCTTGAATAAGGAAGTGCATGGCATACAAATGAGATGCATGGCTCATTGGTACACCACTACTACTGTGGTATATTTTGAATATTTATACATTTTAGCAATAGTGGGTATCTATTCCAGTAATGACTTGTGTTATTAGGAGACTGAGGATATGCCCTTGCCCCCAGGTTAATGACACTAACCAACCCTCAGACTCACCACGAGGTGTCCTAGAATCAGCGGCACACACCTACTTGCTCCACCATCGAGTGCACCATTGGTATTTTGAAAGGACGCTGGAAATTAATACGTTTAATTATAATAATATTGTTGTGCCGAGCGGGGACGGAACGGGGACAAAGCTGAAAATTCCAGCTGAAAATTTGTTTTATTCTTGTCGTAACAATAGAAAGTCAGTTGACTACTCAGCCATTATTTGTTTTTCATTTTATAATCTTTGGGCAGCATAAAATCTTTTTGTAGGATAATAATGGTCTTGCACAACATTGCCATGAAAAGCAGTGTACCACTTCCCCCTCAGCCAACACAAGAGGGCATGTATCCAAACCCACTCCTGGGACCAAATAAGACTTGCTGTCCAAGTTTGTACTTGCTTATTTGTAAATAAATACGTTACATTTCATTTGAGTTTTACTGATTAATTATAGCTTGCAATTAATCTTACAACTGAAAGGCATCATTGAAACAGGTTCTTTATTTTAAATTTTTTTAGATTATTAGAAATGTCTAAGTGTCTCAGATATTGTAGCCAGTATTGAGGCGATCTGTGTGAGTGTTTGGGGCGTCCTCTCTTGCTTGTCCAGGACCGCATCTGTGATTAGGCATGAGACAGTTGGACGGGACCTCATTGCAAGCATGGAGGTACGGCTGCAAGAAGTTACTTGTTGCGATATGCCAGGTTCAGCCTCAGATGATGGTTGCTTTGGCAGGGGTTCATCTATAAATAAATAATAAATTAAACCATGTTTAGTGTAAAAATTTGAATACAAACTAGGCACATTGGCAACAATTTTCAACCAGATGGACATGTTTCAGAGGACACATTCACAAAAATAAATGACCAAATTTAGGTTTTATGCACTTGGTATTTATGTCAGACACAATGTCAAACTGAAATGATTTTGCAAAAGCCAGTTTACCTTGTGATTCTGACACAGGAAATGGCCTGGGGCATGACACAGCTGGCGAGGGCTCCAGGTCTGTGTCCAGATGCGCTGTTGATGGCTCACCTGAGTGCAGTTTCCCCTGTAATGGCCCTGATGCACTGACCCCCCCCCTCCAGCGGCCTGCATCACTCTTCTGTGTTTGGCAACATTCTCTGTTGTTTCAGATTTTAAATCTAACCGTTTTTTTTTTTTTAATATAATTTATAAATTATGCTCGCAGTACCTACATCTCTGAAGAGTTACATTTTTCTTGCATTTCGTGTCTGCGTCATTGTCTTTAGCTTTCTTTCGACACTCCCTCTCAACTTTCCTTCTTAAACTTCTGTTTGCCTGTGGCCCCAAAGTCATTCCTTTTGTGGCCATTGAGATGGTATTTACCTGTGTTAATTAAGAGCAACTGGAACATGCTTTTCACTTATGTGGATACTGGAATTCACCAATTTAAGAACACATTTGTGAAAAATTCAGCGGTTTAAGAACGCATCTTGAACCTGACCTAGAATTGTCTTAGGATCTTTGTAGGACAGTGCTTACGAGCAAATTTAAGAAAATATTGGTGAATGAGGTCTGATGTTCAGGAATAGCCAAGTCAAAGTTCAGAATCAACCTCACTGAGATGCTGAGGTGGGGTTTTAAGTGAGCTGCGTATGAAGGAATGTCGTCAAACATCAATGAGCTGAAGCAAAGACTAAATGTGCTAATGTGAATTCATTGGGAGGCAATTATCAAGAAAGCCATTCTCACATTATGATGTTAACTGTAAGATGATTAAATAATACGTTTTGGAATGGAATAAATATGGATTATTTAGGTAGGATGAGCAACATCTTACATGCAATGCTCTTTTTAATCAGAGAATTCCATGCCCACACTTACTTTGATAAAGAGCTGGTTTTCATCCTTAATTCCTCGTTAGTCATCATCTTACAGTGGTGTTCAATTTTTCGTTCCCAGAATTTTTTTGTGCTACATTTATCATGAATCCGTGCCAAATTCATTCTCTGTAATAGCTGTGCAGAAAACATAATTCAGATATTTAAAGAAATATCATGAGCTAACTACAATTGCAGCAAGTGCTTTACATTACTTGGTTTAGTATTATCAATAGGGCTAGGCTTGTGTTCAGTAAACTTGGTTATTAAATTCCTGGGTTGAAACAGTAATATTTATTTATATGCAGTAAAACCTCGGATTGTGAGTAACTTGGTTTGCAAGTGTTTTGCAAGATGAGCAAAATTTTAAAATAAATTTTAACTTGATAAACAAGGGAGATCTTGCAATACAAGTATTACGGATACACTTTGTCTGCCGAACGTCACATAATCACAACTGAGCCAATGATTCTTCTCTCTCTCTCGCTGCAGGATTGTGGGTAATCGTTTCCCATGCTCGGTCTCAGTCGGCGTGCCTCAGTCGTATAGTCAAAATTTATTAGAAAAGCACCACCTGAATAAGTGCGAGCAATGAATCTGTTTAAAGACAATGCAATGTCACATTTCCACAAAATCGAAAAGGAGGCAAAAGCGGCTGTCATTGGATAGATTCCTTGTTACAAAAAGAAGTAGTTTCCAGTGAGCCAACAGATAGCAGTGATTCCGTTAATAATAGTGCAAGTCGTCCTACAAAATAACCCTCCTCTTCTCCTCTCTCTCGTCTCCCTCACACCATCCACGATTCTTTTCAAAGGTAAAGTGCAGGTTAATTTGTTTTATGTATTTTTACTTTATATTTTGTATTAATAATTTTTATATGAATATTTTTGGGTTGTGGAACTAATCATCTGAGTTTCCATTATTTCTAATGGGAAAATTCGCTTTGATATACGAGTGCTTTAGATTACAAGCATGTTTCTGGAATAAATTATGCTCGCAATCCGAGGTTTTACTGTACTTGAATCATAGGAATAAATAGTCACTGACTCACTGAATTACATCATCCAATGTCATATGTCAACTGCCAACTCTTTCTACCCCAATATTATGACTTCCCACCCTTAATAATATATTCTGTCATTGCATTCTTTTGTTCAATTGTACACATTTTGCCTACTACTTTATAAATACCACACAAAAAAGAAGCAACATACAAAACAGACACTGCATAGATCAGGCTGTCCTTCCAATCAAAGCACCTAGGCAAGAAAGGAAGTGGTAAGAGATGCTATTTTAATGGCAAAAGCACGTTTGGAAATGTTATAGATTTCAGTGGCTGCAACGGGAGAGAATCTGCATTAGTCAACCTGAACACTGCATAGAAGCAGTCTGCATGGCAGGGTTTACAATGAAGCACCTGACTAATTAGGCAAAGAAATGGCAACAAGTGCTCTCATAATTAAATTTTTTCATGAGTTTTTCTTTTTTTTTCATTTCATTCTCGACTGCTTGTCTGGGCAGAAGTCTAAGCAGGAATGCTCAGACCTCCCTCTTGCCAGCCACCTCCTCCAGCTCCAGCACAGGAATACCAAGGAGTTCCCAGGCCAGCTAAGAGATTTACTCTCTCCAGCCTGTCATGGGTCCTCTCAAATGTTTGAGCTCTTCATCCAATCTCTAAGGCTGAGCACAGACACCCTATAAAGGAAGCTAATTTCTGCCGCTTGTATCCACAATCTCATTCTTTCTGTCACTACCCAGAGCTCATGAGCATAGGTGAGATTAGGAACAAAGATCGATTGGTAAATTGATAGTTTTGCCTTTCGGCTCTGTCTTTACCATGACAGAATGGTACCAGGTCCGCATTAGTGCCAACGCTGCACCGATCTGCCTGTCAATCTCCCGCTCCCTTCTTCCCTCACTTGTGAGCAAAGACCCCAAGATACTTGAACTCCTCTGCTTGAGGCAGTAACTGTGGTTAACACAGAAGTCCAATGACAGAGTACCACTTGGGTTCAGATGGGACAGGCCATTTCTCCTAATGCAAGTTTCATGGCCGTTATCCAAGCGAATGTTAAAGTCCCTCAGTAGAACAATGGAGTCCCCAGAGTGGGCACCTTCCAGCAACCCATCCAAAGTCTGCAAAAAGGCCTGATACTCAGAACTGGTGTCCGGTGCATAAGCACAAACAAACGGTCAGAGCCCATCCCTAAACTCAAAAAAAGCCAACTCTCTCATTCACTGGGGTGAAGTCGATCATACTGCCACCGAACAGGAGGGCTATGAGTAGAGACCCAAACCTGTACCAGCGCCTCTCACCATGGGCACCTCCAGAGTGTGATGGAGTCCAGCCCCTCTTCAGGAGTTTGGTTGCAGAGCCTGAGCCACACCATGAGGTGAGTCTGACTATATCTAGAAAGTATCTCTATACCTCCTGCACTCAGGCTGCTTTCCCACCCGACAGATTACATTCCACGTGCCTAAAGCCAGATTTAGTGACCAACGATCTGTCTGCTGAGGCCCCTGCCTTCGACTGCCACCCAAGCTACACTGCACCTAACTGTTTCACCCTCCCACACATGGCCCGTGCCTTTACTGTACTGTACCTACACATAACAGGTATTGATCTGACAGAATAAATTTCTATTTTGCAACTGATGAATTAAAATATTTGGTACAACTGTGGTTTGAAAGGAAGAGGTTGTTCCCAACAACAACAAAATAAGTTTGGCTGCTGCACTACAGACTTTTACTCATAGGCTGGCAATTAAATTAACTCAAACTTTGACTTTTAATATGGTCATTTTGCAACCCAAAAAAAGCATTGTATTTAACAATATATATATATGTATTTTTTTTAAAGTTGCTTTAAATAAACTCCTAAATCATATATCATATGGTTTCACTTCAAAAATTATCACTGTTTTTTATCTATTCATCTTTCAAATGAGGTAAAAAGGTGATAATGGAGGCCATATAAGGGAAACATAAATAGATCTACATTCAGAATAGAATAAAAAGTAATCGTTCGTAAAATACATATTTTACATTTTCATTAAGAGTACAGAATAAATACAGTCAAAAGAAATGTTTAAAGATATTTATCTTGGAAGTGCACTTTTGCTCAGAACAAAAAAAAAAAATACTATTTAGCATTAGAGCATATGTGAATTAAGAGTAACACAATAAAAACTACTAAGAATTTCTTCTGTTCTACAAAGTTACTGATATGTTGTTGGATGGCTAGATGAACACAGCTTCAGTTCCCAAACCTCTCCTCAGGGGCACCCCAGCCATTCCATGTAGTTGTTAAATTTCACCACCAGCTCGCTTAATTAATTAATGAATTAAATTAGTTTAAAAAGTCAATGAGTTATTGATTAGCTATACGAGGTGTGTTACTGGTCGAGTCAAAAAATGCATGGGTGTTTTGGATGGTTGCTGCAAATACTGAGGTGATTTTAGCAGACGTTATGAAACAGCTAAGCTAGCACACTTTGACAGGCATAGTAACGTAGCTTTACACCAACATCAACATAATTTAAGCATCGTTTTCTTTTGCTGACTATATACAGTATAGCTGTATATCTGTATTGCAGTACATTTCTTGCAGATGCTCTTATTTCATTACAAGCAAAGAGGTTACCAACACAGCAACTGTTGCACTACATAAGCAAAAAGAAACTTACTGCAGTGCCTCTTTACTCAGTAAAAGGAATCCAGGTGTTCAGTTATAAGATAGACATGTATTATTCCCTGATGTCTGGGAAAAGATGAGAGTCACAAAACAGAAATAAAAATCAACACATGTGTTCACTCACGAGAGATACGCCTGTACAGATCTTTATTTGCAAAGTAGTTATTGGGCACTTATATTTGATAGTGAAATGCAAGTGGGAATTCTGGTATTTCCGCTCTTGTGCATTGTGCTATGTTTGAAGATGTTCAGCCACTGAAAGGACAACTGATCTGGAATGCTTTAGCAGGTGCCACAAAGGCTCAGTCCCCAACCACAGCAGAACCATCTGGCTTCATTACAAGAATAGGCATGAAGATCCAAGCATGCATCGTCATCTATTTTGATGTGATTTGCTGGATACCATCAATGCTGGGGCATGAAGCACGCCAGAGAGTAAGATCAGTTTCATTGTAATGGATCATATTACTTTTTGAAAGACAAGACTCATTCACACGTGTGCCTTATATTTACTGTGTGATTGTGAAAAATATGGGAGAACCTAGTATGTTCATTATTTTGCATTATCGTGAAGAATTTAACATACTCAAAGAGAAATGAAAAGTGCATCCTTCTGCAGTACAAAAGTTTAATGCATTCTGTATCAAATGCCCATTTTTGAAGGGCTTTAAAGAGATCGTACTGTATGATGTTGGAATGGGAGGAAATGTACTACTGAAAAAAAAACAGCGTTTCAAGCACAACAAAATCACATTTGTTTGTAGGTTTGTGTCTCTCAAGCTTTGCCCATGAAGGCTTCAGTGGTGCTGTCATTCACTGTGCATAATTCATTAATCATAGATCTGTAATCTAATAGCTTTTATCCCATTAATCAGATTAAAAATTTTCCATGTGAATGGCATCTCCATAGCTTCATAAATAATCCATGACCTATCACTCGCATGTCAGAATAGGAGATCTGTAATGGACTTGTTCTAGCTACAAATTCCAGCACCTGTTTTATCCAGGGAATATGAACAAAAACAGGCTATTTATGTTGAATGACCACATACACCAGAAATTGCTGTCTGTCAGACACAGACAACAAATATCCATTTTAAATAAACCTATGAACATCACCCACAAAGAAATTATAGAAACGCTTTTTAAATGGGTTTTATGAATTTTGCGCTATTGAAAAAAGCTGAAAGATCTTGAAATTTATAAATCAAACTTTATTGTTTTGACTTACTAGAGCTAGAATGCACTTAACTGAACAGCTCGACAAATTCTGACATAACAGAAGACCACACCTTGTCTCTTGGCTCTCATGAGTGAAACAATAATTTGTATGCTGGGTTTACGTGCATTTCACAATACCGCTAAGTAAAAAGTGCAATATTTTGAACTGCCATAGAATAGCACGAGAACTGACAAAGGCACTAGAAGTCAAAGATAACCCACGGTTTTGGAAAATATGTCTTTGATTAGTTATGTTATTATTCAAAAAATGCTGTGAAAGGAAGGCTGTTTTTGTCTGGGCATGTATAGCACATTGAAATCATAATCAATTCAGCTTATTCTTTTTACTTACATGTAGTCGACTCCTTGTACATTTGTATTGTGGTATTTGCCTCACTTGTATATACTATTGAGTAAACAGGGTCAGTCAGTCCATGTAGCAAATGGTATGAAGGACCTTGCTTAAGGACCCAGTTTTGAAACCATAGGACTTGACCTGGTGACCTTCTGATCACAGACGCAGCATCCTAACCCATTGAGCCGCCCCCGTCATTTTAATCCATGGGCTCTTTGAAAAGACTCGAACAGTAATTAAAATGCAAACTATAGCTAGAACATATTCTTAAATGATTGTTGGCATAAATTACAAATTTGATTTGCATCAGGTTGGCAATAATTAAATTTAAATGCTTTCTTGCACATTTGATAAGGTGGAATAGAAAAATGTGCGATTACTGGTGCTATTAACGATAATTAATATGTCCTGTTATCACAAACGATAAAGATTTTTAAAAACCTTTTAACGGAACTTCTGATATTTTTTATACTTGGTATATTGGATCGAAATTCACTTAACATCTAAAAATAGACATCAGATAATGCACCCATTCAAAAAGTCAGTAATACAATAAAATTCATTTCCATTTTGCTTCTCTAGGGATGCCATACTCACACCTTCTGCCTGATCCATGGCTCTTTCTGGACCTGTTTCACTATGGATTTCCCCTGTGTCACAGCTGTCTTTTATTCTCATTTTTCTCCATAAATTCATCTCTTCCATGAATTCCTGCACTAGACTGTTGCACTCTGATAACGCATCTACCTGGGCATTTATTGGAACCTCAGCCTAGTCAGCTTATTCTTTTAACTTACGCGTAGTCGACTCTTGACAGCTTGTATATTTGTAATGTGCTATTTGCCACACTTGTATATTGCTTTGGACAAAAGCGTCTGCTGTATAAAAAATACACGTACACCAATAAAATCTTCATTGCACCTTCCCTTCCCCCTCTTTTATGATTCTATTCACCATCCAACTAGGGCACACCTTACAGTAACATCAATCAATCAATCAATCAATCTCGATTTATACAACACTATTTTAACCACTGCGTTTACAAAGTGCTTTACAGACATTTTAAAAGAAGAACAAGAAAGGAATTAAAATAAGTACACAATGCAACATGACCAAAAGCTTTTTACATGTATATGTATTCCTATATAAATTAATATAAATAATAACACATAAATAATATTTTAATACACATGCAACTGTAAACACTGTTGCGCTATTATATAATTTTTTGTCGAAACTGTACATATTAGTTATGTTGTACATTAATGACAAATGTTGGGTGTTTAAATAGGTTACTAATAGACTGAAAAAATGAATCAAAATGAGGCACAGATGGAGTCAAGCTCTGCACACACCTGTCGTACATCTAAGTTACTGTACCACAGTCAACTCTTATGTACACGAACAGTTATTTGGATTTTTATAGTACCTCTTTGTTGGAAGTCAGACTTGTGATACATTGAGCGCAGCTTGCAAGCTTCTTGGTTAGAGATTTTGACCTCATTAGCATCCAGAGCCTGGCAGGCACAAGAGCTTCAGTCCTCATTCATGAGAGGGGAGCCTGCCAATGCAAGCATGGATGTTCAGAAATAAATTAACAAAGTAAATGAATCAGTGCCTCTAAAATGTGATCTGGGAGCAAACAATTTAACCATTAAAATGCAGCAGTCCATATGAGCAAAATTTAACATAGGTTGAGTGGTTCGGTGGTCAGAAATATTCATTAATTACGTTTTAAATACCAAACTAGAACTGACTGCAAAATCAAACTGCACATGTCACTCCGGGCTCAAATAAGGTGACTGCCAGTTTCATCATGTCCTGTGTCCTGCTTGATCTCCTCAGGTGACACCTCTTCTCCTGAGTGCTCCACTTCTTCCTGTGCCTGAAACACTGCCCCAGGATCATCTGACAAGTCTATGTTTGAGTCTCTCGCAACATTTCTCATTCTGATTCTCTCAGCCCGGACGTGTGTGTGGTCTCCGGCATGCCTGTGTGTACAGCTGCAGATGAAGGAATGGTTCTCAGTTCCATTGTATACTATAATGGATGCTTTATGCATGAATGGTTGTTTAATATGTTCTACTCTGAGAACTCAGCAGAAAAACTGAATTGTTAACTCACAAGGATAATAATGGCATAATACACCATTTCATAAAATATTCTTGTTGTAATGAATGGCTTGGCTGTTATGTCAATGCCTGAAGAGGCAAATATCACATAGGGGACATCAATGAAAAGCTCAGGATGTCTCGTCAAAGGTACATCAGGACGGGGTGGGGCAAGATGTGTTCAGTGACAGAGCATTTTTACATATGCACATATGCCAATCACTAAGGGAGAGTCAGCCATTAATTTACATGAAGTCTATTTTGAATTATAGGAGTACTGCATTGCTGCTAGACATTTGCCAGTTGCAATGCTATTTCAGCAGTATCTGAAGCATAATGTAATGTAAACAAGTTGCACAGGAAGTTCCAGTTTGGTAGTTCAAATTGGGTAATACATCCTTAGCATGTGAACTGTGATCTTCCTGTAATAAGTCTTTAGTTGCAATACAGCAAATACTATCATGTATCAAGATTATCTTACAAAAATTACACTTCAAAGTCAAGAATATTAAGGCTTTTCCTCGGATATTGGGAAAACAATGAAATAATTACATTTCAATCATTTATATAGTGAATAACATCACTTTTAAATTCAGATGTGACAGGTAACCCGCTTAATACTTGGGTGTTATTTATCTGTTATTGATGGAAATTATTGGTATTGATGTCTGTATAATAAAAATGTTTGCAAATCTGAAATACCATATTCAGTTCCCATTTCAATATTTATGGCGTTTTCAGCATATTTTTTTTTAGCATTTTTGAAATATCAGGTAGTGAACTTCAAAACAAAGTAACAAAAAATGTCCCAGTAGTCTGAATATCCTCCCTCTTTTGCAGCAAATTATTCATGGAGCAGGAAATGATCTTTTCACTCACATAAAATTAATGTCCATTTGAAGTTGGACTGCAGCAAAAAGTCACTCCACTTTCCAAAAGCCTATAAATTCAGATAAATATATACCCAACCTGGATCCATACATTCCAGGCATTAGTGTTCATCCTCCTTGTATAAATAATGATGAATGGAATCAGAAGTCATTGCAGAGTAACTAAAATGGTCAGGAATTAAAACACAGCCTTGGAAATCACTAGTACACGGCAGCTGGTTGCTGTGACCATACAGTCACAACTGCCAAGTATAACATGGCCCTAAATGTGGTGGTGTCTCTTGATTGGTCAACAGGAACATATAGTAATTGTTATTGTCAGTATGACATAAAGGAAGTATGCATATTGCCTTCTCTCCGTTTGGGTGGATTTCTGTTGCTTTGCTCTCTCAGTGAGACCATATCCTCGTTTATGCACCTGTCTTTTATTCTCTGCTTTCTCACTACCCCCCCCCCCCCCCCATTTTCCCTCCTCATGCCAATATTTTACATCTATAAATCTCATGTATCTGGTCTTTACCGCACATCATTTGCATAAGTCATTTTTTATATTGTTACCTAGTACGATTTTTCCACTAACTGAACTGTTTTGTATGTTGTTTTTATTAATCAAATAGAGTCAGATTAAATAAGGACCCATGATTTTTCTTACAGGGAATTTCATTATGCTGTGTGAAAAATCAATTTCCTTACATCTGGATGAGTACGATATGAACCGTCGAGCAGAGACTGGCCCCAGGGAGATTTGTTTCCACTCAAGGTTATATCTTCCTTCCATTCAAGCAAGTTTTTTTGTTTGTCTCTTCTCTTTCTTCCCTGCCTTATCTATTGATTTTAAGGCATCAACTTTATACGATTTAGTCTCGGTTTTAATAATTTAATAAATAATTTACATTTTTATAAAAATGTCAGTATCACAAAGAGGATTCAAGGTTTGTGGAAACAGGCTTTACTGTCATATCAGGCAGGACACAAGCGGGATTGCTGCCCCCATTCCGGCAGGCTGTCTGTTTGACAGTCCTTGGACATCACGGGCAGCAGCCCTGAGTATCGCTCACTGCTCAGTATATACTGAGCGTTAATTAAGCCCTTCGGCAGCAGGGGTGTGACAGTCCAAAACTGTAATGAGTGTAATATTTATTGTTTACTTGAGTTTATTTAGTATATTGGTTTCTCTAAGAATGTGTACAAAATATTTTTTTGCAGGGGGAGGGGAGAGCTTGGAACCTATCCCAGGCAATTTAGTTATGCCAATTAGCCTAACTGCATGTCTTTGGACTGCAGTATTAAGGAAAGTTGTAGGAAAATGACATGAGACGGAGAGAGCATATCAATTCTACACCGGGAGTCAAACCCGAACCCCAAGTGCTGGGGCTATGAGCCATCATATTGCCCCCCTCTGCTATTACATTATTCACAGGTACTCACTGATACAAGAGCATTTATGCATAAAATGTCAAACCTGTTTCAATTTATCATACTTTTAAGATTTATATATAGATTATAAGAATAAAATGCTCATTAGGCAAATCTGGCTATTTCAGGCACATATTCATATGTATTTCTATGTGAATTTGTCTGAACTTGCATGTTGAATGTGTCCACATAACAGCCCCACCCTTGAAAGCCCCAGGCTTGAAAGCTATGGATAGAGATTTTGGACACGTAGCAGCTTTATTAGAGACCTCATAGCCTTTCCTACCCTTTAATAACCTCCAGTATATCGACTGCCTTATCCAGACAGAGAGGAGCGAGTTTTCTTCCAATGCTGAAAGTAACACTTCTGGAGTAACAGGCGGTTTGAGCTTGCAGAGTGGAGACGTGTGAGGCAATGGTGCTACCCACTGGGACATTGTGCTGCCCAGTAAACGCAGCCGCGTCCTTTGTCTTTTTTACCATTTGATGAGGAATTATAGAAAAAGCTGCTACAAAAACTACTGTAAATTATATGTAAATAGCAAGTTAGTCTCGACAATGCAGATTAAACTATTCTATTATGTAAATAAGTAGAAATGCATTAGCGTAGAAAATTACAACACTACAGAAGTCACTACGCTCAAAATCATAAAATATAATCATAAAACTTAAGAATACCAGTCCGTCTTCCTTGCTTATCTAGTACAGGGTTGCAGGGTTAGGGGGGATAGGCTGTGCTGGGTAACAGTGGGCGTAAGGCAGGGGTACACCCTGGATAGGATGCCAGTATATCATAGGGTATAAGGCAGGGGTACACCCTGGATAGGATGCCAGTACATCATAGGGTATAAGGCAGGGGTACACCCTGGATAGGATGCCAGTACATCATAGGGTATAAGGCAGGGGTACACCCTGGATAGGATGCCAGTACATCATAGGGTATAAGGCAGGGGTACACCCTGGATAGGATGCCAGTACATCATAGGGTATAGGCAGGGGTACACCCTGGATAGGATGCCAGTACATCATAGGGTATAAGGCAGGGGTACACCCTGGATAGGATGCCAGTACATCATAGGGTATAAGGCAGGGGTACACCCTGGATAGGATGCCAGTACATCATAGGGTATAAGGCAGGGGTACACCCTGGATAGGATGCCAGTACATCATAGGGTATAAGGCAGGGGTACACCCTGGATAGGATGCCAGTACATCATAGGGTATAGGCAGGGGTACACCCTGGATAGGATGCCAGTACATCATAGGGTATAGGCAGGGGTACACCCTGGATAGGATGCCAGTACACATGTGATTAGAGCATTTTGGTTTAATAAAAAATATAAAAATTAAAATATTGTGTCACTGTATGAGGGTGTTCTATTTAATAAAAGCATTAGTAAGCTTTTATGCATTCCACAAGAGAATCCATCCATCCATCCATTTATTGTATAATTGAACAAAAGTATTTTGACCCAACATCTTTGTAAACACATTTCTAACAATTAAACAGTATTGGGATAAAATTATATACTGAAGTCTAGGATGGTTTTTTATTTGTATCTATTGTATGTTACGGGTGATATATCTGTAAAGCTGATTATTTCTCCTCCTCTGCCCGCATCAGTAACATTATCTCCACATTAGTAGGCTGTGACACTGTCAACACGTACTAAACCGACTGTCACCACTAAAACAGTAAAGTATAAAAAGAATGCCTCTGATTTATGGGCAAATTGAAAACATTTAGCATGTGACACCGTGTAACTCGTGGAACTAATACTTCTTACTACATAAGCAAATGCACTGCGGACATTATGCAAATCTATGTATGTTGTCATAATCCCATATCACTGTTTGAGGGTACCGTACTTGATAAAAGCAAGAGTAAGGTGTTATGGACTCCAGAGAAGAATCAACATTTAAAAATAAGCAATGTTAACCTGCTAGTGAAGAGACCAGCAAGCAGGTATGAGCAGCAATTAAAAAGAAAAAATTACAATAATTTAAATTACTTTACATTTGATTTGGGGGACTATCAACCTACACTGTTATAAATAAATATTTCAGGATATATGCCAGTTAAATTTGCTAATATTTGTTTGACCTCTATTTATCCTAAAGTAAACATTCAGAAAAATCTGAAAATTTTTAGCTCAAGCAGCTTTACTTATTGTCAGACAGTACATCACATTCACTTGTTAAGCCATATAGGTAGACTCTTCTTTAATTGTTTTTAAAATCTATAATAGCATATTGTTTCATAATATGTAGGAAAAGAGGGTCACATCTCAGAACCATTCCATGCTGTTTATTTTTTGTATTCGGTAAATTTATCTTCCTCTCCAAACGGCAGTTTTTCTCTCCTTATTTGGCATCTCATATATCTGAGCAGTTAATGGCTTGTCAGGGTGAATGGTTTTCTGCCAAGACATTTCTACCTAATGGGCCTCCTCACCAAATCATCGTTTTGATATTGCCACTGCATCACATGTTCCAGTTTCAGCGCATGTCACAAAGGGTCTAGAAAGTTTAGCTGCAAATTTTTATATTTGCACTTTTTCGGAGCCGCTCTACTGGTAACATGTATTTATATCCTGAGTTCACAACTTTTGTTTTTCTTTTGATGTTGCGATATGGTAAACTGATATATCAAAGAGAAAAATCTTAAGCATACAATTCTTGAATGCAGCATCTTACTATCTTTACTTGGAGACAAATTTCTCAGTTTTGCAAGACAAAACATAATTCATGGACACTAAGCTTGTGAGAATTTATTGTATAAAATAGTCATTGGGAGCCTTTTTCCATGATTACACAAATTACAATGTACATGCCTTATTCAGAATAATGCAGAAGCATTGAGAATCCATTGAGTGCCTTCTGCTGTTTGAAATTGTGTCATTCCTACAAATATAGTTTTGTGTCAGAAATAGCCTCCTCTGAGGCTGATATTCCAGGCAGCTGAAATGTGTGGACGGCAGACGATCTACACCCTGTCACCGTCAGCTGCTATGGGATCACCAAAGATCATGATGGAGTACGCTGTGGGACATTCTGCAGAAGTTTTTGGGTGCCTGTTTAAATGAACAATGTCATTTGAAGCTCCACAGGCTGGAAAGTGTCACGAAAGACATGCCAGGCCTGTTGTTCCACACCCCAGCATTTGGCTGGTCAGCTGCTCCTATGGATTTGATGAAAGTCACTTGGGTACCAAATGTACTGGCTCAGGAAAAGCTAACAGCTCCTGTGTGCAAGTGCATAAATGTTGAGTGCACATGAATAAACCAGATTGTCTATTTGCTCTCCAAAGAGTGTTTTACGTGTGTATATAATCATTTCATATTCAATATTCAGTCATGCCTGAATACCTGCTTCTTGCACAAGTAATCTTTTACGTTAACTAAGAAAAAAGGATGCTTTTTTATAAAGCATTGTTTCATGTCACTGAGTATTTGAGCATCAAACCTCATTTGCAATGTTAAATCTCATTTGTGATGTGCAATTATCCAGAATAATAAATTTAACACTTTTACAATTCTCACCCTTCAGTTCTCCGTGGTGCTCTGCATGGGTGGTAAATTGGAGAGGTTGTTTAATGGGAAAAACTGTTACACCGGTGAATCTGGGCATTGGTGCAAACTCTGTATTTTACTGCATGTGCAAATTTTATTATAGTCCAATAAAATCTGTCCCAGGGCACCTCAGAGAGCAATGTAGGGGAACCACATTACATCTTTATCTTTCCAGTGCCATGCCAGTCATTGTTACTGCTGAGATTTCAAGATGGGCCAAACAAGCGAAAATGACCGTAAAAGGGAAAGGAGCTCAGCCCCTCCTTCAATTTATTTAACTAGCAATATAACGTACTACTGGTCAGCCTGAGAGTAAAAGAGCAACAACGAAGAGTCCCTGTTTTACGGTTGGTCACTGCAGGGATTCAGAAGCTATGTAGCGCCTATAAGAATGTACCCTGCAAGAGTGTGCTAATTAAACATTTCCAGAATGCAGGTAATTAAAGTTACTTTCTGTTTATCAAGACCTGGCAGACAAAGGTAAGGAACCAAATAAAAAGAACCCAGCTTATTACAATCACACAAAAGCATACAACTTGAATTCTGAAGCAGGTCCTTTGAAGGTTCACTTAGACTAAATATTGTCTGTTTAATTATAATAAAGATATATTTGGTTTGCAGGCTTCCTTGTGTACAAATTAAATCTTCTCAGTCTTGACTTCTCCCTATAATGTGATAATTTTTTTCCCTCAGTAGAAAATTGCAGTAAATGCTAACCACAATTAGACAATAAGAATGAAGGTGATAAAATTAATTCCATATTACTGGAATCGGAGTTTCAGTTTAAATAACTGAGATCCAGAACAAAAGGTATGGTGAGTGGTCTAAGGAACTTGACCAAGGGACAGTCACAGGCGAACAGCAATCCAGAGCAATACATGTGACAAAATTCACTGGCAAGACAGGCAAGATTTTGAAAACAGTCATCAATGAAAAATGCACCAGCTCAATACAGTACAGCAAGGCACAAGCTCAACGCCTCCCTTACACTAACTAAGAGATATGCTGCAGGTGTCATTGGTATTTTGCTAAATCAGGGTGTGGTCTGGTTGAATGTGGTTACTAGGAGTGTTGATTGGAGGCTAGAATAAGAAAACAGTAAAGCTTTTTACTCTTATCTACTAACAAGAACTGATAGCTCTTATAAACATAATATTGTGTGTGATTGCATGTACTCAATTACAGTGTGAAGTCTGATTTTATATGGACTCCTGTACAATAGGTAACATTCTAATGTATGCTATATATCAGGGGTAGGCAATCTTACCCAGAAAGGGCTGCTGCAGCTCCCTAATTACATTACTAATTAGAGGGCTGACTGGCTGAAGACTCTTCACACCTGGGTTTGAACAGCTGACCTAAAGGTTATCCCAAAAACCTACATACACACCAGCCCTATGTGGATAAGGTTGCCCACCCTTTCTATGTATGCAGTACTATATGCTGCCTATAAAATAAAATTTTCTCTTGCTAATTTCAGAATGCTTTCAATGATCCTCTGTATTAAACCCAGTAGAGCAGAATGTGTTTGCAGTTGCATGAATGTCCTGGGCTATGTGCAGAAACTATTCAGCTGAGGGCATCAGACTAAAACGTGGAGTGTATTTTAGGTGAAAAACAAGCCAGACTAGTGTAGTATTGATAATGCCATACAAGACGGCAAGCAGGGCCCTGCTGGAATCTGAAACCAGCCTCATGATTAAAATTGATGTGCAGAATTGCGATATGAAAAACCTTAAAAGCTTTTTTTGTAACTGCTGCTAATCCAGAAATCATGACCTAGATAAACAAAAACCCGGTCTACTTCAGAAGACAGAAATAATACCTGAATTAACTATAATAATAACTCTTGGGGTGGCATGGTGACACAGTGTTTAGCACTGTTGCCTCACGCCTCTGGGACCTGCATTTGAGTGTCCGTCTGGCTCTGTTGTGGGCCCCTTCCCCCCCCCCCCACAGTCCAGAACACATGCTAAGGTGAGTTAGCGTCGCCAGCTTGTAAATGGTGTGCGTGTGTGTGTCCTGCGAGAGGTTGCCACACTGTCCTGGGTTATCGCCAGGCTCGTACCCACTGTCACCCTGCGGAGATCAACCAGGTATGGAAGATGGATGGGTTTGGGATATAAGAGCTCAGTCTTAAGTGACATTTGCAGAGAGAAAAAAAGGATAATCATAGTTTTTTTAAAAAATAAAGATTATCTGGTTAATTGGTTAAAATATTAATGTATCTGAATAGGTCTTTGGTATGACATTAGATTTGTGGGGCTATAGGAAAACTCTTAGCAGGCTTGCATTGCCACAAACAAAATGAGGGCAGTCTTGAGCTGAAAACCAGTGATTCTGCTGCTCTGAGCCACAAGCCTTATGATACATGGAAGCAGCAGGGTGCTGTCAGCTTATGTCTATACAGGCTACAATGTGATTTGGAAAAGCAGGAGATAAAGCAATGGGGCTTATCTTACGGAAGAAATCTGCTTATAATTATTTCATAACTTAATGGATTAACAAAAAAGATGGTTAGTGATGCTGCATATGACTTACAAGTAGGGTTTTGGGGGCATTATGATTCAAACAGTTTTTTTAAATTTATAGATTGTCTTTAAACAGCACAAAGGCTGAGCTTTCCCTTCAGTTTAAATGTTCTTTTGGTGCAAACTGTGTGGAAGTAACACTACTGAGTGCCAGACTGGAATAACGCAGAATAAAGTTATCTGATGAGTCAGACCCACTACTGTCTGCTCAATTTGAAACAGACAAGCAATCTGTCTAAAAAGAGGGAACTAGTCTGTAGGATAAGCAAATTTTGAACATTATAAGTTCTTGAAAGTCCAACAAAGTCATTCTCAACTGCTGATTATATCATGTTATGAAAGTTATGAAATATCTGTAAAATAAGATGGTTTGGCCATGATGGGCTGTCAATATTAGAATATTATGAAACAAGAATACCAAATATGCTAATATTCATTGTTAAGGGCACCGGAACCTTGTCACCAGCTCCTCAGGAGAGCTGGCAAAGAGGATGAGGAAAGCAGCTCTTACGGGACGGGCTTCCTTTGAGACCTACGGACAGTGAGCAAGAAAGTGAGATAGCAAGGTACAGACAAAGAAAGACAGTCAACTTTTGGAGTATCTTAGCCCAATGCTAATATTCCTTCCATTTTTTTCCCCCTTTCAAAAGTTTATAATTTAATCTATTTTCAAGTTACTAAAATTAAATATGCATTATATTAAAATTAAAATATGTGATTTCATTATTGTTGCTTTTATTATTATTACTATACATTTGTAATATATTTTACAGTTTTAATAATTACTTCATCATTTTTAATGCTGTTCAAAATTTGTTTAAAGCCTTGCTTATTAGAATAGGTTGCAGATCACCATGGTGATACAGATTAATAAGTGGTTATTGAAAATTGATGTATTGGTGATTATATAACAAATAAAAGATCCTTTCTGGTTTCCTTCATATGTAAACTTATACAGTTCTATATAATATTTGTCACAACTGTAATAGGAATTGAAATACTCAGGTTACCCGGTGAAAGGTTTGAAGATATTTCCAAATCAAGCCTGTTGAAGCCTGAATGAAGCCATTCCATGAGCAAAGTGAGAGCAGTCAGCCCTTTGAGTAAAGCCTTTGCTAAAGGTGCCAATGACGAAATCACAAGCACAACGTCCTGACGCGCACAGTCACACACTACCCCTGTCGGATATACAGGCAATGCCTTACAAATGCGACGTTAAGACTGTCAGAACTTCCTGATATGTCTAGAACGAAGTGTTTCTTACTATTATGGTATTTATTCTGAAATAAAAACTTATAAATTTGAAAAAGTAAAGATGCACTTACGAAGGTGAGGTCCCAGTATCAGTATGCAGACCATCAATGCTCCATCAGTGATGTTCTGTCGGTAGGGTTTTGCTTTACAGCTTCACTATATCCCGAGATGCACTATAAGAGACAACTTTTACATCAGTTTAGCATAATATGTCAATTATGCTTCAATACTCTGATTCTATTATCCCATTTCATTAAACAGTTGTACAAGTTTACTAGGCGAAACCCTCTTGTATTTCTCACATTTAATCTACTGTTGGTTACCCATCATTAAATGTGCTACGCTTTCTAATTCGTAAAACTGAAAAATGATACATGCATTGAGAAACTGAGCAACGAAGATTTGTCCCATGTGAAATACTGTATTATGTCACTTTTGTGTGGCTAGCTTTAACCTGGTGTTTATTTGTAGGATTAGTGAAGCTTTCACAATTCAGTGCTGTAAACCATTTGTCAGCATCTAGTAAATTGAAGGCTACTGCTCTGACTTAGAAGCCAAGAAGTGGGTTAATTAAATAAGTGCAACTTGTAAGTAGCTACTACATTTGAAAAAGGGGAGCAGAACTGATCTCTAACCTTCTTAGCCACTCGGTAATCTCACGTCAGAAAGACTAACTGGAGAATGCAGGATTTCACGTAAATAATCATTTTTATCTCGTCACCCTTTACTCCACCTCTGCCAGTCAAACAACGACATGATAGATTAATTAAGCTGTTTTATTTTTTATATTTATTATCTGCAGGCTGATGAAACAGCTCAATCCTCACCCTTTGAAATTGTGGATGTCAGTAATATCAAAGCTGTTGAAAGGTTTGAGGGTTTTCTTTTACAGCTCTATTGACAATGATTAATACATTTTGTCAGTTCATTTTGAGCAGCTATGTTTGAACATAGTTCTTTGCTTTCTGTTGTTATTTACTTTGTAGGGAATCCAAAAGATTTTTTAAAGCTTACATCAATTAAAATATTATCATTTCATACTCTTTTCAAGCAATGTAATTAAATCATTTGTATTTTTAAATGTATTAAGACATTTTCATTACCGAGGTTTAATTTTAATTAAGTGCAAATTCAACAAATACAATCCATTATCTTTTTTGTTGTATATATCAAGTGTAAGTTCTCTGTCCCAGAGATATGAAAATTGACTGAATATCTCATGGAACTGACAAGCTTTGGAATAGACAATCTCGGCAAAGACATAAAAATGTTTATTTTGTCTCCACAGAAAAGCTGGTTTTGGCAATGGTTTTAATGTTGAATAATTAGTATTTTTTCATAGAAAACACAGTTTTTTAATTTGAATAATGATAACCTATTTTATGATAAAACAGGAAAACTGGTAAGGCAGGCTGTTTCAGAGTGTTGCAATTTCAGGTATGAAGTGATTAATATGTAGCTGGTCTTGAAAGGATGATTTGGCACCTTGTTGGATTATAGTGTATATTATCAGTTCCAAACATATGGTCTTATTGTAAATATAGATTGTAAATATATAATAGAAATAGTAATTCTCTCAATGTTGCAAAATAAATAGAGGATCCAAGTGCAGTCAACAGGTGTTTAATCAGAAACCAGCTTGCGACCCCCCCCTCCCCCCCCCCAAAATTCTTCTTCTAGAGTCTAGACCATACCCCTGTACATGACCTCTCTAACGCTGAGATTCCTGCAGAAGTGGAAGTGGGCCAGCAGGCTCCTCATCAGCGTCCAGTGGTGAAGGAAGCTCAGCGGACAGGTTTCAGCAGGGAAACATAAACGCTCAGGGCGACCCGGTAACTGGGAGGCAGCTTCAAATGATATTTAACCAGGCTGATGCATTCTAGAATCTTGAAGGGACCAATATACCATGAGCTGAGTTATTATAAGGGGAGAAGGAACGATACCTGCAGCCCTGCAGCCCGTCTCTCATGGATAGAGGGATGGCTGGTAGCCTAATATAGTACATATTGGAAGAGGGTTAGGTTCAGAGGCATGGACCAGGGGGTTTTGCACTTATTCAACCTGAACCAGAAACTAACTCCTGTCTGTCTTAATGGAGCAATACTGTTTTAGGGAACATCCAATTTCTGAATTTAATCTCTGTCTGTTCATTAGACTGGGGGTAATATCCAGATATTATATTCATTTTTAACCAAAGATGGTTACAAAAGGATCTCCGTACCCCTTGAAAAAACAAAAAAAAAACTCTTCCATTTCCATGGCAAGGGAGAGATTCTTTTGATGAATTAAGAGGCACATCTATGAGAAAAGATCTACATTAATCATTATATGCAATTCTTCCTCCATACATGCTAGTGTCCTCGCATTAATTATGGATGTACGCACGACCACACATGCATTTATTTAGCAGACGTGTTTGACCAAGTGATGTTCATGTGAAGGAAATGAATGAGCATCTTGTCAGAAGGTGTGTCAGGGTTAGGGTCATACTGCAGAGCTTCCTGAAGTGCCTTTGTCAACTCCCATCTTACAGGAACTGTGATGCAGAAAAATGGCAGAATGGTTTCAAGATCTGTGGAGCTTTTTGGTGTTTCAAACTGTTGCGACACTCTATCTATTTTTACATTTTTGGATCCTGTACAATATGTGACTGTGAACTGGAACAGGGTAAAATGTCAAGCTATCCGGTTTGCCTGGGGTTTAATCTCCTGGCTTCCTGGATGCATAATTTTGGTCTCTGAGCATGACGAACAGGTGTGTAGCCGCCCTCCAAGCAGCATCCCCATTTTCAAGAGCCATTTTTGTAGTGAGTAAATCACAATTGCCGATGTTGCAATTGCCTGAGTTCATTTATGTCAGTAATAGGCACAGGGATGTAGATTTGTAAGATCTCTTTGCCTTTGGGACTGGACAGCCCTCAGTGTGACCTCAGATACATCTACTTAAACTATGAAAGGCAGTTCCAGATTGAGTTGCTTAACCTTGTTGAGGTACACAAGACATTCTGCTGGGATAATGCACTTTGAGCTACCTTAGTCCAGAAAATAAGCTTGGCAATTTTTAAAATGATGATACAGAGCCTAAATTGTGACTAAATCTTAGAATTCACCTTAGAATCATCCATTCTAATCCCCCCAAGACATAAGATATAGTCATTTTCATGAATACATTTGAGTACCTATGTGATAGTTGTAAGAGAGAGGTTGCTGAATTAAGATGTTGTTGATGTAATTAATAACAAGTCTATTGATCATCTCATGGAATGTTCCATTCATGGAAGATGGAGGGGGTGTTAGCCTGTCCATACCGTGAGTACTCACAGTGCCCCCTAGTGTTGACAAGTTCAGTTTTGCACTCATCACCCTCTAGTGTCTGAATGTAATTTTAAGCACAATGGAGGTCTAGTTTGGTAAATATTGTGGCTATGAAAATTTTGCACAAGGGCTGCTGAAATCCACATCCTTCTTTTCAACAAAAAAGAATTCATAAGCAAGAGCATAAGTCAAGGGATGGATGATTACAGTAATGAAGGCCTTGTCTATATATAAACCTATGACCTGGGATTCAGGTCAGGATAAAGAGTAAATTATATTGTGAGGAAGCAAGGTGCCAGAAAGTGAACTGTACAGTCCCAAAGATGATGTGACAGAAGTGGTGCAGTCTTAGCTTGGCTGAAAACATCACGGTAAGCCCAGTATTCAGGGGGAATGTAATCTACTGGAATTTTGTTGAGGTTTTCAGTGGATGTGGAAACAAAAACAGATAAAGTAGCAGGGTCTAGGCTATAAGTTCATTGTACTTCCAAGAGATGGAGAAATTATCAAGATTAAGCTGCAGAGGAATCAAAGCGTCTCTGGGAGATGGGAGCTTTATAGTTACTGGATGCAGAGCACCAGTTTATTGTTGCAGTGGTGCTGTCTGGTGGGTGATTTCTCCTGTTCCCAAGGGCTGATCATCCTGTCTGTTCCTGTGGCCTCTGAGTGAGCTTATGTCCTGAGGGATAGAGTGGATTTTTTCTGGTTTACAATGACCGGAACTGTATCTCTGGGCTACACTGAGTAAAGTAAGGTAGGTGGTTCTTTTAGCCAGGGCTAGACACTGCAGTCTGCTCTCACATCTCCCATATGCCAATAATATAAGCAAAGATGCTAATGGAGGTGTGAGAAGGTGTTACAAGGATTTGCTGTAGGGTAGGAAGGCATTAGTAGTAACTGATCCACATTTATAGACATCTGTGCAGATCTCCAAGTCCTGGGTGTTACAGCTTGAAAAGGGTATGAAATGATAATATTTTAATTGATGTAAGCCATTTCCACCTGTAAGCCTGAGCATTGTCTAGAGCTGGACACCATGCACCATGAATCCAACTGATTCCTGCCTCCAGTGTGCTAAGATCTGAAGCATGATCAGCTGCTGACCAGTTACCTTAGTGTAGCTCAGAGTAGACACCTCATTTTCTCCTGGAAGCCAGAGAAAAAACTTGTACAGGTGCTAGAACTGGCTTTCAGAGATTAAAACTGGGTCCTTCTGATGCCACAATGAAAAAAAAAGGAACAGCACAGAATTATCAATGTACATTGGCTTAAATTGGCAGAATTAAATGTTGTAAAGGGGAAAATACTCACAGTCATTTAAAACCAAATATCCCCTCACTGAAGGCACTTGGTGTAATAACCTATTTCTAGGGTACAAGAGTAAATCCTGTGGGGCATGAACTCTTGACCATGTGAGTGAAAGGCCATTTCTTTAACAAAGTCTTTAGCTTCATTTATGTAAGTAGGACACATTTCAGCAATATTTAACGTCTACAGCATAGCAGTATATTTAGCATATGGCTGCTTCTGTATCTTTTTAAAAATTACTGCATTGAAATCAACACGTGGCAGCTAATATTTAAGGCATCAATTTTAATCATTTAGGGCAGTACTTAACAGATACTATCTATTTAATTACTCGCATACAAAAAAGAGCATCAGGATAAACATTTTAATAAATATTTTCATATATTATATTGTCATATAACTAATAAATATAAATATAACAAAATGCTTGCACTATGTATCATCCACAGTCTACATTCAACATACTGTAGCAACAGAATAAAGCTTTTATTCTCAAAAAGGGAAAACATCAAGCACATTTATACCCCTGAAATAGCTGGAAAATAATTGCTGCAACTGCTTTTCTGTTTCTTGTGTTTCCTCATAAAATTCATAATTTCCAGGGAGGAAATTGATAAGTGAAGACTGATTTTAGAGGTATAGGGGCTGCTTTGAAGGCTCTTTGGAGATGATAGCAAAGAGTAATATTATTATCCTTTGGTGGTTGGAAATTGGAAAACTTGTTGGTCTTATCCCAGATTTGTCATTATTCTTTTATTGCTTGCTTGGAAACCCTAGAGCAAGGAAGGAGTAAAGGGAGAAATAAGTTAGAGTACTCCCATGAAGGAGATTACATCAGACACATAACCGAAAGTGTGGCTGGTTATGGAATCAGCAGTGATAAACTGCTGCAGCTTAAAGGATAGCTGACAGCTGACATTCACATAACAATGAGCTCTGCCTCAGTCCATCACATCACACTGAGAAGCACGCCTGAGCCCAAGAATATATCACTGTCAGAGGTCAGCAAACATGCCTCACTGTCCCAAAGTTCTTTATAATCATAGGTATCAAAGGGAAATATTTCAATTTAATTTCAATGTTTAAGTTTTCAATTAAAAATGTCAGATACACAATATTATAAATCGATTTGTTTCATAATTGTTACATATAAAATGCTTTATCACTGGTTTCGCTTTTTGTATTTCTCAGAATACATACCAAATTAGAATAATGTAACACACCATTACAATCTTATAGTATGCTTATGCTGGTAAAAACCTCATCCTTTAGGATGTTGGGGAACATGTTTTAATTAGCACTAAATTTACACCTGAAACGCAAGATGGGGACACTTGCTGTGTAAATAATTGCTTTTGTAATGTACATATTTACAGGAAACTAGAGATGCTGATAGTGAGATGGCCTCACACTGAAGTGCTGGTTAAGTATCAAAGAAATTCAAAGCTGCAACATAGAGATAAATTCTTCATTTGGTGAGGTTTAGATTGTACTCTTTGTTCAGATGAAGTCTGAATCAGTGGCTTTCATTCCAAATCTGTTTCTGTATTCTTGACTGATCTGTGAAATAAATGAGGAAATGTGAACTTTTTGGCTTCCAATTTCAGTTAATCTGAAATCAAAGAATTTGTTTAAATATCACCCTGAGAATGAGATTGATTTTAATGCAAAAAATGACTTAAGATGTTTTTTTTCCTAGATCATTTGTGGGTACTAATTCATATTTCATAAATTTTTAGCAACTGTAAATTCTTTCCGCATCAGTGGCAATTAAACTATTTTTAATATTAAGTATTTGAAATGTTTTTTAATTAAAAACGGCTGTTTTCAAAGGTCATCTCCCACTTACAGCTTCCAGTACTCTCTCTTGTTAGTGAAACATTATGAAAGTTACATTTATCTGTGTTTGTGGCACAAAGATCAATCAATTTACTGCTACCCAGCGAGTTTCCCACTTAAGCATGGGGCTGCAAACTGGAACAAACACAAATGACCCCTCATGTGGCTTGCATGACGGTCCCTGTTTTATCTCATTTTTACCACTGTCACTAAATAGTGGTGGAAAATCATCAGTGGAGTACTAAGAGCATGTACAGATTGCATTGCTGACACTATCCAAGAATGCCCCCCCCCAAAAAAAAAAAAAAACGCAGCCCCATAAACCAGCAGAGAACAAATACGTCCTCACTATGCTATGATATATTGCACAGTCTACAGTAAGAGTGTAGGGTGTTAAACACAGCACTCATCTGCGAAGCCACTGCTTCCTGACCATTATTTAGATTCCCTCACTGGCCCCAGCTGGAATGCTTTCTTATGAGGCTAACCTAATGGCCTTCCTTTGTTTACACACTGCAGCTCTGTTTGCTGCTGCAATGTGGATAAATTTGCGCCTGTAAGAGCCAGCTTGATCCCAGAGGAGTGGTGCTATCCTGCATGTAGGACAGCCATAATTACAAGGGCATTTCTAGCCAAACAGTAAGATTTCAGGCAAACCTTTACGTAAACATAAACGTGAATGGATCTTACAGCCTCCAAAAAGTAAAAGTTACAACACTGACCATTTTAATCTATTTATTGTTATGCTTTTCTTTGCAACCTGTGATATTTTTCATTTAAAGTGAGCAAGAAAAGAGCTGATACAAATCTGAATATTCAAACTTACATTAATTGTTTTCATTATGTGTCAGTATTTCATACCTATATGTGAAAAATAAATATAATACCGTTTTGTTTGCTTGAAATTTACTATTTAATTTTATAAGTGAAAATTCATTATAATCATGAACTGAAATTTCAGCTTTTTGATATTTTCAGCAGACTTGTGTCATGTAACATTCCTTAATTATCTCACAATTGTTTTTACATCCATGTGTAAGCTGGCTGTAAAAATAATGTTGGGAGTGAATTAAAACATAACAGAAATGGGTAGAAAAACACGTATATATTTGAGTCTAAAGTCACTTTATTTAGTGTATGACTTCATATATAACATACATGTGAAGTACTGAATTTTTTACATTTTACATTGACTTTCTCTTTATCAATACATCTACCATGTGACTTAAGTTGAAATTAGAACCTTTTCATGGTAACTTATAAAACAAAATGGTACATTTTCACTCAATTCCAAGATCGAAATTACTTTCTGAAATGCATTCCATTAAACCATTACTTTGACATCTGTCCATGAGTATTTCCCATGATTTTTGGGAGGGACATCATAAGACCTTATCATTGCCCAGATGCTGAACCCCAGAAAATAGGTTTTCTCAGTTTTGAGGCTGTGCAATTCGAAATTCCAGGTAGGACATTGTTATTTCTTCTACATAATTAAAGGCATACTCCAGAAGGAAGTTCCATTTTGTTTCGCAGTGGGAGATTGGTAATACTATCAAACAAGTTTCTTACGAAGCTTTACACAGCAGGGTTACTGTAGAAATGTCTGGGGAACTGTGGCACAGACTCTTGTCTATAAATACATCTTACTGGATTTGAAAAGGAAGGGAGATATTCAGTGAGGAGTGTGAGGGGACCTTCACAAATACTATCATTTAATCCAGCCCTTGTCGCCCGACCCCCATTCTACTCCCTGGTGCCGACACCCTGACCACAACACAAAAGTTACAAATTTAAGGCTAGTGAAAGGTGCAGAAAACAGGCAAGGTTGTTCCCAGTTAGCAGTCCAGGGATATTGGGTCTCTCAGTGGTTCAAATCACCAATCTCTTGAACAGAACCCAGATCTTTTACAATTTAAGACTACCACCTACTTTCAGTTACAGATAAGTACATTAGAGTAGTTGTCTTCAGTCCTATCATGATAATGGCACTGTACTGAATTAAAATGTAATGTAAACTACAATTCCAGTATTTCCAGTAAGCCAGGAACACAAAACCACCCAGTGCTTTTTTGAAGTCTGTTGGGGGAGGGGGATTCACTGAAGGAAAATGACTTCAATATGGAGTATAATTTAAAATGTTCAATAAAGCCTGTTTTATATTATAGGTATTACAAATACAGTGTGGTCATCCACTGTTATTAACTATGTCCAATTGCTGCTATTTTAAATCTGTTTCATTTGCATAATATTCCCAAAATGTCAGTATACAATCAATGACCTAAACAAGTAAACTCATGACAAATTAAGTGCTGTGAATCAGTGACCCTTTTTATCAACAAATCAAAATTGTACTTGACGGTGTTGCTATTTCTGACCCGGTCTTCTATAATGCAAATGTGAAAGTGCACGTTTGCCAAATACAATTTAGCGCATCAGTCTGGATAAGCTTCTGTTGTAATTTATCCCCCCATCCCTGCCCTGTGGCAAGGAACCTTAGAAGACTTTCAGAACTGTCCTTTCCAGTTTATTTGTTATCTTCTTTAATTATCCTACTGTAATATGCCTTCCCCAGCTATAATAGAGTGGTGAAGACAAGGACAGGATGTGAGGCCAGCAGGAGGGTTTAAGTAAAGAAAAGGGTGACAATGGGGTGAAGCAGCATTTCATGCAGCGTTGAAGGCTTGTAATGTGTTAATGCTTCTGTAAAATGTTCATGATGTAGGAAAACTACCATGCAGTTAATTTTGCGTTATGTGATGAACTCATTAATTAACAAACGAATGTTGCACTTATATAGCACTTTTCAAGCGCTTTAAAGAAGCAAGGGTTGAATATAACAAAGATTTTTCATAGTTAGACTGAATCATTCTAATGTGGCCCCAATCCATTTATCCAAAGTGAATCATCATAAGATATCCAGACCATCTGCAATTGATATATTGGATTCTTGTGAATTTTACGATCTTAACCTGCCAAGCGTATGACCTGGACTCTGATGATGAGTCTGAGAGGGCATGCAGGCTTGAAGCTACAGAAATCACAAACATAATCAAACTACATAAGGAATGTGATTGCAGACAAGATTCCAGATCATGCCTACATTCATGCAATTTCTTTATTTATTACTACTTGGTGAATAACAAAATGCACTTTATGAGAGCTGATAGGGTCGACCTTACTGTAGCCGAGACTACAGGCAGCTGAAGTTCGGTTTACTCTCACTGTTATTGGTACCATGATTTGTAGGTGATTCATACTAAATTGTTTGTGCATTTAGAAAGTACCTTGATATTCTACGTCATACATAAATAAGGAAAAACACAATGTGAGATGTGTTAATGTGTTATTAGTCTACTTCACATACAGACGTGGACAAATTTGTTGGTACCCTTACAGCTCATTGAAACAACGAAATGAAAAGTGATTCAATTAAAAGCAATTGTCTAATGTATACCTGCATGCCTTTAGTATGTGATAGAGTAAACTACTGTAATACAGTTGTGAAAAGAAATGATTATTTGTTTATTTTACAGATATGCTAAAATAGCATGGGCAGATTTGTTGGTCCCTAAAGAAACTATTTATCCTTGCATTATAATAATGTTTCAAACTAAGTGTTTAACCTTAATTAGTATCACAGGTGCCTTCAAGCTTTTCATCAGCCATTCAACCTATTTAAAGGGAAAGAATGCACTACTGTGTTGTTTGATATCATTGTGTGCACCACACTGAACATGGACCAGAGAAAGCAAAGGAGAGAGCTGTCTGAGGAGCTCAGAAAGAAGGTTATAGATAACCATGTTAAAGGTAACGGCTGTAAGACCATCTCCAAGCAGCTTATGTTCCTGTGACCACAGCTGCCAATATTATTAAAAAGTATGAGGTTCATGGGACTGTAGCCAACCTCCCAGGACGTGAACGCGAGAGGAAATGCAACCCCGGGTTGATCAGAAGGACAGTGCGGATGGTAGAAAGAGTCAAGGAAACCATCCAAAACCATTCAAGCTGAGCTCCAAGGTCAAGGTACGTCACCTTCTGATCGCACCATCTGTCGCATTTTGAACAATAATGGGCTCCATGGAAGAAGACCCAGGAGGGCTCCACTATTGACAGAAAAACATAAAAAAGTGGAATTCACCAAAATGCATGTTGACAAGCCCCAGAGTTTCTGGGAGAATGTCCTTTGGACTGATGAGACAGAACTGAAGCTTTTTGGCCAGTCACATCAGCTCTATGTTTACAGAAGGAAAAATGAAGCTTTAAAAGAAAAGAACATCATACCTACTGTGAAACATGAAGAGGGCTCTGTTTTGTTTTGGGGCTGCTTTGCTGCATCTGGCACGAGGAACCTTGAATCTGTGCAGGACACAATGAAGACTACCAAGGCATCCTGGAGGGAGACATACCGCCCAGCGTCAGAAAGCTCAGCCTCAGTCACAGGTCATGGGTCCTCCAACAGGATAATGCCCCAAAATGTACAGCTAAAAGCACTCCAGAATGAGAAAAAAAAAAACATTGGACTATTCTTAAATGGCCCTCCATGAGCCCAGATCTTAAAGCTATTGAACATCTATGGAAAGATCTGAAAATTGCAGTGTGGAGACACCACCCTTCAAACCTGAGATAGTTTGAGCAGTTCTCTCAGGAAGAGTGGGCCAAACTACCTGCTGGCAAATGCAGACGTCTCATTGTGAAGTACAGAGATCGCTTGTTGGCAGTGATTGATGCAAAAGGTGGTGGCACAAAATATTAAATTAAGGGTACCAACTTTTTTGTCCATCATTTGTTTAATTATATAAAATATTCAGCTGAATCAATAATCAAAAGCAAAGTCTGATTTGTGTTAAACGTGGAATAAACAAAAAGAGATGTCATTAAAACTTTGTTAGTTTCGAGTTATTTCAGAGATAGTTATGTTTTTTGTCCCTGACTGTAGAACTTCTTGTCTGAGTCTACTTGCGATTGAGGGATTACATTGGGTACAGTGGCCCATTTAACTAAAATGAGTTTGATATTCCTTATGTAAATACATTGCTAAGGCATTCTTTTTGATTTATTCTGTTGCTCTACCATTTCCTCTGTAATATGGTATGTTTTGAATAACTGCAGATACCTTTAAAGGATGCCTTTGTGACTTGCTCTCATTTTGACTTCATTTGACATTATAAAAAAATGACTATCCCTGCAGAATGTGACTAGACAAGACCTGCACCACTCACTAACTTTTGCATACTACAGACAGATGGACATATGTAAGAGTGAAAAGAAGCAAGCAGTAACTTTGATGGTATAGGGGATACTGGAGACTTGCAGCCGTCGGTAGCATTCTACAGATTTCTGAAGGACCGATGTCATGCATGTTCACATTTCATATCCTGTGGATATCCCTCATGTGTACATCATGCTCCAGCACTTACATTTATATGAATATTACCCGAACAGTTGGCAACAATCATACTTTCTGTGAAGAGTTGTGCTGATCCACTTGCCTAGTCTGACACACAGGACTCATCACAACATAATTTCTATGCTACTACTCCATCACAACAACAAGAAATATTACTCATTTCTTTTCAGGCAAAAAAACTGTGTTTAAAGGGATTGTCTTAATGACCTATCTGTCCTTAAGGGAAAACTCTAACTAATTATTCTTAACATGTTTTCATTCAAAATCCATCAGACCTGCAAAAATAACCAAAATTCTATTAATTATGCAATACATCGAAAAACATTCAAACACTGTGTTCTATACCAACTCAGGTAATAGATACAATCGGTTCACAGACACTGGAAAGCAGTCAAAACAGACTGGGTACACATTCCGATTGGCTGTGGTATTTTATTACAGTCCCACCATGGATTCCACACAAAAATGTTTTGACATCATTCCTTCATCAAACACTGAATATAGATAAAACTTCATTGGTATCCCCACCACTCCCTCACCACCAAATATCCCTGTAATGTCCCCATAGGTTTGCTCCTTCCTGCTAGCCGGGTGGTGGGGGGGGGGGACGGCCAGCACACAGCTCCTTTGATAAATGTGCTGTCAGGCTTAAACACACAATTTGCTTGATTTTCACTTCACAGCCCTATATGGTCCCGGTCAACTGCAGACACTATAGTGTGATTAGCGGAAAAAGGCCCCAGCTGTCCAGCCCCACCCTCTGCCCACAGAGGGGGCTGGACCTGGATGCTTATTAAATTAAATGAGCAATTAAATTAGAAAGCAGTGTTAGAGTCCCAGTGTAAAAATATAATTTCTCCTATTGCAAATAAATACAGCTATACTCCAGACGTAGTACAATGACATGAGTAATATTAATATTAGTAATATCCCCCCTCCCCCCCAAAAAAAATGTTTGCTCCCGTTAGAGGAACATTGACTTCAGCAAAAGTTAAATCATTCCTTGAAATTTGCTAGACCCCCCCTTGAAATTCTTTTCTGGTTACATATCTGCTGTAATCCAAACTGAAAAAAATGTCAATATAATAAAGCCCATTTACTTCCTCGTGCTTTTAATGTCACGACAAGATTGAAGCAATAATAACGCTTAAGCCATTTACAGACAGTAGGTAGCATTGTGAATAAAGAGCTGGACTCCATAAAGTTAGTGTTAGACCGGTGCAGTCTAGGACTTCCAACTTAGGTACCAGGCTACATAAGTGTACCAGCTAGAGGTAAATGTCCTCAGATAATGAGATGCTTCCTCAGGAGTAACTGGCTTTTATGCTGGGCCTCGAGTACAGAAAAACAAAACAACCAAAACATATAAAAGAAAAAAAATCAGGTAAGAAAATAACCAAATGGCATATAGCACTAAAAATGTGTACGTGCAGCAACATCAGCAAAAATAAAATCATACCACAAACACACATACATGTGCCCTCTGAGGCCATTTTATTAAGTACACCTGCTTACACCAGCAGCCTGCACTTCAGGACAGCCAATCAGGTGGCTGAAACCAAATACATACCGCATACAGACAGGGGTGAAGAGGCTCACTTACTGCCAGACTAAGCTGTGGAATGGCTAAGATAAGTCATCGAAGTGCGACGTGGTTGTTGGTGCCAGATGGGGTGGTTTGAGTATTTCAGACTCAGTCGGCCTTCTGGTATTTCCCCACACTACAGTTTCATGAGTTTACAGAGAATGGCGTGATAAACAAAAAACATTCAGCCAATGGCATTTCTGTGGCAGAAAGCACCTTGTTAATGAGAGAGGAGAATGGGCAGACTCATTAAAGCAAACACAACAGTCACAAATGCAAAAATAACAATTTAGTACAACAGTAGTAGGTAACAGTAGTAACTTCTCTGACCAACTTATCTAACTTTTCTTGAAGCAGTTCCTGGGGACAGAGTGGCTCCAACCTGCTACTAGCTATGTGTAAGTAATAAAGTGGCTACGGAAGGCATATATGACAACTTTTTGAATAGTATTCAACTTTCTTTTGATAGTAATTTTAAATGCATGTCACAGCAAGGTTAAGCTAGGACTCAACATTTATCGGAGTCCTACACATCCTGACCATTCAGTGACCTGAGAAATAATATTTCTGAGAGAGGTTTCCTTTTTCAACGTGTCACTGAACCTTTGGAGCTGAAGGGGAATATGTGCTAGAATCTCTAAATGTTATCTAAAAAAAGGAGAGGACATTCATGTAATGATAATCCTAGCAGGAACAAATGGTGCCTGACAGAAAACAAAAATCTGAAACACTTTACTTGATGGGCCACAAGTAACTTAGCAACTCAGTTACTAATCAAGTACGAATCATGAACAAATACAGTAACTGCATGAAATACATTAACTATGATGATTTATTAATAATGAGCAAACATGGGACCAGTGCGTAACTAACGCTTAATTTCTCATTAACTGATACATTAAGCAAGATGTACTACATTATTTCAGTAAATTGTTACCCATTTTTAGATGGCACTCAACACAGTAATTTTCTTATAGAAACAGGGAAGATCAGAACAAAACCTGCACTGAATTCATAATTGTGTACACAGAGCATTAAAAAAAGCATTTTTTTTCTAATTAAAGTATTACGACAGTGGAAGAACACCAGACATGTAGCATTTTAGACACCAGCATTTCAGACCATTGATTCAGGATAATTTTAAAAAAGGGTTCCAGATAAAATAAAATAAAGTTTTTCACATGACAATGAATTAAAATGGTCACATGTACAGCTATTTAGTTATTTCAGCTAATTTAATCATATAGATTTTCGCAAAAAGTATAGAAAGAAATATTGTAGAATTTACCTGTCTGATTTTCTACCTGCAAAATATTTGGAAAGGCCATGATGTATATGACAAAGTTTCAATATTCATACAGTGCAACACGTCACATATGTAAAACAATCCAGGTTACATTCATCTTCCAGGGAGTATGGTTCTCTTGCTCAGACCGCACCTTCAATTGTTTTATTTTTACCTTTCAAAATATGATTTAATATGAAAATGTGAGCTATAGCAGCATTAAACAGAACCAAGAACTGACATGAAGAAAAAGTACTTAAAGAACTCTACAAAGAAACTGTGGGAAACAAATCTAGGTGTAACGATCATAGATAACAAGGGGGAACTGGGAACTATCAGGAAATGTCACACGTGCCTCCCTCCTACTGGCACGAAGAATTTAAATACATCCACATCAATTAAAAAGACAGTTTAATACAAAGCCCATATGAACCACCCAAACTGCACTGGCAAAACTGCAAGGCATTTAAAAAAATGACTTTAGTCATTTTAAATATAGAACCTAACCCAACACTAATGGCAAACTGACTTTGAATTGAAAATTTGTTAAGTAGTAAATGTATTATATTAAAGTTTTTTTTTTTTTTTTTAATCTTGACAATTATACGAACCCTATGCCTTTGACCCCATAGTGGTATAATATTAGAACAGAGATGAATGAACTAATTTGGATTGCGAAGTATTTTCATGTAAAGAGTGTTACCTTCCATTCATTTTAATTTGGTCATAGCTTTACATCTTGGTTACAGTAAAATGAGATCCCCCACTAAAAAAGCATGTCTTTACAGGATCATCTATAACTATAAACTTCCTGAAAATATTTTTTATACAATTTACCCATAAATTTACCAATCGTGTTCAATAACACCATTTCTTGTCACCTCAGACATTTACTTCCATTATCCATTCTATTTTCAGTGAAAACAAACAGCACGACATGTGCATGACTACTTTCAATCATTACACTGATAAAATGTTATCTTAGAAAAAGGGTTTGCTAAGGGAAACAGAGTAAGGTCACATAAGTGCCTCACCAATCAAGGGTCGTTCCTTCTTTAACAGGGAGGCCACACAGAACAGATACGGCTCACAGATGCAGATAAGACATAATGAATGTAACAAAGCAGTGAAAACAACATAACTTTCTATGTGTATAGTTTCACTTTAAATTAAATACAAAACCATTGTCAATTACTTTCATATATACAAATGGAAGATGTTCTTGTTTTGAACTAAAAACATCCTGACGGAAAGTTAAGTCAAAATAGCACTTTATTTCCCAATCAAATACCTTGAGACACTTCAACGGATGTGCAATAAGGAAAAAAGACATAACGTCGTAAATGTGACTCAATGTGGACAGTGAACTGTTGGACACTGCAGCTTCAACCAGAAATAATTACAAGGAAATGTCGCTATTTCTAATAAAATCTTATTTAGAGCTCCCAACATATTAAAACAATAACTCCGCATAACATAATGCTGACTTCCACTGGAAGCAAATAAAAGAATTGCACATTCATAGGGGCTAGAGAAAAATAAAATCTCATATTCTCGATGATGTATACAGGGGACTATCACGGTCCTCATAAATCTGCAGATTTTACCTATATCCTTCAAAGGAAAAAGAAAATCAAACAGAACAGTGCTAGACACACAAAACACTGAGGCTGTTGCATCTCCGATCCAGCAGAGCGAAACCATAGTACTTCCTGAGAGTCATCTGCAACAGAAAAAGGCAACTGTGCATCAATGATGTGAATCCACTAAAATATACTTAAGGCAAAATGAAGCAGTTAGCACGTCGTCAGACTGTGGAAAAGCCTATTGTGAGCGACTCTGCTAAGCCTGTGTGTGATGATCACCAGGCCACCACACTCTGTTACCCAGTGAGGTGTGAATGGCATTTAACAATGTCTGTTCAATCTGACCAGCGCCTCTCCCACTCATTGGCATTCAAAACACACTGCATTCTCTCAATATCAGGTTGGATAGACATGGAAACAAGAGGAAAAGACTGGTACTATTGCAACATGTTAAAAAAAAGATCTACTTACCGCAGTTATGATGGAAGACTTGTGGGAAGCAATGAAAAACGCCATATCCACACCTACAGTACGAGCAGCCTTTCTTTACCCATTCCCCATGAAGAATTCCACCACAGTTTCTGCATAATATTGTAACAGATGGAACACAACTATCAGATTCATCAGCGTGATTGAATAACGCAGAATATTAAGTACGGCATTCCACCTCCCCCCTCTCTTTACCTGATACGATCATCATATTCGCAACTCCTGCCTGTGAAGTGCTTTGGACAAGCGCAAAAGCTACCTAAAATACAGGTGCCCCCATTTTGACAGCAGCTTCGACTTTGTCTTGAACCTACCAAACAGAAATAAAAGCACTTTAAAAATCGGTATATTATCCAGTACCTGAGACGAGCCACAAGTTGAGGAAATATATAATGAACAGGCAATATATCAAGCAACAAGCATAGTTGCAAAAGTGTTCTTTCCATCTCAGCTTTCGTAGGGAAAACTGAACAAGGCAATAATTAAATACCAATATATACGACGTCGCGTGTCTTCGCTCCAGGTGCCATAAAACTTAGTGTTTGGTGTATATACTAGCTGTTAAACCAATTATTCACTCACAGCAGCATCCCGAAGCCACTTGTTCAGCCAACAGAATTAGGTGCAGACAGTTGAAACAAATATAAAGCAGAAAAAAAGCAATGTGTCGGCTTAACGTACTTCCAGTAATACCAACGAATGGTATTACAGATCCCGCATCTCCGTGCTTCCGTTCATCCGACAGCGCCTTCATCCCATGGATCTGGCTAAGATATCCCGAGATCTCCGTTGTTTTCTCCGATTGTTGGCTTTTGGTACAATCGGAGCCATCACACCCTTAAAAAGAAAACCAGGCAACCACTCAAATACAATTATATATACTTGCGTAAAATACCGCTAAACTCCATATAAAGTAAAGTCTTAGGGAAGAAACTGTAAAACAAATACGTACCTGTTCCAACCTTTATAAATAGGAAAACAACTGTCGCACCCAGTAGTCTGAGAAAAGATAAAGAATCGTATTAATCTCCCGCAGAGTGAACAACTATAATCTCTAACTAAATGGCAACTTTTAGTATCTCACATAAGATTTTTAAATAGAAATACAGTTTTTACCTGGACGACCAAATCAAATTCATTTTGCGACCCCAGTGAAAAAAATTAAAAACCCTGCAATTATAATCAAGCCTCGGCAACTAAACAAGTAAAGTGCCTGTTTTTAAACTGCAGACCTAAAAGGCCATGTTTCTAGAAGTTATGCTCCCTAGTCTAAACTAACCTGTTTCCTTAAAGCACAGACAACGCACCCAAACCCTTGACAGCCAATTAGCACATGTGAGCCCTGCCTCCTCCGGTCTTATGGTCAAACATGAACTCACGCCCCGTTGGGACGTTTGAGCATGTAAATGAGATCGGCCAAGCGAATGGCCGATTCAGCCTAATTTCAATACAAAACGACGATTACCATTAGGTACACGTCATATAAACCAAAAGAGAGAAGAATGCATGAGGTGGCATGCATCTATAGGGAGAACAAGCTTCAAATGATGAATTGTGTTTTATAAACAAAATATAAACAAAACCATTAATGTAAGGTTTTAATTTTTATTGCGGCAAGAGCGTTACAAATTTAACTCTGAAAAACTACCAAATGGATAATTACATTGTGTGATCCTGTTGTTCGAACATTTGGCTTCATTTGGACTTTCGTTGTCGTCTGCTTTCCCGGGAGTTATGTAAAGTTTTATCATCAATAATTAAAGTACTTTTTCCACAGAAAGTCAGCCTTCAGAATAAGAAGAATTAGTGCAAAACTGCACCTTTATTCTGACCGTTATAAGGCCTATAAGTTTTTCATTCCACTAGTTGCATACTTTTTTTTGCAGAAACTGCATATTTGCAGTTAATGGCATTATTGAATATTATTATTTTAATGGTTCCAAAACAGGTCTTTCAAATACAATTTAAATGTGTTTTAATTTCAGTTGTAGCCCTTTATAGTCAAGCACCATGAACTGCACATTAAAGTACATGGTTGTTTAAGTATAACTATATGTATGTATTTCCATGCCATCCCATTCGGGGTGTATCTCAGCCCTGTGTCACCTGGCTTAGGTTCCAGGCTTCCTGTGAGACGCTGACCGGGATGGATAAGCGGTTTGAAAATGGATGAACATTTACAGGTTGTTTATGCTATACAGTGAAACTTAGGCTGCAAGAAAATTAGCAATAACATGTTTTGTATTTAGGTCTCTAAGACCGAATTCCCAAATATGCCCTGCTTACCATCATGATCAGCCATAACTGTGCTCCCACTACATTAGAAAATGTCAAATGATGGGCTTTATTGGCGACACAACACAGTCAGCGTAAAGCAGAATCAGAGGGTCAGGATGAAAACGGGGTAGCTGCGGTTCAGGGCCAGGGATGCGTCTGCACTATCATACTGTCACGCTTCAGCTTCTCAGGCCAACACAGAGGAGGATAAGCAGAGAGGAGTGGCTGGGGGGGAGGGGGGACTCATCAGGAGGTGGTGTCACAATCACTAAGGGGAGCTTCTTTCATTAAAATAAAGAATAATAAAAATAATTTCCAGGTAGATACAGAGAAATATCTTATATCATATGATGAGCTAAAGCAGAATATGCAAGTTTTTTTAAATCCCCAAACTGAACAGCTACAGGAAAGGACGATAGGCCAGTCATCTTGTGATCTTTGGTTTGAACAAAGGCAATGATGCATAATACAGTAGAAAGCAGTGACCAAAACCAGTATTATTTACATTGTCATGGGGTTTACCTCAAGGAAAATCACAGGGCCACTTCTTTGGAATAATAATCATGGAAGACAAAGGTAAATAGATATTCATCTCTGTGGAACAGAACAATTACAATGCATGAAATGTCAAGAACATTGAATCACATTTAACTCCAGTGCACGCATGTAGAGGTATGATCAGATGGAGTAGGGCAGGATCTCTTTCTGGAAGATCCTGAGAGGAAAAAATGCCTTGTTAAAATGTTACTATGAGAGTAACTCAGGCTGTAACAAAGGAACATTACTGCCCGGAGTCCAAACCAGCAAGTGGGCAAGAGCCACGCATGTTAGATTCAGGAACAAATGGCTCAGTGTAACATTCACAATCTGTGCAGACAGTGTAAGATTGCCTAGACAGCATGAGCAAGTGAGAGACAAAAATACAAAATGACTTAAATACTGTATGTGAAATTGAGAAAATCTTTTCTTTATACAAATATCTATGAAATATTATAGTATTGAAATATATACATATAGCAATAAAGATTTTAATGGAACTTCCAGAACATACAGTAATAAAGATCATTTTAATGTATAATTTCATAATAGCATAATAGTATTTATTTATTTATTTTTTCTGAAAAGGTCTCTGGAAGGCAAATTAAAAGCCGCAGCTGTGAATCAATACAGACCGTCTCATAGTACACCTTGTATATCCTGCTTGGCAAATTATCGGAAAACTGGTTTCTCAAAATTGGACAAAAAAAACCCAACAAAAGCAATATCCTGTCATTGCTGCTGCTTCTCACAGAGTTGCTTAAATGAGAAATCTAACCACATTATCTGATTTGTAAAGTTCACTGACCTGCAGAAACAGCTGCGGATTGTCCAATTAATGTCTTGCTATAATCTGTCATGCATCACCCTCTCCTAGAGGGCTGATATTAAAATAGCGGCAAATTAGAAATATCAATGTGATTATATATAAGTTTTTCTTAGTTAGTCCCACAACTACACAAATAAAATGCATTGAATATCCACCATTAAGCAACACTGAAGTGGTCTAATAAGGCAAAAAGTGCCAAATGTAAATGTATTTTTAGATCATTGCTTTGGAATTAGAGACTGTATTTAGTCCCTCAGGGTGACAGTTCAATTATATGCCTCTTATGCTGGTTTAAGTTGAAAAGAACCCTTGAAATGTATAAAATTTATTATGCCAAGTCTCATCTAGCAATATCATATTTTTATTATTCATTTAAGATTGTGGAAAATAATCCATAAAAACACAGAAAAACATATTAATCTGCGTATCTTAATTTTGAAACTCCTATATTTGTTGAGTCCAGTAATGATGTCAGTTGGTCTGAGTGGGCAGATGATGCTCTGGTCTTTACAAAATTTCTACAATAATAATTCTGGATTTCTTTTCATTAATTTGCACCCTGACGTTTTTAGATATGAATGGTAAGGATAGCTGGTTCATGTGCGTTTTCCTGTTGGTACCTTAGTTCTTCCTAAAGGTTTTAGCAAAGTTTATTGTACAAGTAAATACAAATTTTACCATTGGTTTACAATCTTGGTGCAGTGTTTAGCACTGTTGCCTCACACCTCTGGGACCAGGGTTTGAGTCTCCACCTGGGTTACATGTGTGTGGAGTTTGCATGTTCTCCCCATGTCGTCGTCGGGTTTTCTCCAGATACTCCGGTTTCCCCCCACAGTCCAAAGACATGCTGAGGCTAATTGGAGTTACTAAATTGCCCATAGGTGTGCATGTGTGAGTGAATGGTGTGTGAGTGTGCCCTGTAATGGGCTGGCCCCTCGTCCTGGGTTGTTCCCTGTGCCCATAGCTTCTGGGATAGGCTCTGGACCCCCCACGACTCAGAAGGATAAGCAGTTTGGAAAATGGATGGATGGGTTTACAATCTTCTAATGTATTTGAGGTTGCCTGAACTTTGATTTGGGCTCATTGTCTGCTTATGTGACCAGCGCTAAATGTGTGGCCACATTTTTTGTTTAACTGAATGTAGTATTGTAACGGTTGGCCCGGGAAGGAGACACGGATCCAGGTATGCAGGGCAAGTGGACGTTTATTAACGTGACAGGTACACGACAGCAGGAGAAGGGGGTGAGCCGTCGTCGAGTCCCGGCCGGGATCCCCACGGAGCGAAAAAGAGGCGGGGCAAAGCCTCGGCTCCGGTGGAGCTGGTTGGAAGGGAGGGGATCGGCGTGCAGTAGTCGTTGTCGGGGTCCAGAAGCGAGGGTCGAAGCCGGGGAAGTCAGTCCAACGATGATGCACAAGACAGGAATACGGGGAAGCGGGCGGACGGAAGATGTCTGGCTTGACGGGACCGGTGGGTTAGTTGCGGGATCGGGACTGAGGAAGGAAGGTACACGGGTAAGGAGCAGACACAGGGCTAACAGACAGGATACGGAGAATCGGGGAGACGGAGGACAAGAAAAGTGCTTGGTAAGGCGTGGAATCATCAGCGCAATACTTCGCATGGCAGACCTGGTGCATCTGCCTTTTATAATGATGCTAATGACTTCCGGATAGTTGGCACTTGTCTGTCCCCACCCCCGGTGACGTGACAGTCCCCCCCCCTGACGGCCGCCCCCTGTCGCCAATGCCGGTTCGGAGAGGGAAGACGCCGGCACCCAGCTGCGTTCGTCCGGTCCATCACCCCCCCAGTCGATCAGGTATTGCAGCCGCCCTTGTCGCCTTCGGGAATCCAAGACTGAGCGCGCCCGGGAAGAAGTCTCCTCGTCCACTGGAGGGGCCACGTCTTCAGGACGCTCGGGCGCCGGACACAAGGAGCTGTATTTCACAGGCTTAAGGAGGGATATATGGAAGGTAGGACAGATCCGATACACTCGTGGCAGCTGTAGTCTCACCGACACCGGTCCTATTATCTTCAGTATACGGAACGGTCCGATGTAACGGGCGGACAGCTTACGGCATCCAGGGATCTTGAGGTTCTTTGTTGACAGCCATACCCGTTGTCCCACTCGGTAAGGGAAACCGGGCTGCCGGTGTCGATCGGCATGGGTCTTCAGTCGATCAGCCTGGGTGTGCAGGGCTGTTTGGACGCGTCGCCAGGCTCGTTTGCTCTCTTGGTACCAGACCTCCACACGAGGGACTGGTCCCGGAGGAGCATCCCATGGGAATAAGGGAGGCTGGAAACCTAACACGCACTGAAAAGGGGTCAGTTTAGTTACAGGACTCACCCGGGAATTCAAGGAATATTCAACCCACACCAGCTGAGTAGACCACTCAGTCGGGTCATTTCTGCAGAGCAAGCGGAGGGCCTTCGAAATCTCCTGGTTGGTGCGTTCCGCCAACCCGTTTGATTGAGGATGGTATGCCGACGTCAGACTGAGGGATACGTTGAGCTACTCCAGATTCCGATGATCGGTCAATACCAGGAAGGGGTGCCATGCCCCTTCGAGCCAGTGTCTCCATTCTTCCAAGGCCAATTTCATGGCTAACAGCTCTCTATCACCCACCTCGTAGTGCCTTTCTGCTGCCGTCAATTTCCGGGAGTAATAAGCGCAGGGGTGACGTCGACCCGTATCAGGATCCCTCTGGATGAGGACCGCTCCTACTCCGGCTTCAGATGCGTCCACCTCCACTTCAAAGGGAAGATCGGGTCGGGGTTGGGCTAGGACTGGAGCAGAGCAAAAGGCCCGTTTCAAACGAGAAAAGGCGAGCCCGGCTTCGTGCATCCAGGTAAGCCGAACCGGCTTTCCTTGAGTGAGAGAGGTGAGAGGTGCAGCAATATGACTGTAGTTCCTAATAAACCTGCGATAGAAATTAGCGAAACCCAGGAAACGTTGCAGTTCTCTCAAGGTTCTAGGTTGAGGCCACTCCCGTATCGCTTCGATCTTTTGAACGTCCATAGCAACCTCTCCCGGCTGGACTACATAGCCTAGAAATTTCACTTTGGATTGGTGAAATTCACATTTCTCCCCTTTTACATACAGGTGGTGGTCCCGTAATCTCTGCAACACCTGCCGTACATGCTGCACGTGAACCTGCATAGACGGAGAGTAAATCAGGATATCATCTATGTATACCACCACGAACTTATGAATCATGTCTCGGAATACATGGTTCATAAACGACTGGAATATCGACGGGCTGTTGGCCAACCCGTACGGCATAACTAAGTACTCGAACTGCCCCCTACTGGTGACGAAAGAGGTTTTCCATTCGTCACCGGCTCGTATTCTAACCAGATTGTAGGCACTGCGTAGATCTAATTTAGTGAATATCACTGCTTCGCGCAACTGTTCGAGAGAGGAAGGAATTAAGGGAAGAGGCTCCCTTCTCTTGATGGTAATCGCGTTCAGCGAACGGTAATCCACCACCGGTCGCAGCCCCCCGTCTTTCTTCTTTATAAAAAAGAATCCCGCCGTTACGGGTGAAGTGGAGGGTTGAATTATGCCTTGTTTTAGACCGTCCTGAATGTAGGTCTCCAACGTCTCCTCTTCCTGCAGTGAAACGGGGTATAACCGCCCCCGGGGAAGAGTTGCGCCTTCCAGAAGATCGATGGCGCAGTCACAGTCTCTGTGGGGAGGAAGTTGGAAGGCTTTATCCTTACTAAATACGTCCTGATATTCACTATATTCTCGAGGAATTACATTGAGATTTTCCGGTTCAGGACTCTCCACAGTAGTAGCTCTACAGGGCAGAAACATGCACTCATGCAGACATCGATCAGACCAGGCTGTGATTTCACCAGTTCTCCACTCAATTCGGGGGTTGTGTTTACGCAACCAGGGGAGCCCTAGAATCAGAGGATCCTTGGTCTGGGGCAAAACAAAGACTTCGGCGGTCTCAATATGTAGTGCTCCCACCTGCATCACCAAAGGGTGTGTCCGATGATGGATGGTTCCCTCCTGCATTCTTTCTCCCGTCACCCCCTGGACTGTAATGGGATAAGCCAGTCTCCGGAGAGGTAAGTGCAACCGGTGAGCTAGTTTGATGTCTATGAAGTTACCCGTGGCACCACTGTCAATGAGAGCTTGTACTAAACATGTGCGCCCATTTCCTCCCAACATCACAGGTACCGTGAATTGTGACAAACAGGTAAGCGGTAAGGACGAAACACCTACCGGCACAGAGACATCCTCATGTTGGGGTCGAATGGGGCAAGCGGAGATGGAATGACCTGTTCCACCGCAGTATAAACAGAGCCCCCCTTGCGTTCCCCGGCGTCTCTCTGACGGAGTCAGCGGAGACCGGCCCAACTGCATGGGTTCAGCAGTGTCGCTGGGCGGAGCCGAAGCTCTAGTGTTCTCTGCTTGCCTTCGGCGCCGGCGATCCCTCACCGTGTTGTCTAGACGGACCGCCTGGCGAACCAATTCCTCAAACGATGGTGCTTCCCCTCTGCCGGACAACTCGTCCTGTAGATCGGGGTTTAGAGCTCGGAGGAAAATGGTTTGCAGACAATCGTCCGGCCATCTCAGGCTGGCTGCGATGGTGCGGAATTCCAGAGAGAATTCCGCAGCTGAGCGATTCCCCTGTCGACACTCCAACAGCCTAAACCCAGGACGTTTTCCTATGGCCGGATGATCGAATATCTCTCTAAGTGCTTGATGGAACTCCCTGCTGGAGCGCAACAGGGGGCTGTCATCCACCCATAGAGCCGTAGCCCATTCGCGAGCTCGGCCCGTAAGTAGGGAGACGGCAAACCGCACTTCAGCCCCCGGGGAGGTGAACATCTCCGGGTGTTCCTCCAAGTACATACCACATTGCATTAGAAAACCCTTACATTGATCTGGGTTGCCATCGTACCTCTCAGGGATTGCAATAGGCGGGGAGGCGGTGGGACGTGGAGGGGAGGCAGGAAGAGGCACCTGGGCAGCTTGAGCGGTAAGGAGTTGCTCCATGGCGGCGACTCAAGACTCCAGGTTCCCTGCTGGATCCATCCTAAGGCGAAGTATTCTGTAACGGTTGGCCCGGGAAGGAGACACGGATCCAGGTATGCAGGGCAAGTGGACGTTTATTAACGTGACAGGTACACGACAGCAGGAGAAGGGGGTGAGCCGTCGTCGAGTCCCGGCCGGGATCCCCACGGAGCGAAAAAGAGGCGGGGCAAAGCCTCGGCTCCGGTGGAGCTGGTCGGAAGGGAGGGGATCGGCGTGCAGTAGTCGTTGTCGGGGTCCAGAAGTGAGGGTCGAAGCCGGGGAAGTCAGTCCAACGATGATGCACAAGACAGGAATACGGGGAAGCGGGCGGACGGAAGATGTCGGGCTTGACGGGACCGGTGGGTTAGTTGCGGGATCGGGACTGAGGAAGGAAGGTACACGGGTAAGAAGCAGACACAGGGCTAACAGACAGGATACGGAGAATCGGGGAGACGGAGGACAAGAAAAGTGCTTGGTAAGGCGTGGAATCATCAGCGCAATACTTCGCATGGCAGACCTGGTGCATCTGCCTTTTATAATGACGCTAATGACTTCCTGATAGTTGGCACCTGTCTGTCCCCACCCCCGGTGACGTGACAAGTATATTATTTTGTTTTAAGAAAAAAAAAAAAAAAAGTTGCACATACCCAGGGGAAATAAGTCCTCCAAGGCTTGTGGGAAAAAGGGATAAATAAAACCATGCATACCATTATGTACTATTATGTACCATACATACCATTATGTACCATTATGTACCATACATACCATTATGTACCATACATGCCATTATGTACCATTATGTACCATACATACCATTATGTACCATTATGTACCATACATACCATTATGTACCATACATGCCATTATGTACCATTATGTACCATATATACCATTATGGGGTACTGCTGTGATGGCGTGGCTGTCATAAGCTTGCCATTCTGGAAGGACCGACCAGACGAATGGCAGTAAGTCTCCTTTGCATCATTATTTATCCTGTTTTACAGGGTTAAAATCTGTGGCCGGGGCCTGTTACACTTAACATTATTTTAAAAACCATTCCTGAGGACAATTTTACATTCTTGCAAATTTTTCTTCTTTCATATAGTTGGATATGCATTTGAAACAATTGGATTTAGAGACTCAATGGTGTAACATTCCTGTTAATCATGTTGAATGACTTCAAAAGGCAGATTAAAAAAAACCTGAACCTCCTGCTTCCCTGAAGGCACTGGTAATATTTTTGGAGCGATCAACATAAAACATTTTTACTCAGGACGCTAGATTTAAAATGACCAAAGTGCCTTGGGATTTGAGAAAAATAATATGTCAATCATGAAGGTACCTTATGTCCCATGATGCCATTTTAAATTGCAATTTGACAGCTTATGGCAGAAATGACAGAAATTCTACAGCGAATGATGCTTTTGGGGTTTAAGAGAATAATATTTTCTTCTTTTTAGGCTGATATAATATGTAGAAATATTCTATAAGCTCTGTAACTGTTTGTTTATTTACAAAAATTGTAAATAAACAAACAGAATCGTACGTACTATCTGTAATAATAACATATATGTGCATAAGTGCATGTAGGCCTAGTGAATGCATTTAGCATGGAGCAACTGAACAGCGGTGATAATTATATCTTGGTGAAATTTACAGTATTAGGAAGAACAATGAAGACTGACGTTTAGACCATCTGGTCTCAATTTTTCTTTCTCTGTCCATCCATCCATCCATCCATCAAACTGCTTATTCAGTATAGGGTCACAGAACATTTGCTTAAAATTCTAATTCTGTGACATGGGGGTCAATTCTCCCATAAAGCACTTAAGTCAAAAAAACCCTTAAAAAGTATATGCGTGTCTGAGTTAAGCTTATTCTCTCCTCATGATTGCAAACACACCCACCGCATTTAACCTGAATAAAGATGCGGCCCATGCAAGAAGCAGAATTAATTGATGAAGAAGCAAAGGGGGTTACGCCCTCATGGACTATTTCATTTACATTGTGATCCTAACTGAAATATGCAGAAACCCTTTAATTGTAAAAATGAAAGCATAGCGGGAGCCTGTAATGCTTACAGTATATCGTCATTTTCACAAACATGAGAATCCTGCGACAAGAAACAAAATGTTACTGTGAAATGCAGTGTTTGAACGTTGTGCAGAGTAACTGACATTTGCTGACTTTAACTTCCATCCAGCTTTTGAATTTCCTTATCCTGTTCAGGGTTGTGGGGGGGGGGGTGGCGCAGCCTAGGGCTACAAGGCAGGCTACAACCCAGGATGGGGTGCCAACCCATCACAGGGCACACTCACACACCATTTACTCACCCTCGCACACCTATGGGCAATGTGGCAACTCCAATTAGCCTCAGCATATTTTTGGACTGTGGCGGGAAACCAGAGTACCCGGAGGAAACTCCAGAACAATATGAGGAGAACATGCAAACTCCACACACACTGAGCCCTGGCAGAGACACAAACCTGGGTCCCAGAGGTGTGAGGCACCCCCATTTTACTTTAAGTATATTAAAATCATATCATTTATAGCTCTGCTTTAATGATTCATCAAACGTATTCCCCCCAAAATACTACTGTTTTAATATAAAATACCACTTTACTGCAAGTAACCCACAATCAATCAATGTAGCAAGATGTATATTCATTTCCTCAATTATTTAGTATTGTCAATTGTTTTACTTCACAACCGATTAACTACAGCGGAGGCAAAATTGACATTTTAGACAATAATATAATGAAAGTCTATTGTCAAGCTAATTTTAAAAGTTATAGTGAAACATGATAGCTAATGTTATGGTATTGAGTTTGTGAGAATGATCCATATTGTGTTTCAGAACCAATTTGATCATATACATGGCTTTTTCTTCTCTTCAGAGCAATTCTGTGAACAAGCAAAAATGCCAATAGATGTGAATAGTTTAGAGTGCATTGCTGACAAAATAACAATGCAGTCAACTGCATAGTCCAAACAAGCTGATACACTGCAGTGTAGCCTGCAATGTATTATTCCAAACCAGTTGCTAGTCACTGTCACTAAAAACCCACACATCTACCCCATTAAGTGTAGAATGGTTACCAACTAGGCGAGAGTCCTGGGCAAGTAGCTGAGGTGGGTATGTCTGACCTTCTAAATATTGTGGATGTATGAAGTGCATGTATGTGTACAAAAATAAGGCACAAACCAGAATTCAAAACCAACTAGTCATTTAGTCTAATTAATTTGCCTGCTTATGTGTGTGGACAAGGCAGATGTCACATGAATGTCCCCACAATGTGATAAAAGCCTGTGATTTTGATGATGTGGGTAGGGGCGCCGTAAAGGGGACGACAGTTAAGATGATTGAGACATTAATGACGGAACTGGGGAAACAGATTTGAACGCAGACTTAAATACACAGGACTACTCAGAAATAACACGAAACAGCTGAATACAATCAGGAATTCACACGAGGTAACGAGGGGGGCGTGGCACACGGAAGGATCGTACGAGCAGGTCAAGACAGAACCGTTGCCTTAAGGAATCGCTATTGTATCGTATCGTGAGGAAATCTGTGATTTACACCCCTAGTACCAGTACACACAACGTAGCCTAAAGTTATGGTTTTGAGCTGTGGGAAGAAACTTGTGCAGCAGGAGAAGAGCATGTAAACACCACCATGCAGAGATAAAAGGTAGGATTTCAGCCTGTAACCCAGGAGGATGTGGGGCAAAGAGCACACAATGAGCCACAATACAGCCCACATCATACATACTATGTTACAAAAATAATTACTTTGCGCTAAGATCTTTTGTTTATTTTGTATATTGTGTCCATGATGAAATAATACATATTTTCATGATAGCCTTTCCTGTACTTGAGGCTATGAATACAAAAGTCTTACCTGAAAATATTATAAAAAAATACAGTAGTTGAAATTTTGAAAGGCCAAAGATCCACAATTTGATGGTTAGAAAAAAGGTTTAATGAACTGTAATACAAGATGACAGGCACAAATTGTAATCCAAGATTTGTAGGTCAAGTACAGGCGAAGGTCAAAACAATCCATAGCAAAATGCGTATCGAATACAAATCATAATCAGAGTAGGAAGACAGACAACATTTTATAAACCAGTAGTAATCAAACAATGCTATAAAGTGTCAAACTTTGACACATCACCCTTTGTCTAATCAAGGGACATGCTAGAGGTATGGCCAGGGGCGCCGTAAGGGGGAGGAAAGCTAGGACGATTCCAAGGGCCCCTGAGTGACAGGGGCCCTAAAAAATTAGGAAAATAACTGGATTGGTTTGGACTGGGGGGCCTAATATGATATGCTTTCATGGGGCCCAAAATCTCTAGCAACGCCCCTGGGTATGGCTACTATTCAGACAAGGTGCTCCAAGGAGGACTGGAGGAAGGTGTGACATATTCCCAGGATTGGTAAATGGATGGCATTTATATAGCGCATGTTTGCTACTTTTTCGAGCACTCAAAGCACTTTATAGTTATGCCTCACATTCACCCATTTATTCAAAAAAGGGGATAGAAGTAATCCAGCAAACTATAGGCCAATCAGTTTAACTAGCATTACTGGGAAAATAATGGAAGCTATAATTCAAGTGAAAATGGTAGATTACCTAGATGCAAATAACATTATAAAGGATAGCCAACATGGATTTAGGAGAGGTAGATCCTGCTTAACGAATCTACTTGAGTTCTTTGAGGAAGCTACAAGTGAAATTGATCACAAAAAGGCCTATGATGTGATTTACTTAGATTTCCAGAAGGCCTTTGATGTTGTCCCCCACAAACGGCTCTTGCTAAAGTTTAAAGCTGCAGGGATTTTAGGAACTGTGGCAGTTTGGATCAAAAACTGGCTAACTGACAGGAAGCAGCGAGTAGTTATTAGAGGCACAATGTCACAGTGGGCCTCCGTTCATAGTGGGGTACCGCAGGGTTCAATTTTAGGACCACTATTGTTCCTAATTTACATTAATGATATTGACACAAATACATACAGTAAATTGGTTAAATTTGCAGACGACACCAAGGTGGGCGGTGTAGCAAATACTGATCTAGCAGCAGAGAGGCTTCAAAGGGATCTGGATTTAATTAGCGAATGGGCTGATACTTGGCAGCTGAAATTTAACACAGATAAATGTAAGGTAATCCATGCAGGGAGCAGAAATATAAAGTACAGATATTTTATGGGTTCCACTGAAATAAAGGTAGCTGATTACGAGAAAGATCTAGGTATGTATGTTGATGCTTCCATGTCCCACTCTCGCCAGTGTGGGGAAGCAATAAAAAAGGCCAATAGAATGTTGGGTTATATCTCTAGGTGTGTGGAGTTTAAGTCAAGGGAGGTGATGTTACACTTATATAATTCCTTGGTAAGACCCCACCTAGAATACTGTGTGCAGGTTTGGTCACCATACCTCAAAGAGGACATTGCTGCTTTAGAAAAGGTGCAACGAAGAGCTACGAGAATGATTCCTGGTCTTAGAGGAATGTCTTATGAGGAGAGGTTAGCGGAACTGAATCTGTTTAGCCTTGAACAAAGGAGACTAAGGGGGGATATGATTCAGGTCTATAAGATTCTAACGGGTCTGGATGCTGTTCAGCCAAATTACTATTTCAATATTAGTCTAAATACTAGAACTCGTGGCCATAAGTGGAAATTAGCGGGAGAACATTTTAAAACAAATCTGAGGAAGCACTTCTTTACACAGCGTGTAGTTAGAGTATGGAATAGTCTTCCTGCTAGTGTAGTGGAAGCTAAAACCATGGGTTCCTTTAAATCAGAGCTAGATAAGATTTTAACAACTCTGAGCTATTAGTTAAGTTCTCCCCAAACGAGCTTGATGGGCCAAATGGCCTCCTCTCGTTTGTAAATTTCTTATGTTCTTATGTTCTTATTCATACACACACATTCACACACCGGTGGCGGAGGCCGCCATGCAAGGTGCCAACCGGCACACCGGGAGCAATTTGGGCCTCAGTGTCTTGCTCAAGGACACTTCGATGTCCTTCGATGCAAAAGTATTCGCACCCTTTGGCACTCTCTCTATCTTGTTCCCTTACAAACTGGAATATAAAAGGAATTTTGGGGGGTTTGTATAATTTTATTTACACAACACAATTACCACTTTCACTTACAGTATTGTGAAACAAAGAAAAGAAAAAAGAAAAAAAGAAAACCTGAGCGTGCATAACTACTCACTTCCTCCCTGAGTCAATACTTTGTACAGCCTTCTTATACAGCAATTACAGCAACAAGTCTCTTCGGGTACATCTCCACAAGCTTGGCACATCTAGGTACTGGTATTTTTGCCCATTTGTCATAGCAAAACTGCTCCAGCTCCTTCAAGTTGGATGCATGCCGTTTGTGTACAACAATCTTTATATCATACCAGATATTCTCAATTGGATTGTGGTCTGGGCTTTGACTGGGCCATTCCAGGACATTTACCTGTTTCTCTTTAAACCACTGGAGTGTTGCTTTAGCAGTGTGTTTAAGGTCATTGCCCTGCTGGAAGGTGAACCTCCGTCCCAGTCTCAAATCGCTGGAAGACTCAAACAGGCTTCCCTCAAGAATTCCTCTATATTTTGCACCATCCATCTTTCCTTCAGTTCTGACCAGTTTCCCAGTCCCTGTCGATGAGAAACATCCCCACAGCATGATGCTGCCCCAACCATGATGGTGTCCTCAGCATGACGAGAGGTGTTACGTTTGCGCCAGACATAGCGTTGTCCTTGATGGCCAAAAAGTTCTATTTTAGTCTCATCTGACCACAGCACCTTCTTCCACATGTCTCCAATACGCCCTTCAAACGGTCTGCCTTATTTTTTTCGGTTAGCAATGCCTTTTTCTTGGCCACTCTTCCATGAAGCCCAGCTCTGTGCAGTGTGCAGTGTGCAGTTGGCTTATAGTGGTCCTATGGGCAGTTACTCCCATCTCTGCAGCTCCTTCAGGGTTATTTTTGTCCTCTTGGTTGCTGCTCTGATTAATGCCCTCTTTTCCCGGTCTGTGAGTTTTGGTGGACGACCCTCTCTTGGCATGGTTGTTTATAATAATGGATTTAATGGTGCTCCTTGGGATGTTCAGGGTTTGGGATTTTTTTTATAACCCAGGCCTGATCTGTACTTCTCTACATCTTTGTCTCTGACCTATGTGGAGAGTTCCTTGGTCTTCATGCTGTCGCCTGCTTGGTAGTAGCCCTTACTTAGTGGTGTTGCACTGGGGTTAGGGGCTATCAGAATAGGTGTATATATACTTAGCTGTGACACTTAGATTGCTCACAGGTGGATCTTATTTAACTGATTAAGTGGCTTTTGAAGGTAGTGGTTGGGGCTTCAAAGCAAAGGGGGTGAAAACATACGCACCACTTTTCAGTTTTATGTTTTTTAGAATTATTTTAAACATTTTTTTCCCTTCTACCTTCATTAAGCTCTATTTTTTTTTGTAAGTCCGTCACTTAAAATCAAATTGAAAATCCATTTAAATTCCAGGTTGTAAGGGAACAAAATAGAGAGAATGCCAAGGGGAGTGAATACTTTTGCAAGGCACTGTATCCCCTGTTAGGTGAATTTGAGTATGTTTCTAAAAGAGGATGATTCTGCTGTAGAATTGAGCAACATTTCCTCTACTATATACGATCCTACAAGCCATTTCATCTGTTTTTGTTACCCAAAAGTCAAGCTTCTGCTGCTTGCTTGGGGTGGGTACACAATCTTCATCATTCTGTTGAATGGTAGAGAAACAAGGAGACAACTCCGTGTTGAAAGGCTGAAAAGCTCACCTTTCATTTTTTCACACCATTGTCACTGCTAGGGCTGGAAGTTGATTTACAAAAGAATCGACTCCCCGATTGCAGGTGGTTAGGAATCAGGAGTCGACTCCAAAACTCCAGTTGAGTTCAATTTTTCAGTTTTTAGTTTTCTGTGCACCTGTCCAAAAATGAAATTCTCTGGACTTGAACTGTGGATTCTGTGGAAGCTGCTGTGAACACTGTGTGCCTTGATTGGTCGCTAACAGGGGTGGTTTTGGGGGGTTGGGGGGGGCAGTACCCCCGTGACAATATGCATGCCCCCCCCCCCCCCCCCCCCCGTGGGCCCCCTACAGTAAATATGAATGATACTTCGATCTGAAATAACTGTATTATTGCTATTATTTTCCTTTATATATGTGGGCTACAATTTTGTGTGCTGGGAACAGGCAAAATACAAACATAAACATGTTTTCTTGATGGACTCAACGCCAGGTGGTTGAGATACTTCAGTTGGTGAAAAGCGAAGTTAACGGCAGAAAAAATAATCTTGCTAAAAATAAGCTTGTGGAAGCAAGACAGTCCAACCAAGAAATCAGAGTGAGTTGCATATTTGTAAAAACTGCTAAATTTGACTGCAAAGCATTGCATAAATAACTTAACGGTTTTCAAAATTCTTTTGCTTCTTAATGCTGGCAATCTAGTGTACATAATACTTAGAGGACATTAAGGTCAAATGCATCTGGCCCCCTAACAGAACAACTGGCCCCAGTCTGGCTCACCCAGTTGTCTAGAACCTCTACTAGTCACTACAGTGTAGTCACATAGATGGTTGACACCCTCATTGGACTGGATTATTACTGCACATATAAATTGTAGCATTTCTATGTCAACATAATAGATATACTTAGTCATGCCATTAAAATTTTTCATCAAAATTGGCATTTTGGTAGACTACGATCTTTAAAAAAACTCACAGCTTGGAGCTGGGTAATAAAACGGAGTATAAGCGTGTATCAGTGTACAAACCCTATTAATGAACTAGCCACATCATTTTATATTTGTACAAAGTGTGCAATTGCAGGTGGGCCAGAATACAAGTTGGAATCGACTCTTGGGATTGACTTCAATCATTTTCCAACTCGTGGAAACAAAATTTTTTTGGAATCGAACAGCTCTAGTCACTGCCCAATCTATGGTCACATGCACACTAGGTTTCATGCAAGGCTGTAACTTTGGTTTGAATATTGGTGGGGGGGTAGAGGTCTCCGCCCATTTAGGGGAAGACATCATTATTGGGGGGGTTGTATTGGCTGGTTTTGATTATTGGGTGGGGTTACAACCCTCCCAATCCCCCCATAATTTATGCCCATAGTTTCATGTTTGCTCCTATAGTTTAGGGCATTTTGTTTTTGTGGCATTAACGTACTCGTGTGTCATTCTTTGACTTTTTTTTTTAATTAAGTGAGACTCCAATCACTGCTAACACTGTGTCTCTGCAATACATCACCTCAAAACAGCTTCTCCATTTCAGTTTAATGAAAGAAGAGTGTCTGTAATTTTGATGGTATTAAAAGTAATACCTTTGGGATTTCTAAATACTGTGGTATACATTAATACCTATCCTGTATTAGGCGGAATGTGACAAATTTTAAATATCATCCCATTTATGTTTGTGTGTGTTGGGGGGGTGGGGGGGTGTTCAGACCGCATTCATTGACCAAAGTGTTCCCAAAGTGTGGTAAAACCTGAAACGTTTTTCAGATTCCCATTTGGATAACGTGAATTTTACAAAAATCTGTGAATGCAATGTAGGGGTTAAGGGTGTTGTGATTGGGACTGGAGTTTTTCCCATAGAACTGAATGATTCCCATTTAGATAGGTATGCCAACCTGTGGTGTGTGTGTGTGCATGTGTGTGTGTGTGCATGTGTGTGCGTGTGTGTACGCGTGCGCAGGGGCGGTTTGTGTCGCAAAATAGTTTTATTATCTGAAAAAGGGATAATGGCTGGACTCTGAAAAAGGTTAAGAACCCCGATCTATGTATATAAATGCTGTTGTACATGATGCATTAATTGTACAAAATGATGCTTATGCATTTGTTTTATTGCATACTTTTCAAATAATCCATCTGCAACCCAATTTTACTTACAAGCAACATTTATTGATAATACATTTAAGTGGGTTTCATTTTTTTTTCACTTGAACAAAAGAAAAAAACAAGAGAGTAAGACTATTACAGCTTCTAAAATGCTCCTCATATATTAGAAATAATATTATTTTATACTTTTATGCAGCTGTTGACTCCCCATGTACCAGGTTTGTTGACAGTCAACTTGCTGTGTCAATTCTTACCACCAGGTGATGCACTGCAGGGCAACTTTGCTTGGCAGACATGGGAGACAGCATAGTATGCCGTTATTCTGCAAGAATGTGTGAGCGAAGGCATTTTCTTAAAGTGATTTTTTGCAAAACTGGCGTTAATAAATTATGGTGCATTATAGTGAAACTCCCAGCAGTCTTGTTAATGCTCTTCCTGTTTATGCATACTATAGTTCAGTCCTCAGCATTAGATTAACTATGTCATCTGCCTTCTGTTGTCGGCCTTGGTATTCTCTTGCTGCAGGGAGTGTTTCAATCAGTCAGGTTATCTTGGAGTCAGCTCTAAACCCGAGGCTACTACAAGAATCATTTCTTTTGGCATCACTTTACTTTCTCTACAGTTTCTTTTATTTTTGCTCTCACGAACTTACTGTCTTTAAAAATATTGCTATTTGCAAGTAAAGCAAAAAAATAAATATATCACCTAAATTTCTAAAATTAAAGTTAACAGAAATTAAATGAATTAATTAGCTTTGCCAACCCTTGTGAAAGAGAATAACTGCCTGGACTAACTAATTGTCCCACACAGATCACAACAATACAAGCAGATGCTGCAAACTTCTTTTTTGGGTAAGGATATTTCTGGTAGGGGTAATATTTTTCAGGAACATATGCAAAATAAGCCAGTTATTCAGTGAGCAGTGAGGCATGGTGGGGAAGGACAGGATTGGGATTAGACATGTCAGTGAGGACTATCATTTAAAAATGTGGATTTCATAATGATTCATTGTTTTTAATTAAGGATTCATTACAACAACATTTACAAAACATAATACCCCTGATGCACAAAAATTAAACACTTGGAAACAATTGGAAAAAGTGATTGTTTTTTTGTTTAAATGAAATAATAAGACATTTTCCAGATACAAAAACAAAGAGCAAATAAACATGCAGCACATGAATATGACCTCATACAGAATTCCCAAAATAAATATTACATAAAACAAAAAAAATGATAATGACTAATGTAGATTTAAAAAATCACATTACTTGTGTAAAATGTATTTTCTACACAGAGTGCAAAGTTTTGAGCTAACAAAGGAATTATAACAATAAAATGTGTAACCTTGTGTTGAAATATATTGTGGAGCAGGTACTAGACATAGCAATTATACGACAGATGAATGAATAACGTGCTGGAAAACGCAAAATGGCTTTACAATGCTATTTACAACACACTGTCCACCAGGCTAGCCGCCCTGACTACTCACATGCCACATTTTGGCTACACACATGCACCACTATTACGTACAACACAATGATAACATATTACGCACTAAATACACAAGGCTACTTAAATTATTTACAGTTGGCATTGGCCCAACATGCCACTGCGCTGTCTGATGGACCCGTACCCCCAGAGCTACAATATAATAAGTAAAAATAAGTACAACATAGTACAATAAGTACAATATACTTCTGATCCTCTAAATCCTAGCCTGGCAGAAATACACAATATCAACAAAATTTACAAATAAACATCAAAAAAGAATATAACTATTTTAACAGAGAAGGGTATACAATCTCTCAGTTATTAAATCGCAAGTTTAAATTAAATAATATAAGAGCTTCATCTGCCAAAGACATATTGATGAAGCACTACAGATGGTCACTTTTGTGATAATGTGTCTTTCAAAGGACATACAGAAGTGAGGGATAACTTGGCAGTTCAGTGCCTAGCCATGTCCCCACTAAAGCTTTGTTTATGATCCCCATAGCCAATGGGGAACCTTCTGGGTTGATTTCACCTGTCATTATTACTGTATAATATTATTGTGGGCAGTGGTGGATTGATGGATTGATGAAAGATTGCAGGTTCAAATCCCTGACCAGCAAGGCACCACTGAGGTACCCTGAGCAAGGTATCGCCCACAAGCACTGCTCCCCGGGTGCTGAATTAGCTGCCCCCTGCTATGTCACATATGGGTTAAATGCAGAGGACACATTTCGTTGTTGTACTGTGGTGTGTCAATAATGACAATTAAACACTAAATTCTTTTCATGTAGGTTTCCTTAAGGTAGCCTGGTTACCTCCCACAGCCTAAAGACATGCTGGGAAGGAGAGTCATTCTCTTCAATGTGTGTCATACCTCTATGATAGACTACTGTACATCCCTACTCAGGTTCAGCTGTAGTGTTTACTGCCACCCAAACCAGACATTTGGATGAGGCCCCCTGTTGGCCTCAAACAGTCACTAAACTGGTGGGGGGGCAGAAACAACAAGCAATGTTCAGGTTAAATCATGGCTTCTGCTTCAGGACCATAATGAACTTGAATTCGGGTTTGAAAATGAATGAATAGACTGAATGAAGCAGTTCAATTTTAAGTGTCTCTGGCAGTGAAATTAAAAATTCATTGGCTGTGAAAACAATTACTTCAGGTCGGTTGCACATGTGATTTTATGTCGTGTCACTCTTTCTAGCCCACTGAGAAATTATGCAGCATCTAAGTATTCTGTACATTATTTTGAGTGAATGTATCAAAATTTGCATTGTTTCAACATGATTAATGTATTAGATAAAAAATATTATTGAGGCACAGATGGATTGGAACATTTATATCTGGTGTAGTAAAGAACATTATTTATGAATACCTAACAAATATAGTAATTTATAGTGACAAAGCAAAAAAGACTAAAAGCCAGGTGTGATTCACATTCCTGACCCTTTGTCATGGGTCAGTCAGATGGCATGACATAAAGTTTAGTGAGGGTCTGTGAGCAGCACAGCAGCACAGGCAACCCTGACCAGGCTAAGTGCTTAGAAGATGGCGAATGGATATTGATTGCTGTTCTCTGATTGTTGTGATTTGTCATCCACTAAGACTGAGAAGAGCACATCTGGTTGTAATAGGTGATGATGATGGGGCAAGTGTAAGATTGCAATAATGACTCTACAGACTCTGTTGCCATTGGTTTCGATCCTCCAGGTTATGTGGGCAGTTTGTCATTTGCTAACAAAGTGAGAAATGGCAGTGCCATCAATACTTTTAATTGTGAATTAATATGCCTTCTGTCATCGGTTTTTACTGCAAACTTGAAATCAGAAGATGCTGAAAATCAGGCTGTTTTGGGTTAGTAGTGTTGCATTGCTCCTTTCCATTGATGCTGGATCGTATTGTTTGACTTCTGAGAATTCCAGTACGCTCCCAGCTCTGGGTCCTAGTTTCCTGTCACATTATGTCATGTTATGTGTCTTTGCTCTGCAGGATTTATGTAAATGACAGACAGACAGACAGACAGACAGACAGATAGATAGATAGATAGATAGATAGATAGATAGATAGGGAGGCTTGTGGTTATAACATACTTTATATCAATTTCTGAGTGACAATTTTCCATTCCAGTTAATTGTGGAAGAATTAACGTATGTAACTGGGATTCTTTGGTGCTGGCTGATGCTGTAAAATACGTGAAACATTAGCATTATGTTATTTGCTTACAGAATGGACACATTCTTTGTCTTAAATGATACTGTAGAAGTCCTGAAACAAGTAAAACCTAACAAAACCAGTCAGATTTTTAGATTTATGTTATATATAAAGCATCAGAAGTATACCTTTGGTTTTTTAAGGGTACAGGCCTCAGTATGAGGCCTTAAGAGAGTTCAGTCTGTCTTTGAAGTCAGTAAGAGGTCATATGTGCAGTTTATTGAAATCTACGGCATTTTAGGCAAGTGCTCAAGTCACTCCAGACTAGGAGGGTAATCTTTTACTGACAGTTCTTGATTTAGAGTACAGGTCACGCTGATAGGATTCTACGGTTCGTTCCCATTTGTGCATGTCTGAATAGTGGTCCAGCAAAATAATGAGACGGTTTTTGCATATGTGTTTGTTACCTTAGCGCTGCGCCTTCCTATTGTGTAACAGATACGTTTCGAGCCGGGGGCATTTAGGCCAATCCCAATGAGCCCCAAATAATTTAACTTGGATGTTTTAAAAACCATACTCTCAGTTTGATAATACATCACAACAGTGCTAGTCCAGGTCTGTGTTTCCAAAAATCTTCATAGTGTTATGATCATCATAACTTCAGAAAGAATTCAGTATGGCAACCCTCAGGAGCTAAGTCCCAACTAAGGCCCCTGTTCTGTAATGTATTTATGCAGTTTGGGCAGAATTTGTTGACTTGTTCAGTGGGGCACCATGATTTAACATAATTTAACCCCCCCCCCCCTAGCATCCAATCATAGAGATCCTGCTCCTCCTCCTGATGCCTGCTATATGCCACCTGGTACTGCTCTCCATGGTGCAGAAGCAAAGTGGAATTGTCCAGGGCTTTCACAATTCCCTCTACCCATTCCATTTTCACGCAAACAGAAAAATATCTGAAAGCACAAAAAAAAAAACAATAAACCCACAAAATCAAGGGAACAGCCTGCTTTCCTCAAGGTGGCGCTATCTGTCCATGCACGCTATATATGTGATATGTGGCCATTTGTGGGGTGGAATCTTGCCACGTGGCCAGGAAGAACATGAGAGCATGGCTCAAACAAATAAAGGCTTTTTGATTTAAATACAAATAAGTCAGAATTATAATGCGGCCCCATGAAATAGCGGAAACCAAGATGGCTGAAAAACCTACTAAGATTAGATAGATAGATAGATAGATAGATAATAGGCAGGCAGGCAGGCTATATAACCCATGAATATACTGAGACATATTCCTTAATCCCTTCCCACTGAACACTATTAACTATAACAAAATAATTCTTTCTCTTAGGGTAATTTACTGACTGGAGTGTTTGTATGCACATGTTCATTGTAATGCAAGGTGATTAGCCAAACAAAATCCTGTGCTATTGTTCTATTTGACAGTGGAAATCCCAGATTACCCAGGCAAGTGAATAACGTTTATTTATTTCCGCATAATATAGCTTGTCGCTTGGCTGCATTCCTCTTCTTTTTGCAGAGCTTAACCGGTCATGTCATTTGTTGAACTTTCTTTTTCACACCTGTCACACCTGCATGCAATGATAAAAACAAGATTAATCGGAACCATTCTTTTTAATGGCTTGTAATGCTTTCATTCTGGCTTGCATGTCATAACTGTTAGATTAGGATTTCATGAAAATTGATTAACATAAATACAAGTTAACTTTGAAATTTATACAATGCATGTATCTATGGTATAGAGAACTAAGACTTTACAATAATTTAGATACGTTTCAATGACACCGTGATCAATCCTGTATTTTTCAATAGAAATGTGCTTCAGATTTCTGTACATTGTTTGAAAATTATTGGGTATCCTCCATATTTAAAATCTAGAAACCTCCCAAATTGAAGGCTAAACTTTCAAAGACTCAGAGGATATTTGAGGGTTGGACAGTCACCTTCCTCCTGAAAACTGACTTTGCACTTCCTTAGATATGGTACAGACTCAGAGGAATGCAGAAATTCCATAGCTGTCGAAGTGTGAGAATTGTGTTGTAAAGTTTGTAGCCAGTCAGAAGTGACCTATTTTTAATAACTTAGCAGTGGACGCTGGATGATGCTTTGTAGTAGATTAGGGCTGGAATGTCCTTCCAAGCTTTGGTTATGTTGGTTCTTTATGATTCATGTCTTTCATTCCCCTGATCATACCTCTTAATTTAAAAGTATCATTTTAGCATGGGCGCTATGGCAATTAAATTTATTTTGAGGAACAAAATTTTAATTCAGTGTACTCCCACACGTAAATTGTGTTTTGTTAACTTTGCCAACAGCAATCTAAACAGTACAATTGCTGAAAAAGATTACTTTAGAGTTTTACAGTTAGCCGTTCAGTCACTTGTGGAAATTCCATTTTGCAACATATGGTTTTATATTTTACTCTTTAGAAAATTACCTTAATTGTAAAAAAATATATTAAAATAATCATTCTTGAGTAGTTACAAAAAGAATTTCATTCTGCAGTTTTCATTTCAGCAGTATAACAGTTAAAAACTAAGCCAAAGCGAGCTAAATAGTGTAATATGCATGCATGACTCGCATTCTAAATAACCGATCTATCAAGCAGAAGTAATTAATAGACCAATGTACATAATAAGTCATGTTTTCTTATTTGACAGCATGGTAATGCTACAGTTTTCTGCAGAGTCTGCTTCCAACAAAGAAATACATTTAACATATTTTCCCCAGTGGTTTGAACTAGAGATGTACATTCATCTATCTTTTTGAGCTACCTTCTAACTGTTTCTCAGTACATGTCGCACAAATGTATCTGGCTGTGGAGTGCCGTGGCTTTTCCAGCTTACTTTAGTTCTGTTCTGTAAAGAGAAGGCTGGTCAGAGAGCTCTACAATCGAATAGGGCTTGGGGTAATTACATATTGCCCTACTTATAGATTTATGTTTTATGGGTTGAGAGTTCTGCTTTTCTGTTGCTGGGAAGAAAAAGAAATTAAAAATATAAAAAGAGTCATGATGAACCAGTTGAAGAATGACAGGAAAAGCAGGAATCTCGGCACAGAGCTAAACAGATATCCCCTTAGAGAGCTGAATAAATGGAACAGTTTATTAAAGCCTTAATGCTTTTTTTTACTTTGAAATTTCACTGCTACATGTCTGTCAGTAGGGCAGGAAACCCTCTGTAGTCTGCTCTGCTCTGACCAGGGGACAAGCATGGCCCCAAGTCACCTTGCCGTATTTGAGTATGTGTGAGTATTTTTTATGTTAATGTATATGAGTTGCTTGTGGCCAGCTATTGACTGAAGGTCAGCTTTGAAGAAGATACACCTTTAGAGTGCAGACACAAAAAGGTAGAGGCGCCTGAAGTAGTCTGATCCAATAGCCAACAAGGTGGTTTGTATAAAAAGCTGTCTTACAGGAAGTGGAATGTTACTTTTTGGCTTGTGTTCAAGTCAGGAGAATCAGAGTCGTCATGAAGAACTGCAGACTACTTATGGATGAGAATGGGCAGGAGATGGTGGATAAGGTGGAGGAGCTCTTGGGCTAGTCTGTGATTTACCCTGGAGCTGTTAGCTGGAGATACCTAAGCAAATGATGGAACAGGAAATAACTCTAGATCTTGCATGATCTTATGTCTGTGGGTCATGATGGATTGAGGTAAGGAGTAACTATTTGCTGGGCTAAAGAACGTGGAGTGAGATGAATAGGGTCAGGAAACAGAAGGCAATGCCCCCCCACTGGGGCTAACATGACAGCAGCCAGTTAGACCCTCCATCTCCACTGCTAGCAATATGTACCACAGCAGCTTGCCTGTAATCCCAGCCAGCCCTATGGCCCCCAGTCAGATGTCACGCTTTCCTGCCAGCTCTGCACGGCTGTGCCAGGTGCTGGGCTCTCTCACCATAGTCACACCACACACCCAGTATTTCCTACCACTTGTTGCAAGTGCTCATTTGTGTACCTGAGCCAGCAGCTTTAGTAGCACGGTGACCCCAACCCAGCCCACACTGGAGCATTATTCCTTCCAGCTTTACCTCTGCGTTAGGCTGCCAAACTACAGACCGCCACATTTCATTTTTACATATTTGCAACAAGCATTTTCCCATTGTATGAATGTTGCTACCTTTCCAAGGTATTCAAGATTAATATAAATCTGAGGACTTGAAAACAGGGGCAGAGGATGGACAAGTCCTTTTTTTAACATTTTAAGTAAAACTTCTGTTTTTAAATTGAGTGATTTCTACATAATTCAAACAAGTTTGTTGACTCTTGGCAGATAAAGTTGCTTTGTTTTGTTCATATTTAACATATCAATCACAATCACCAAGAGGGAATGAGCATACATTTTAAATCAGTACAAGTTAACAGTATTTGTGAAAGAAAGGGATATTAGATATTTTAGGCTTGGCTTAAAAACTACTTTTTTGTTGCAGGTATTACTATGTGAATAATAACAATATGCTTTTAGGAAAAAAAATTAAAATTGCCACGAAATGGTTTGTTAACACTAAAATCAGTGAAATTACAATAAGAAATAACTTCCAGCAACTTCGCGATCAAGGAAGAAACATGTTCCTGGATCGGGATCATGAATAGAAGATAAAACTGTTCCAAAGGTTCATACCAGGCAGTGTCTTGAACCACAAAATTAGGACATATACATATACATATATAATACGCCTCTTTATTAATAGTTATAGTTATAGCTGTGTTTATACTTTATGAATGCATTATAATGCATTATGAGGGTATGTATAAGGCACTTACGTATATTACTGCTTTAAGTAAAGTGATACCCAGTAAGGTTGGTAATCAACTGTGAAGTTGAAATCAGTATGAATGATTTGAAAAAAACCTTTAATATGGCTCTATACTAAACATTTGATCATCATTATGGTACGTAATAGATTTAATGCATTTGTTTATAATGTAAAGCAAACTTGTATAGCGTCCTTTAAAATGTCTAACTCTGCATGAAACCACCTAATGATGTAGATAACAATAAAGATTTGATTCAAAAAAATATTTTTACCATCCTACAAAGCTCAAACTGACTTAAGCCATCACCTTGGCATTTCACAAAAAGCAAGCTGAAAACAAGCCTTCAAGAACATCACTTTTCAATACCTTGGGGGGGAAATCCATTTGAACTGAACACTTTAATGCTGAAGAAAATACACTTTCTAAGCACACAGTATTGGTTTCTGTTAAAGATGCATTCAGAGGTCTAGTGCTCCAGTGGGCTGCTGAATTCTCATTGGTGCACTCTATCACAGGGTGCCAGCTTCCAGACATCCTAGAAGCACAGGGCTTATCAATGAATCCAATCAAATGTAGTAGTACGAGTCAGAAAAAAAGACCTGATATCTGTGGACTTGATCTAAGAGAGCCAGGAACCCAGCAAGTTCCAAATTCTCCAGCTGCACATAAAGGGGAATTCTGATCAAATCTCATTTCTGTAGCTTCTGGATTTATAATTCATAAAACAAATTTCTTGCTTTTTGGTGACAAATCTGTGTTAGGTTAAGGGACTAGGGGAGTAGGACGCATTCTAAATACCTTTATACAACAGTTAGTGCCGTTATCAGAGTATAACCACACTCGGACATTTCACATCAGCTGTATCAGTCTGTTACATTTCCACCAACACCAGAGCATGTGAGCGGAGTGGAGCGGTGAGAATTTCCGCTCCACGCTCACGAGGCTGTTGGCTCCGTCCGCTCCTCTGCTCTAATTCGCACTACGTCGCCCCGCTCAACACCGCTCCTCGCTCCACTAAAATTTCCTCCCTCGAATTCCATCTCGGCCAATCTGTGTAACAGTCTTGATAATTGTACAGATAAATTCTGTTTAGATTTGGGCACGCCTCAGAATCGTAGTGTGAGCGGTATCGGAGCGAAATTGGAGCGAGACGGAGCGACCGCTCCAGCCTTAATTAGAAAACCGCTCTGCGCTCTGACCAAATTCCGCCAAATTCTCGCTCACGCTCCGCTCACATGCTCTGACCAACACTGGTGCTGGCCTGGTTTTCGCTCGGTGCCTTTTGAGAATGTGCCCACATTTCCACCTATTTCAAAAAATAACGTTGGCGGAAGTGAGAGTACGGTAAAGGTTCGTATGTAATCCGTTTTGTTGTATTAATTTTGCTCTGTTTCGGATTTTAAGTTTTTAGATTCTTTTCTCGCTTGTTTTACCGCTGTCCTTTTAAGGATCGCGCAATAATAAGAGTCTGCTAGTAACTGTCCTTCGCTGTTCGCCTCATGATTTCTTCGCTACTCGATCGCCACAATATTGTACATATTAGACCTGCGGCACGGTTTTAATTTACGATGCAAAGTCGTTCTGCTAATAAGCTGGCTAGTTGTTTCACTGTGGGCACCAACAATATTAGAGAAAACTATATCTGTTATAGAGTGAATTTTCCAGGTAATAGGAAGTTTTGGATGCGATAGCACTTTTTTTTTTTTGCGGAGGTCCATAAATGTTTAAATAAATAAACAATATATGCTATATCTTATTGCTGTTACCTTAAAAATGCTACTTGATGAACTGTTGTATAAAAGCAATAACATACTCAAAGTAGTGCGGTTGTACTCCAATATATCACGGCTCTTGCCTCACGCCCCTGGTAGCAGGGTTTGAGTCTCAACCGTGGCTCCATGTGTGTGGAGTTTGAATGTTTACCCCATGTCATCGTGGGGTTTTCCATGCTGAGGCTGATTGGAGTTACCAAATTGCACATAGTTATGAAAGGTGTATGAGTGTGTCTGGCACCCCATCCTGGGTCATTCTCTGCCTTGTGTCCATAGGCTCCAACTCCCACACCCCCAGGATAGGGCAAGCCGTTACAGAAGGCAGAAGATTTTCTGTTTACCCTTGCATATACATTTTTATTAAAACACATCTAATATTTAATCCTTGAATCTAAAATCTAAAAATGGGGACAAAGTGAATGCTTCCACATGTTTTTTCATTCTTGAAATATTTATGAGTCGTTCATGTAATATTCATAGCGTTTCCTTTTTTGTTTGGACCCTGCTAACCTGGAAGAAGTGGCAACCCACACAAAATTACAAAATGTCTCATCCCCACCTTGTGTGTTTAGTTTTTCATTCAGTTCCTGTCAAAAATGCAGTTTTATTTTATTCAACGTGTTGAACACCATGTGCCCCCTAAAAAGAATGCTGCTTCCCTAAATCTGTGTCACATGGTTTGGTCCACAGTCTCAACCAGAGATTATTTCTGAGATACCAGCTTACGGATAAAGAGAAAAGATGCAGTATGTCACATAATCCACATTGCTGCTCCACATTCATATTTCTTTGAAGTATTCTTAAAGGGCCCCACAAATACATTTGTTATCACTTCTAACATTGTGATGACTTGCTTTGCTACGGTATTCAACTCCAAGATTACCATAAGAAAACACGATCAAGGTTCTCTTTAGAACTCAAATTTTCCCCTTTTCCTGTGCTTGATCTGATGAGGTTCATTGTATAAAGCTTTGCAGCTGTGATTGCATGGCTGGCCCTCTTTAGAGCAATGCTGAAAACCAATAATAGTAGAAGTCTGTTGTATACAGCAGCATCATTATTTTTGTTCTAGCAGAATTAAGAATTTTATTTGAAATAAATTCTTAGTCAGTTGTTGCCAGTAAGTGAAACAATGGAAGTGCAACACATGACTGAATGAAATGTTATTGTTAATTGCATCCCATCTAGGGTGTATCCCACCCTTGGTCTACATGCTGCTATGACTCTGACCAGGATAAACAGTTAGAATGGACGGATTGCTCAGTATGCCTTTTATTTGTTAATATTCACTCGCATTCAACCTTATTTGGACGCTCAGTTTTGGCACAGGCAAATCATGATTGTTTTGTGCTGAGGCAAGAACAGGTTCTGATGTTTTGCTCTGCATGCAACTAAACCAGGTGGTGAGTGATTACTAGTGAATAAAGTAAACCTGAATCATAGAATAACATTTTTGCGCAATTGTCAGTTTTTTCTAGGTTCCAAATTGTAGCTGAAATAATATGATTTCTGTTCATTGTTTAATTGTGAGCTTAGGTAGTGAAATTCCTTTTTGGTTTATTGAATAGTTTGTTGCCCTGTTTTACATTTTTTGGTAGCACACCTGCTAGTTTGGGATACATGTCTGTGTCTGTACTTTTATTTGTAATTTGGCTTAAATTTGTAATTTTTATGGACTAGGTCCAATCTACCAACCCACATAAGTACTTTACATGTCCATGATTTCAGGGATGCACCAGCATCTTGTTATGATCACTATTTATAAACAGTATATTAAATTTATGTAGGCATAAAAAAATTAAAGGATGAAGGCTACTGTACCAACCTTAGTTTTTTAATATAGAACATGGGGAGCTCCAGCTTGCATGCCTGTTAAATAATAAATAGAATCACGCTAATAAAGAGGAAAGAATGTGTGGTCAAGGTGACGCCTTGAAAGAAACACCAAGAAAAATAATACATTTGGTACAAGGCAGCAAGAAAAACTTGGGTGGACAGCAGACGGTGGTGACCAGTATGAGTCCATTATGGTGACGAGTATGAGTCCTAGATTGGAGAGATAAGAGAGCCATGAGGTGTGGGAGCGGGGGGGCAAGATATGTTACCTACCGAGGAAAATGGAACTGATGATACCACGGGTAGGAAAAAGGAAAGACGAGAACAACCACACTGAAGAAACAAACAATCCAGTGAAGAGAAAAGGCACCAAAAAAAAGTGTCAATTGTGCTGTCATATGAGTGGTTATAGTCGAAGCTTTAGGCAGTAACATTCTGCTCGACCCCCCAGCTTCCCCGAGTGTGTCCCCTTGAAGACTAGTTTCACTCTGTGCAGGTACCAGCAGCTGGGTGGGTTGTTATTTTCTAGCCCTGCGTTCACAATCCCCATCCTGAAATCACCCTTTTCTGCTGTCCAAGCTGCTGCTCCGGGTATGTGGTGAGTAGTCTGCAGGCTGAAGTGACCCACACCTGGTGTGTCCCCCCCCCCCCCACCCCCCAGGGCCTTCTCACTCTTCCAGGGAGGGGAACCCACAAAGCGTGCAAATGTGAACGGCTGTCAGCGTTGGTGTGGCTCTGAGCCGGTCGCTGCTGCACCTGGTTGGTTCCAGCCCTGGTGTCTTTGGCCTGCACCATCCACTCTACTTGGGCGTAGTCAGTGACTTAGACAAAGTGGCATCCTGTGAGGTAGTATCTGAGCTTGGTCACTGCCCACTTGATTGTAAGAGCCTCTTTTTCTACTCAGGTGTACCTCATCTCTGCCTATGCCAGTTTGAGGCACAGGTGCAGGACAAGGTGCTCCTCACAGTTGAACTCCTTGGCCTACAGTACGTCTTAGGCAGGCAAACAGATTATGTTTACGTAATCTTCATGTTGGTGTCAAACTGTGATGTCTGTTAAAGTTTGTTTGTTCAGCCATTTCAACACCTCTCCAAAGTCACCCCAGTGTTTGCAACAACCATTCAGTTTACACATATACTTTTTGACTCGTCCAGTAGCATGCACTGTTTAGCTAATCAATACCTCATCAAGTTATTTAATCAATTAAGTTAATCCTAGTGAGTTAAGGAGAGGTTTGGGAATCAAAGTGGTGTTCTTCCAGTCATCCAACAAGATATCAGTAACTTTTTGGATTATTGTTAGTTCTTATTGTATTACTGTTCATTTGCATATGTTCTAATGTTAAACCGTGTTTTTTCTGAGCAAAAATATACTTCCTATCCAGATAAAAAGCTTTAAGCATTTTCTTTGACTACCAAGAACTTTTGCTCAGTATTGTATGATGGAGGCACCAGTAGGAAAGATGAAGAGCAGGTCGAAATCAAGCTCTGAGGACTTGCTCTTAGGTGAGGGTCTACTTCATGGCTTGGAGCACATTTCTCCTGTTCAGACCACCTTTCCGGGTGAGGTCTGATAGGGGTGCAGCCAGGAGTGAAAAAGAGAAGATAAACTATGGTAGCATCCCACTAACCCCAGGAATGCACATATCTGGGTCTTTGTCTCTGGTCTGAGAGCATCATTCATTTCAGCAATCTCCTCCTCCTGCAGATTCACCTGCTATTTCCAATGCGGTGACCTGTAGCCTAAGGTGGCATATTTGTTGAACCCTATAGCCCAGAGATCATTCAGTACCTTCTGCAACTTCCTATGGGGCTCTGCCTGCAGTTCTCTGAAAGCACTCCAATGTCATCTACTTAGGCTGTAGTGTATGCCTGCTGAGATCTCATCCATCAAGGTCACTGGGGCTCTCGTGAAGCCTGAAGAGGAGGACTGTGTATTACCTTTGCTCACTAAGGGTACTGACTGTGGTTTTCTCCCAGAGCTGTTGCTGTAGTGACATCTGCCCACCCTGAGCTGGAGCCCACCTTTTCTACACGGTAGGGTCAGGTGAGTTTCATGCTCAGTATCCTCTCCAGAGCTGGGGGAAATCAGGATATTCTCACCCAATAAGTAGTGGTGTGGTTAACCCCCATACCCCAGCTTTTAGGTCCTAGGTTCTGGGCTGGCTCTATACACTGTAGATGTTGGCTCCAGTGACCCATCAAATGTCCCCCTGGACACAAGTGAGCCCAACTTGTTATCCTGGGAGTATGCAAGAGGTAAGATAGCCCAGACAAAGGTGATGATGCTCCTGGAGTCTATCCCATGAGAATTGACTGTTACTGGAGCATACAATATAGGGGGCACTCTGCACAACAGGCTTTAGGCATTGCAGCAGAGTCCTGATCCAGAATCAGTGAGCTTGGGCTCAATACAGGACCTGCTTGAGTTTCTGGGCTCCAGGATGCATCCTTCCAGAGTTGCATCTCGATAGCCTCCTCCTTGGTGTTTGGGCTGTTCTTTTTCTCCAATGGCATCATTCAGGGCAGCTCTTAGGGGCCATGGAGGGCGCAGCATTCACCCTTTCTGCTATGTTTACCAGTTCAGTCAGCGTAGTGCGGCCATCTGTCCAATGGCGAGCTGAAGAACGTAGTGATCGGTAGCTACCCATCACCACAGCTGTGCACTCCTCAGGCTTCAACCAGCGCTGCACAATCCAGAGTAGCCGGGACATCTGGGTTTGGTGTGGTAGTAATGAGGTGCTTTTCCACTGGTGGAAATCTTGGGCAGCTTCAGTGGTGGAGTGGCCAGCTTGACAGACTCATTCCTCAGAGTAGGGTCAGTTTGTAATAAGTCCCCTGGGTCTCCTCAGTCAGAAATGGGACGAGGATGCTGGTTGACTCCTCCAGGCTCTGCCCTTTTGGTCAGGAGTCAGGAGTCCGCATGAACTCCGGTGGTATTCGAACAATGGTATACTCTCCCCTGCAGCTTGCTGCTACCTTTCCATGTCCTCCGTAAGAGTGATCGTGTTCTTGACAATCGAGGCATTGCCAAACACTTTGCCTGTTCCTTCATGATGGAGCGATGAAAAGAGGGGAAAAAATCCCCACAAGGTTCAAGAAAATGGGGTGAAAAGAAAAAAAAATGCACTAATTAAATTTTGGATAAAAATGCCTGTACCCATATCCTCCACCATTGCCACAGGAAGGTAATACAAGGGCTCACAGGCATGGACAGGTGGTCGGGTTAAAGCCTCAGCGAGGTAGGATTTGTTGGTTTTGTTGAAGTTAAAAGAAAACAAGAAAAATAAAAGAAAAATAACAAGGTGGCAAGAAAAGTTCAGAGCCGTGGGGGGTGGGAGGGGGACAGCGACGTATGTTACCTGCTGAACAAGGGATGAAAAACAACAGAAGACATGGAGGGCAAGAGCAAAACAAAACACAGAATCCAGGAAACAGAAATGGAAAACTGTCTTAGCAGTTATGGCCTGAGCTTTTTACCCTGCTTGACGCCCCAGCTTCCCTGAATGTGTCTTTTTTAAGGGGAGTGTCATTCTTGACCAATTGCCTTGGGTTCCTGATGTTCCCACCATGACACTTGATATTGGAAAACTGGGGTTTTGAAATCCACAAATCACCAACATCAGAGACATCAGAAAGAATACAACATTCCAACTAATTTGATTTATCTATCATTATACAGTATGTCCGTCCATCCATTCCTTCAATCTGTATATGCATTCATTCATTCAGTAATTAACAGACCCATTGTGACATGTCATTTGAGTTTGTGAGATTGTGGGCCATGATGAATGCGAACTGGATCCAAGCTAAGTCACCACAACAAAGCTCACGAATAAGTATGGAATGTAGGTACACCTTCATAGAATTTCAAACCACTGATTAACATCTTGTGTTACGTAAGATCACTTTACAGATTATAAGGGGATTATTTAATCTAGCCTGTGAGCAGGGAGACATGAAAAACATTTCATATTACTTGTTGGACTTTTATCAGCCAATGGAGGAATTTTATTGGCTGTGTTAAATTTGCTATAATGCGTGCTCAGTTTTGTGATGTGGACTAATTGCAGAAAATAATATTTTGTGCATTAGTAGGACACCATAGTTACTTCAATATGTTTGTTTGTTAATAGTTGGAAAAAGTACCCTCCTAAATAACTAATTTATTACAAGGAATGTTAGCATCAGTTGAACTGCCGTTTATATTTGTGGCGGACAGGCCTAATTAGCAGGCCTACCTGTAGGGAAGGTGGATGGGAAACACTGAGTTCTGTACAACAGTGTAAAGTTACAAACACAAAGTTGGTAGGCTCAGTGGGCGGGTATTTGTGGTTTGTGTGTTTATTGTAAAATTTGATTTGAAACTACCTTTTTTGAGTGTGTGTCCCCAATCCTTTGTACAAAAAACTAAAAATTTTTGGTGGAAAATTTGGTAAATTATTTCTTTGGTCACAAGTCCAAGTGGCAAATAAATAAATGTGCTAAATAAAGGTATATATAAACAATTAAATAAATAAAAATAACATATCTAATGTAATATAACACAGGTGCTTTGAAGTCATAAACACAATTCTTCAGTTGCATTAACATTAATTTCACTGATTTTGACCCTCCCAGTGTTAGAATAGTATGAGCAAAGAATGTTAAACTAAATTTCTATACCTAATATACAAACCATACATCTTTATGGTACTGTAACATGCTTGCATCATGATTAAAAAATTATTTGTTGGCCCCATTAACAGTTTTTGTTCATTTTGAAATATTTGTGTTTTGTCATCTCTTCACTTACGGTGTTTTTTTTTTGGTCGCATAGTGCTAACCTAGGGTGGTGCAGTGGCGCAGTGGTTAGCACTGGGACCAGGGGTCGAGTCTTAGTCATGGCTCCATCTGTGTGGAGATCCTCTGGGTGCACTAGTCTCCCCCCACAGCCCAGAAACATGCCCCCTGTCTCGTGGCGACCCATAGGAGGTTGGCATGCCTCATAGCAGAGCTGCTCTGTAGTGGCACTGCAGAAGGTGCATGTATTTCTAGGCATGTGAGCAAATCTATTTCACTCAAAGCGATTGTGCATTTGTGTCAGTATCTGACCAATTTCTGCAGGCGCCCCGGGTGGCCCCTGAAAGATGCCATCCTGGCCGTTTGCCCATCTTGCCCTTGCCAGGATCTGCCTATGAAAATGACACTGTAAGTGTAGAACTTATCAATCTAAACTTGCAACTATAACCAAATATTTAAACTCTTTGTTCAGAGTTTCATAATTTCACAAGACCGAATTAACAGTAAATCAATAAACATCAAACAGATATTAAAATGTAACTCATAATCAATTTTATTGATATTACTTTCATAGTAAATAAAGTTTTTCAAGTAAAAGTAAAATGTATTCACCAACGCATAAAGCATTCTTGTGGGAAATACTTCTTCAGCAGTTTAAAATATGCTTGCCCTGCAATCTCTTCTGGCCTGAGACTCATCAACATCCTCTGCTGGACTGTAGAGTTACATGGAGACCTCATTGTACAGAACACCTCACCAAATCAGCATTCTGTATACTAAATAGGAAGAACTCTCAGCTGAGCTAATTTTCGTACTTCCAGGTGGAGTGTTAGATTACACTAGTGTTATTTGCAATCTTTGTATATGTATATATTAAACACATTGTGTGTGAGTTGGCTGCACTCAGCTGAGTACATTGCTTTATTCTCCATTCCTCCCAGGATAGATGATGAAAGGAGGGACGCACATCAAGTAATATAAGTGTGATTTGTTAAATTTGTACCGAGCCATCTGTTCTATCTCACCCTAGTACACTTGAAAACATGCAAAATGTAAACACAGTATTTGTAAAACTCAAAAGAGCTGTTTCTGGTTAACAAAAAAACACCTCATTTTTCATTCTTAGGATCATATTAAATGCAAGCTATACTTGTCACCCTTGGTTTACCCTTATGCCTATGCGGTGAAAGTTTGATTAGTGAAATTTTGCACAAACTTGATGATATATTAGGCTCATTTTTCACAACTGTAGTTAGCACTGTTGCCTCACACCGCTACAGCTAGGGTTCGAGTCTTTGCTATGGCTCCACATATGTAGAGTTTTCATGTCCTCCCTTGTGTGGTTTTCTCCCACATTCAAAAAGGTGATTAGGCATTATCAAACTGTGAATGTAATTAATTGTTGACACACCACAGCACATAAGAACAAAATATGTCCTCTGAATTGAACCCATATATAGCAGAGGGCAGCTAATTCAGCACTCAAAGAACTGTGCTTGGGGGCAGTATTTTGCTCAGGGTACCTTGCCAGTTTGGGATTCAAACCAGCAACCTTTCAATTATAAGGGTATTTCCCTACCCATTAGGCCACCTACGGTGTGCCCTATGATGGATTACCACCCTGTACTGTACCTGTACCTGTGTTGTTCCCATAGCTTCTGGTATGGACTCCAGGCCTTCTGTGATCCTGAATTGGACAAGCAGGTTCATAAAAAATGAATGGTGAAGGTAAATTAATCAATTGTGCAAATGTAATGAAGTCTTTAAAAAGAAAAAATCTTTAGAGCAGCAGGATAGTATAAATTATTATAGTTGTCATATTTTGTTCTGTTCTGTTAATTAGAATTATGGAGCCTAAATGTTATTTTCATATTGCGCCATTAAGTAAATTATCTTGTTTTCTTTGTGCTCCATTAAACCTTACATAAACATAGCTGGCTCTAATGTTTTTAGCACATTCAGAAGAGATCTTAATAGAATCTGGAGACGTAAAAAATATGTATGTGTGTTAAAATTTTGCATCAGTTTCGATGTCTGCATTAAAACTGAAAATGCGAAGTTGCTGACTTAAAAAATATATAATACATACATGATTATTACATTGAAAAGTAAAAGTATTTAAATTATATTAATGACAGACATTATGGAATTTATTATATTAATAACCATCTAGAAATTGAAGCTCTCTTGCTCTCTTCATAATGGTTCTGTTGATTAAAGAGCCTACGTCAAGCTGCCATGGGCAATTTTCCTAAGCAGTCTGCCATAGTGTTTCTTTAGCAACGGAACCCCAGGGTATTTCAGTGAGGCTCCTTGGAAAATATATTAAGCAAAATGAAAGAAAGTGCAGCTCAGTAGGCAGCACTGGGAGCTCATATCTCCGGCGTTGTGAGATTTGAATCCCGTCTCCTTGGAGTGTGTGTGAGTTTGCATGTTCTCCCTGTAACTCAGGGAGGTAATTCCAGCTTCCCTCTCACAGTCCGAAAATGTACACTTAGACTATCTGATGCCTCTAAATTGTTCACAGAGAGTGTGAATGTGTGTGTGTCCTGCAATGGACTGGCATCCTGTCCAGCCTTGTGCCTTATGTTACCTGAGATAAGATCCAGCCCCCCTGACCAGAATAAGCAGACAGAAGATGGATGGATGGAACCAGGGGGTGCTTGACATGTAACCCCTTTCACAGGAGTGACTGAAACATGCAGAGGAAAGGTCACAATAATTTTTAAAAAATTACTTATGAAAAACTTTCCACCTAGTAACTGAATAGCGACAAGTGCAATTATATATATATATATATATATATATACATACACAGTGGTACCTTGGTTCTCGAACTCACTAGAACTCGAATTTCTTGAAAGTCGAACAAACCAGTTTGATCTAGAACTCAATCTGAATATCAGAAGTCGAACCATGAACGCTGACGTAATATAAATTGTACGCGCCAGGAAATGAGTCATACTACAAGGCAACTCTTACTTGAATGCCTTCTTCACAGACTGGACGATTAACCAAATAAAGCAGCGCAACATTACAGTAACTAACAATAAATAAATCACTAACTTACGTGTACTGTTAGAGTATGTATGTCATTTATTTAAACTTTATTTTACCAGGTAAATTAACTGAAAACCAGTTCTCACTGCTTTACGTGATATTTGGGAGAATTAGCCAGCGCTGTAAACAAGTCGAACGCACCCAATGACCGGACTGGGGAAACAAACTGAAACGCGGAATTAATACAGAGGACTAATGACAACAACTAGAAACAGCTGATCACATGGGGATGCCACACGAGGTTAACGAGGGGGCGTGGCACACGGAAGGAGCGGACCATCGGGGCAGGACAGGGGTAATGTTGGGATAAGATCTTTATCATTTTGGAAGCCATTAAGAACAAAATGCTCTTCTTGTTTTATCCTGTTCATTTTGTGTTTAAATGCTAAAAAAAAAACATATTTAGGTGTAATTTTGGGGGGCCGGGAACCAATTAATTGGTTTTCCATTATTTCTTATGGGAAAAATTCGATCAGAACTCGAACTTTTTAGGATTCGATCCGGAACGGATTAAGTTCAAGAACCGAGGTACCATTGTATACACACGCACGCACGCACGCACGCACGCACGCACACACACACACACACACACATATATATAGTTTTTTTTACTATGGTGCAGTTGTATATTTTGCAGCGGGTAATAAAAAGTCTGGCACATTATAGCAACTCGCTGAATTTTTCCTCCCCTCCCGATGCCTACCTCCTCATTGTTGTCTTGATTAGCTGTGTAATTAGAGAGCTTTTGGGCATGCTTCCAGTGTTCTTTTCACTAAATTTAGTTTCGCAAAGCACTCTGATGCTCACAACAAAATAATTACATATAGTAATAATTACAACTAAATAATTGCAAAGGTTTTACATTATCATATATGCACATTTCATTCCTTATCCTTTGATTCTAAGCAACACTGTGTTGAGAGAAATTGGTTGTTTAGTATTAGTTAATCATTCAAACAGTAATCAATGGGCTTTTATACACAATCAGTCATGTGACATCAGAGCTCTCATACTTGTGTAAAGAAGCATGATTCAAAAATGGATATTAGAACGGCATTTTCGGTCATAGGAATAATATGCACAATTACATCATTATAATATTATTCACTGTAAAAATGTAAAACTGAGGAGTCCTACAGCTAAAATTATTTGCGATTCAGTTGTTAATAACAAATATTGCCCTGGGGATAGAAAAAGTAACGTTGGGGTCAGGGCCGTGCACAGACGTTTGAGGGGCATGTGCTGAAACTGAAAAAAGGGCACCCCCCCAACCCCTCGGCGAACCCCTCCACCACCAAAAAAATAACACACAACAATGTTCTTATATTATATTTAATTAGTATTAATAACTTTTATGCAGATAATATATACATATAGAGGGTATCTTTAAAATTATTTAGTTGTGTAAGATGTAAGATGTAGAATGCACAGTGACCTGATGATTCTCATTGTGTAAAGTATTTTTTATTTAATACAACATTATTACAGTAGCAAACCATGTTTTTCTATGTTTATACATGTGAAGACGAGCGGGGAGTATACAATACTAGATTTTCCATCCATCCATCCATCCATCGTCCAACCTGCTTGTCCTACTGGGTCGCGGCTCGAGGCAGGGAACAACCCATCGCAGGGCACACTCACACTCACACACGCACATGCACACCCATAGGCAATTTAGCAACACCAATTAACCTCAGCATGTCTGTGGACTGTGGGGGGAAACCCCACGAGGACAACACATATGTGACCCAGGCGGAGACTCGAACCAAGCGGTGTGAGGCAACAGCGCTAACCACTGCACCACCATGCTGCCCCTAACCGTAAAATTAAAATAGAAATTTCTTATAATATATTTTACCTAGCTGACAAGGATCACTCGGTTGCTTTGTGTCAAACTCAAATGCAGTGACACCGCGGGTTTTTGACCAGCGAATGTGTGCAATTTGTCCATCATTAAAACGACGACATCACATTACGTCAACATCACACCGGTGTGGTGATGCATTATATGAACCTTTATAGACATACTAGTGTTTATTTCATAAAGACAACGTTGCACTTATTCAAACAACAAGATATTTTACCGTTACGAGACGAAGACGTTCATCTGCTTCTGCGCTATGACTCTGTCTCTGATTTGCTGAAACGTAAGTTCGCGGCGCTCAGGGGGCGGAGCTGTGAAGTCTGACTGACAGTTTGAGCGGTTCTAAGAGACGCGCTTTTTAATGCCTTTAATTGGTTAAATATTTGTTAAAAAGACAAACAGACGTAAAGGGCTACCAATAGCATTGATTTATTAAAAAAAAAAAAAACTCCCAAAAAAAGGGCACTTCCGAGTGTAATTACAAAAAGGGCGTGTGCTCTGCACAGTTTGAGCCCTACCTGTGCACGTGCCTGGTTGGGGTGTATAATCAAGTGGCGGTGACAATCTCTCCTGCAAGCCCTATGGTTTGCTTTTCTTTTCCATTCCTTTACACTTTAGCAGAAGATCAGATAGTCCCATAGGTGTCAAGTCTCACGTTTTACCCGTGAGACTCACTTTTTTTTTTCTTTGCTTCTATCGCACAACTGTGAGATTGCAAATGTCATGGCTTGTGATGCATTTAAACTAAACAAAAAACTTTATTTCAGTATCAGAACTTACTTACTGGAATACACATTAAAAATCTACAGATGTATTCTGCAGTTATAGTCATAGTGATGTTTTTTTCAGTGTCTGTTTAACCACAAACTGTACTTTGTGGTTTGTGGTGACTGTACTTAAAAATAAAAGCAAAAGATATGAGCAAGAGGAATCTTTTTTGATGGCTCACAATTTTCACTGAAATGTTTTCCTTCACTCACAAGACTCACATCCCTGTTTTTGCTGCAGTTATGGTGACATGTATATAAACCTGAGTAGAAGTGTACATCAAGTATAAATAATTTCCATCCTCAGTATTTTTCTTGGATTTGTTACTTTATGCTGGTTTGTCAACAAGTATGTGTTACGATTCATGTTATGTTTAGTTTCTTATTTTTCCTGTGAGGCAAACATTCTCAAAATGAATTGATTATGGACTAACCAAGAGACCAATCAAGAATAAACAGCTGTTCTGTACTGGAAGTATAAAAGTTGTTTCTCTTGTGCATAAAATGTAATATTGCATGTATATAAGTTCTAATTTGCTGCACCAGGGACAAAATAATCATTTAAACAAAACAAGAGAGTAGAAGTAAAAGTTTGCCATCTATGTTCCCTTGTGATGTGTCTTTTGATGTGTTGGAATCAGTACTACATGATGCATTAAAGTATATTGCCAATTAGTTTTTATTGTGATTGGATTATAATTTCTACTGGTACCATTTACCCATACAATTTTCTAGTAAAAAGAAACATTTTAATACCTACATCAATTACAAGCCTGTATATTTTATGTTATTAGAAATGCTAATGAACCATCATAATATATCACTTGAAATACATTTTTGTATTGCATAATTTGCAAGTGTACCATATAAGGCATGGTGAAACAGTACACTGCGATTATTCAAGATTAAGCCTTCTTCTATTGAATTATTGTGAGCAATCACATATGGTATGTCTGTCACACACATTTGGCAACACAGAGGCAGAAAAAAAAATATTGTTAATTGCAAAGGAAAATGAAACATAAATATGAAAATATGTGTAATTATCTGTAGAACACATTTTCCCCCAAATGAATCTTGATGGTGCATGGAAATTAGCTGAATTTTCATATGCAAATGTTTGGAGGTGGAAACAGGTCAAGTACATTTCGAAAAAGCGATTAAGGCTATGGATAAGGCATCTTTATCTGCAGCTGGTGTTGCTTTGCATGGGTCACAGTTTGGTTTGCAGATAATGCACTTAGGATTGCAGAAGTTTACATTAAAAGGGGTCTCATTTAGTTTTTAAATGTGTTGAGACGGCAGCCACACCATGCATTGCAGAAGCAATTGAAGACAGCTTATAAAGATAATTATTTCTAACAGTTGTCAAAAACAGCACTCGTTGTTGCAAGGGCATATCATTAAAGTGGCATTTTCCAGTGTGGCAGCAGTAATGTTTTATTCAGTTGAATTTAATTTGCCATTTTTCAGCACTTAGCTTGTTTCTCTGTATACTGAAATATGATATTTTATGTGTCCAATGACTGATTTTTGCAAATGTAATGTGTTAATGGCAAACATGTTCTTCATTAATATAGAATGAAGTGGTGTGTGTTTGTATGTATGTATGTATGTGTGTGTGTGTCCCTCCATGAATTGTCGCCATACCATAGTGGAGGGGTTTGTGTGCTTCCATGATCCTAGGAGCTATGTTGTCAGGGGCATTTGTCCCTAGTAGGGTCTCCAAAGGCAAAATGGTCCTAGATGAGTGGCCAGACTAAGTGAGATTTACATAGACCCCCATGAACATGATCACAAGGGATCATGTGACGCTGCTCGGGCTGGGGATTCCGGAGCACCATCCTGGAACGACGCCTGGTGGGGAGCTCACAGGTGAGCGCCTGGCAGCTGAGCCTCTATCTAGGGGCCCGGCCAAGCGTAACCTGAAGGGATAAACTGGGTCCGCCCTCCTGTGGACCCACCACCTACAAGAGGGGATGTGGGCCATTGCAGATTGGGTGGCAGTCGAAGGTAGGGCCTCGATGGACCGATCGTCGGTTATTAAATCTGGCTTTAGGCACATGGAATGTAATCTGTCTGGTGGGAAAGGAGCCTGAGTGCAGGAGGTACAGAGATACTGTCTATATACAGTCGGGCTCACCTCATGGCATGGCCTGGGCTCCTAGAGAGGGGCTGGACTCTGTGGGCTGATATGGGATTATTTGTTCCCCCCTGGTTCAGTACATTGGAGTTTACCATGGTGAATGAAGGGGTTGCCTCTCTTCGACTTTGTGTCGGGGGACAGGCTCTGACTATTATCTGAATCTATGCACCGAACACCAGTTCAGAATATTCGGCCTTCTTGAAGACCTTGCACGGATTGCTGGAAGGTGCCTGGTTTCGGGACTCCATTGTTTTGCTGGGGAATTTTAACGCTCGCATGGGTAATGACAATGAAACCTGGAAGGGTGTGTTTTGGAGGAATTGCCTGCCTGATCTGAACCCGAGCAGTGGACTTCTGTGCTAACCACAGTTTGTCCATAATGAACACCATGTTCAAACATAAGGGTGTTCACACGACCTGGCATCAGAGCACCCTAGGCTGCATGGTCTGCATAGGTCTGATGATCAATTTTGTAATCGTATTTTAAGATCTGCATCCGTATGTTTTGGACACTCAGGTGAAGAGAGGAGCTGAGTTGTTGAATGATGACCACCTGGGGGTGAGTTGGATCAGATGGCAGGGAAAAATGCTGGATAGATCTGGAAGACCCAAACGTATATAATGAGGGTGTACTGGGAACGTCTGGCCACAAAGGCTTCTCTTGTATCCCTAGGGAAACAGGGTGTAGGTGATATTCCGGTACTCCATTACTGAGGAGGCTGTGCAGAGCTGTGGCAGGAAGGTTGTTGGTAATCGCAAAAACCTGGTAGTGGACACTAAAGGGAGCTGTCAGGCTGAAGAAGGAGGCCTACTAAGTTTGGTTAGCTGACAGGGTCTGGAAGACCAAGCAGAATGCGGCTTTGGACGTTGCTGAAGCAAGAACTCTGGTGTGGAAGGAGTTCTGGTGAGGCCCTGGAAAATGACCTTTCAGTCTTGAAAAGACTTTGACAAACTATCAGGTGACTTAGGAGGGGGAAGCAGGGCTTTACCCATGCTGTTTAGAGCAGGGATGGAGAACTGTTGACCTCAGATGGGGATATGGTGAGGTAGTGAAAGGAGAATTTCGAGGATCTCCTAAATCCCACTAATACACCTTCCTTGGTGGAAGCAGAACTGGAATACCCAGAGAAGGACTTATCCATCTGTAAGGCTGAGGTCACTGAAGTAGTCAAAAAAATGTTTTTTCAGCCTTGGGGGCGTCAGAGGTGGCAGGGGATCCAGTTCGGTGACCTCAGGATCGTGTCTTTGCTTTTGGCAGACGTGGTCCTGTTGGCTTTGTTGGACTGTGAGCTGCAGCATGCATGGGGCGTTTTGTAGCTGAGTGTGAAGCAGTTGGGATGAGGATCAACACATCCAAGTTTGAGGTCATGTTTCTTAACTGGAAAAGGGCAGATTGGTCTGTCCTGGTGGGGGATGAGCTACTTCCTCAAGCAGAGGAGTTTAAGTACCTTGGGGTCTTGTTCACAAGTGGGGGAAGAAGGGAGCTGGAAATCGACTGGCAGATTAGTGCAGAATTAGCAGTATTGTGCACGCTGTAGCATTCTGTCAAGGTAAAGAGAGAGCTCAGCTGGAAGACAAAGATATTGATGTACTAGTCAATCTTAGTTCACATTTTTCACCTGCGCCAAGCGGTTTGCCACTTGCCGTGTGGACGGCGACTATCAAGGATGCCTCCTGGATGTCTGGAGAGGTGCTTCGGGCATGTCCAACTGGTAGGAGGCCCCAAGGCAGACCAAGCACACGCTGGACAGATTATGGCTGGCCTGGGAACACCTTGGTATCCCCCGGAGCAGCTGGAGGAGGTGGGTGGTGAGACGGAGGTCTGGGCATCCCTGCTTCGACTGCTACCCCCAAAGAAAGGCATCTGAAGAACATCCACATGAACATGGGGAGGATATGAAAACTCACATGGGTAGGATATGTACAAACACATGCAGAGTTGCACATGGGAACCAATCCCACAAAGTAAAAGGGGTAAGGTCAAGGTGTGGGCCTCTGAGGGCCATGTTCACATTATTTAAGTTTTTCATGACAGATCTACCAGTTCAAACTTACTATGTTTAAGGTCAGTCTATTAAAGGGCTACTTCTATAATGGTTCAAATGTCAGTTGACAGTTAGATATTTATAACTATGCAATGTGTGTTTTAAGGATTCTGTCCATTCTTTGGTACCTATTCTTCCCATTTCCTTTGATTTTCAGTTTCTTAGTCTTTATAAACACTGTTATGGTGGGGAATTTGAGTTTTGAAGAGTGCCGGCATCAGAATGACTGTGACTGGGGGGCACACGGCAAGGGTGGTGATAGTAAAATTCGTTGATGTGGGAGGTGTTAGTGTGGGGTTAACAGACGGTCTGTAGCCACGCCTCTGGGAGAGACCAAGCTTATTTGGTTTAGGATGAAGGCATTTATTAAAAAATAAAATAAAAGACTGTCCTTGGTGGGTAGCATCTGAGGGTGCACAATGGCTCATTTGGAGGCGAATGGGCCGCAAATGTCCCCCCCCCCACCCCCCCCATGATGCCGACCCCACTTTTAAATTGACTATGACTTGTATTTCAATTTTTAATAAACATAGTTAGAAAATACAATTCAGTTATAAACCTATTTTTGGCTACCCTGCATATAGCACATTATTTTCCTCAAGCAAAGAATAATGTGCAATAAACAACAATACAGAGATAATTGTAGAATTTTAATCTTTTGCTCTCCTGTAATAACTCTGGGTTTTGTAAAGGCTGGCAGGCTTATTTAAGCTGTCATAATATTCAACAAAATAATTCTCTATAGCACTTTTCCTTTCATTATTAAATTCACAGATTTTGTTGTAGAGTATTTTCCTCTGATTATTATTTTTTTTTAAATCAAGATAAAAAAGGAAAGTGAAAAAGAAATCCACAGTGCTGTACCTAGTAAACCGTAACATTGCATTATTGCATTCTGGTCTTTTTACATGATCTATATGCCAGCTGCTGACGAGGCTTATTAATCTCTCACCTGACAGGGATCGCTTACTGGATAATATGGCTGCCAGCAGTTTAATTTAACAGAGCTCTGGGGAATAGTTCTGGACTTAATGAGTGTGGATTTCTGGATCCTACAATAGAAAAAGAAAATCTAGAAGAAAAGGCACAAAAAAATCACACAATCCAACCTAATCTTCTTAAAGCAACTATGGGATTATGAGATTTTTAATTGGTGTCTATCAAAGCTGTAGGCCTAAGAATTTATAAAAACACAAAGCATTACAAAGACAAGCAGGCCTGGTGATGGGATAAATTACACTTTGAAACCCAGGATGGGCTGAATTATCACTAAATAGCTAATCTAATGGGAACAACCAATGTAACCAATAGGAAGTGGGCTGAACAAAAGATATTTTGGTAACACTTTACTTGACAGGGCACAAATACTTAAAAATAACTCAATTACTGCTGAAGCACAAATTATGAACAAATCATCACCAAATATAGTTGCTACTTGAGATAAAACATGCATCACGATTCATTAATGATGAATTAACATAAGATCAGCATGTAACTAAGACTTAGTTTGTGGCTAATTAATATATAAGAAATAGTATAATACTACATTATTTGTGCCCCATCAAGCCAAATGTTACCAGTGTTTTGTAGGGCTTTCTGAAATAGAATTTGTGGTTGAGAATGCGTCACACACCAACAACAACAACAAACCTAGACCCCTGCCCTCGGAATATGCACATAGGCAACAGACAAATGCAAGGAATAAGGATGTATGTTGTATCACAGGGAATAAGCATATATATCAACATTGTTGCAAAATTTTTAGTCAGGAACTGTGCAGCCAGTTCATGAAAATTTCCATTCAATGAAATGCCACCAATGCATTGGAGAAAAAATATATCCATAACAATATACAAATTGTCCAGGGCCCTAAAGAAAATCATACCTGCAGTGTAGTAGCTTCTTAAATCTGTCTTCAAGCATACCTTGCTTATTTCATCACAAACTGACAGAGGGACTGCAGGGACTGTTTGCAAATAGGTCTGTCTAATTTCCTGTCAGATAACTTGGCTGGAAGGCTGCATTTATATTCCTGTATAATTAGGGATGGAATGACAAGCAGTATACTGTAAATACCCAATGAGCAGTGCAATTTTTATGCTTATTTTCCCCCCATTTTTATCAGTTACACTGTAGCACAGTAGCTCTGGGGGGAGGGGGGCTATGGCTATTTGTGTGCTCCTTTCTTTCACTTATTTACACAGGCAACACGTTTACATTCTGCGTAAATATTTCACCATTTCAGAACCCCTAAAAACATCACGAAGGAGTAACTTAATCCTTTGATTTGTGATTATAGGACGCTTTCCCCTTTGTCGCTAAACTAAATGAGGTCTGGAGCAAAGTAATCTGTGGGAAAGTAATCAAATATGTTTTATGTGCCCCCAGGACTGCAGTGCTTTTTAACCGGAGCATGGATGTTGTAATGCACTGTACATTTCGCAGACTCTGTGGAAGGACATTCCAGAGTTTCAGTGCAACAACACTAAATGCTCTGCCACCCGCAGCAGACAATCTAAACTTTGGAACCCTGAGGAATTTCGAATCCAAGGATCTTAGTGTATGGACTGGGGAAGAGGGATGAGGTCAGACAGATGGCAAGGGGCAAATCCGTGGATCCATGGCGAATCTATGATTGCATCACTTATACACTTAGAGAAACTGGCATTCCTCATTTGCGTATATATATATATATATACTGTATACACACACACACACACACATATATGCACTATATATACATGTATATTTACATTGTATGTGTATATATATACATCTCTGGAAAAATTAAAAGACCATTTTCATTTTCAGTCATTTCTCAATTTATGGGTATGTGCTGATGTAAAAAATACATTATTTACAAACACCAGCCTGACTCTTCTCCGTTTCGCATTAATGAAGGGCTTCTTCTTTGCTTTGAACTGTCCTAGCAGTGCACTTCACACCACTTAATGTTTCCCATTGTTTCTGAAGGTCACTTGAGGTCATCCTCCAATTCATGCGTCATTTCCCGGTAAGTTGACAGTCACCTTTGGCATTAGGAAGTTGCTTTTGCCCTCTACCTGGCTGGTTTATCACAAATCTATGAGTGGCAAAAGTATGTGAACCTTTGCTTTTACTATTTGGCATGAACCCCTGTTGCAACAAAAATTGCAACTAAAAGTTTACATTAGATCTTGATCAGTCCTGCACATTGTCTGGGAGAAGTTTTAGCCCATTCCTCCATATGGAATTGCCTCAATTCAGGGATGTTGCTGGGTTTTCTTGGGATGTAGTCCACGGTCAGATGTCCTGACATTTTCCTTTGGAATTCGCTGGTCAGAGGCGGATATTTCAGGTCCAGAAAGTAAAAATCCCGACCAAGATCTTGTTTCAGCCAATGAGCCAACCAGTTGAGTACTCTGTAACTGTGACTCTTTATACTTAACTGGTTGGTTGAAACAAAATCCTGGTTTGGATTTTTACTTTCTGGACTGACATTTATGGCTGTGTTCAAATCCATTTCACTATTTTGACAGTGGAAAAAACAGACTTTGTGCCAGCACAAGGCACAAAAAGGTTGTGCTAACTCTCTAAATTATTCAGAGGTGTGTTTTGGGGTGTGAAATGCAACGGACCTGTCGGGATGGCATGTCACCTCGTCACCTGACCTTTACAAGGCAGCGGCGCATGATCTACTGCAGATTGCTATTACAATGACGCATCTGGCCAGCAAATCAGATCGCTTTTTGCCTAAGAAAACGGACATGGTCACGCTCGAGGTGAAAATCCTCTACAGGAGCACTATTGTTCCACCCTAACTTTTTGAAGTGAAGCAGGCGTGGGATGAGATAGCAGCTACTGTGTCCTCATTTTCTGGCATCACCAGATGATCCTCGCAGTCCCAAAAGCGGCATTATGATGTCAGAAGACTGGGAAAACAGAAACTCGCTGCTGAACAAACACTACGACTGGGAGTCGTTTTTTATTTTAATTTTGGGTCTGCAACTCGCAATCTTTACCTCACAGACAATCACACACCTTGCCAACGGAATGATCTTTGTCAGTCAACCACTCCTGGGGAGAGTAACAATAGTCTTAAACTTCCTCGATTGTACACAATCTGTCTGACTGTGGATTGGTGCACTGATACTGCACAAACATACTTGAACTTGAAGCCCTTGACAGAAACCCTGCTCTTTTAATATAAACATGGTGTCCATTCACACCTGATTGTCATCATACTGACTGACAACACTTGAGTCTAGTCTCACCTTCAAATGACCTGCTAAGTTTACATATTTTTGCCGCTCACAGATTTGTGTCATTGGAACATTTTCCTCAATAATTAAAATTCAATTGTGTTCTCTTTACTTACTTTAAGGACTTGTGTGAAAATCTGATGATGTTTTAAGTAAAAAAAAATTATGCAGGAATATGGAAAATTCTGACACTGCCTTTCAAGCACCACTGTACACACACACACCCTGCATGTTACATGAATGGCCTCTTTTATATATTTCAATGCTTATACCTTGTTTTATACAGAATACTCCAACCTTGTATGCAAAAAAAGTGAAATGACCAAAAGAATTCATAAAAAAGGATTCTGTCTAGGACCTCAGACATCAGTACAGAGAATGGATTATCTATCTACCAAAAGGTACAACAAGTCTTTTTGCGAGTCTTTTTGGTAACAAAGAACCTCAGTGTTTTGATATTCTTTGTAAGAAGATTAGAGCTATGTGTTCAAATGGAAGTCCTCATTTTGCTGTTTTATCATAGATTTAATATCTCATTGACAGGGAAAGTAATTTTATGCCAAAAGTTAAATTTAAATATCTGTAATGTTCATATCGAAATGGTCTTTGAAATTTCCTTGAAAAAAAAAGAAAGTGATTGACAGCTGGGTATAAGTCTGATGACAAGAGCAGCCCTCACTTTTGTTAAATTTTCAGTGCATTATAGTTTAAATACCAAAAAATAATTATTAATAACTGGTCCATTTATTGCATTTGGATTCTTCTTTAGAAGCTTTTAGAAAGGACAGAAGTGTTACCCTTAGTTTTGTCCTTTTCTGAACTATGAATTTTGTAATTAAAAGAGTCAAATAAGAACTGGTTTATATACAGTACTGTGCAAAAGTCTTGAGCCACCCCTCATTTCTTTATGGAAAATGGTACGATAGGTAAAGTGATTTATTGCAACATGTACAGACATACATGTAAATGCAGTATACAACACAGAGTTTGTATAATTCTAACGTCAATATATAATAACGTCTAATTCAAAGTCAATATTTTGTATGACCAACGTTATTTTTCAACACTGCCTGATCTCTCTTAGGCAAGCTTTCTTGTACTTTCTTTGAGTAATCTTCAGGAATAGATCTCCAGGCTTCTTGAAGGGCATTCCAAAGCTCTTCTTTGGACGTAGACTGCCTTTTGTTCTGTTCTCTGTCAAGATGATCCCACACTGCTTCAGTAATGTTCAGATCTGGGCTTTGGGGAGGCCAATCCATGACTGATAGTGTTTTTTTCTATAGAGGTATGCTTTGACTGCATTTGCAGTGTGTTTGAGATGGTTGTCATACTGGTTGTCACATTGCAAATCAGACTCTTTCCAGATGGTATTGAATGCAGTACTTTTCAGTGTTCACAACTCCATCAGTTTTGATGAGATTCCCAGCACCTCTGGCTGACATGCAGTCCCAAACCATCATGGAGCCTCCACCATGTTTTATAGATGGCTGTAGACACTTACTGATGTAGCTCTCTCCTGACCTCCTCCATACATACTGACTTTTATTTGAACCGAAAATTTCAAATTTGGATTCTTCGCTCCATACGACCTGTTGCCACTGATTTTCACTCCAGTTCTTGTGGAATTTGGCATGCATCAGCCTTTTCTCCTTGTCTCCCTTCCTTGAGAATGGCCTTTTGACAACCACCCTTCCATTGAGACCATTTCTGCTGAGGCTTCAGCCAACAGTACACGGATGAACTGAAGGGCCAGATGCATCTCTCAGGTCCTGTGTCAGGTCTTTGCTCGATTTTTTCCTATTTCTTAAGGGTGTGACTTTGACATACTGTTCATCAGCTGCAGATAGTTTTTTGGGCCTATCGCTTCTTCCTGTGTCCTCCACTTGTCCAGTTTCCTCAAATTTTTCAAAGACACGCTGTATACCATGCTGAGACATTCCAAGTTTTTGGCTAATAGCTCTTTGGGAATCACCTTTTCATGCAACAATGCTATTTTATGCCCGTCAAGCTCTCTTATCTTTGGCATATTGAATAGATTAAATTAAAGAAATGGGAACAAATGTTTTATTGCGACAGGCTGCAAAGTGCCCAGAGCTACAAAGTGCCTAGATAATGCTGTTCCAACCCTCAGCATTCTACTAATCACCAGCCTGATCTTCTGTAATCATCTGCACCTGTTTCTTTACTGGTTCATGCCTTAAGTAAGATGGCTTTGTTATGCTTGAATGATTCATAAGTAGGTCACTGTGTGGCATAACCAACAAAAACTTTCCTCTGAAACTGGACTACACTGAAAAAGAGAGCCAAAAACTTTGAAAGTCCTTCAGGAAGCCTGGTGAACTATTCATCAAGACTATATTTAAAAATACAAGAAAGTCTGGCTCTTTTGTAAGCAAAATATGGAGAAATGAGGGGTGGTTCAAGAGTTTTTCGGAACACTGCGTGTGTGTACATATATATACACACACACAGCCATGGAAAAACTTAAGAGACCACTGTATATTTTTAAGCAAATCTGCATTAATCTTGATTTAATAGTGGTTCTGCTGGCAGAAGGCTGCGCTGAGCAGAAGGTTACTTTCTGGTTCAAAATTTGTAAGACAGTAGTACACAAGAATAAGGTGAAGCAGGAGACACTGGATTCCTGGTTTAATCTGGGTTTAATCCTGGTTATCCTGGCAGAAGGCTGCATTGCGAGCCAGGCTGCTTCCAGACTCAAAGTTTGTAACACAGCAGTACACAAGAACAAGGTGAAGCAGGAGACACTGGCAATAACCAGGAACCAGCCAGGTAAAAGGCAGAAGCGACTTTCTAATGCCAGAGATGACCATTAAAGTTTGACTACAGTTTCTCATGACATCAAGTGACCTTCAAAAGGAATGGGAAACATTAAGTGTGTGAAGTGCACCTCTAGGACAGTTCGTATCAGGCTCCTAGAAGCAAGACTGAAGTCCCATAAAGCAAGGAAGAAGCCCTTCATTAATAAGAAACAGAGAAGAACCAGGCTGCAGTTTGCAATATATTTATATATATATTGCAAACTGCAGCTTGGTTTTCTCTCCTGGCAGATGCACACCCATAAATTAATAATAAGTGAAGCAAAAAATTGTGCTGTGGTCTCTTCATTTTTTCCATGCCTGTATATGATGTGTGTGTGTATGTGTGTGTGTGTATGTGTGTGTGTGTATGTGTTACATGGATATACTGTGTAGCAAAATACCATTTCTAGGCTTTGGATGAAAAAAAAATTGCATTTGAAAACACTGACTCTATACACTCACTGGCCAGTTTATTAGAAACAGCTGTATACCTGCTTATTCATGCAAATATTTAATCAGCCAGTCATATGGTAACGGCTCAGTGAATAAAATCATGCAGAAATGGGTCAAGAGCTTCAGTTAATGGTCAGATTAAATATCAGAACTGGGAAAATGGGGAAGAAATTACAAAAAATATATATAAAGTATTTTAACTGGATGTTGATACCAGGAGGGGTCATTTGAATATTTCAGCATTCTCTCAGGATATACTGAATGATGTGAAAAATAAAAAAATCATAATAATAAAAAGAAATCCACTGAGTGGCAGTTATGTAGGTGGAAGTGCCTTGGTTATAAGAAAGGTCAGAGGAAAATGATTCTTTGAATGCTTCCAGCCTTGAGGTCACTGGGCTACAGCAGCAGAAGACCGCATGAGGGTTCACTGAGGCTGCAGTGGACACAGGATTACTGAAACTGGGAATATGTTTATGATTAAACTCAATTTGCAGATAGGACGGTCAGAAATTTGTATAAACAGCATTTATCCATGGAGTAATGGTGGTGTAATGATGTGGGGAATGATTCCTTGGCACACACTGGCCCCCTAACACCAATCGAGCATTGTGCCACAGCATGTATGAGTATTGTTTCTAACCATGTGCATCTCTTTATGGCCACAGTTCACCTATATTCTAATGCAGGGCTGGACTGGTATTCAGAATCAGCCCCAGACTTCAGGGTCCCCCACGAATTTTGCTGAGCCAGACGGCCTGTCCAGCCCTGTACCAATGGCTACTTCCAGGAGGATGATGACCATGTCAAAAGTCATCTCAAACAGGTTACAGGAACATGGCGAGGGGCTCATTGTAATTCAGTGGCCTCCCCAATCACCAGATGTGAATCCAACAAAGTACCGTAGGAATGTGGCTTAACAGGAGATGCACAGCATGAATTAGCAGCTCACAAATTTCCTACAATAACCGGTATTGGAAAGTAATGAAATACTTAATACATAATGAATTACTTTGTTACAGTACTTAAGTACATTTTTCACATATCTGTACTTTATTTCAGTAGATTTAGCTGTGGACACTTGTGACTTTTAGTCACACTAGATCTTACAGCAAATATTTATACTTAATACTCTATACTACATTTCTACTTAGCATTGTGTTACATTCTACAATCATACTACTGATTTTTTTAATTGGATGACACTACGGAAAGGCAGTGATGGGACAGATAGTACTGAGATCTTAGGGTTTGTCTTGTCAAAGTAAAGCTCAGAGGCTTAAAGCAGGGAGTAGGCATCAGAGGTTTCCATTCCTGTCAGCTCTTAGAAACTTGTAAAAGCAAGATGAAAACTTTGGGCATTGTTTTTTTTCCTGGTTGGAGAGATTGATTGCTATACAGTTTGTACGACATACAATGCTTTTTGATTCGTTAAGGATAGTGAAATGGCAAGAGGTGATCCTTGGATGTTTGTGATCAGGCTTATTGGTGAATTGTGAATAGTATGTTGATAATGTTATGACAAAACTGTTAAAATCTGCATCCTGTGGCCATTAGCTAGTAAGTTTTATTTAATAACACATACATATAGGGCTTTGCTGTATGACCAAAATCTCATATCCCAATAATGATACATATCATGAAACAGCACATTTTTCTGTAAATTCAATGAATAAATGTTTCATATAAAATGATCACATAGAAAGACCTATTTATTATTATGCTTTGAATTATTTACTCAGTAAATACAAGGTATTTAATCATATTTCAGCATTTTTTCCCTTTTATATAGAACACTTATGCAATTTTCTAATTAAGCATGTAATGAAATATGAGACATAATTGTAAAGAATATAAAAAGGTAAATAGAAAAGTATGAACTGTCAGAGCATGCGCAGTAAAGATCAGGCAGTGACAATTAGGGCCTTCACGCAAATTCCCTGCTTGCATTCGTGTCATATATAAGAGTGTGATTTGCGACAACAAAGTAATTGTCATTTGATATATATTGTCATATCGCACAGCCCGACACACATGTATCAGTGGTAGAACTATTGCTGAGCTGTGTGGCTAAGAGCATGTGCTCAGCTTAGATGTGCGTATCAGCATTAATCAATGTAGCTGCTTAATTATGTAAACCTCATTTCAGGATATGATATTTCTGCAGCTCTTTTTATAAACTAGCATTGCATGTTTTGAATGTTTAGATTGGAAAATAAATTTGCATGCCTGGACTTTTGTATTTAACAAAAATATATAAGCAGTAGACACGCTTATTGCCATGTTATACAGTTGCATGAGAGACTACACGTTCAAGTACTTTTACATTAATACGTTAAGTTTATTTACAAGCAAGTACTTTATTTTACTTAAGTATATTTTTGCCTGTTTATTTCTATATTTACTTAAGTAAATTGTTTGAGTACTTCCTCCACCAATGGCAAAAACGTGATGCAATAATATCAACATAGACCAGAATCCCTAAGGAATGTTTCCAACGCCTTGTTGGGGACCATGATATGAATAATTAATTCTGTTATGAGAGCAAAGGCAGCTACCCAGTATTAGAATAGTGTTCCTAATGAAGTGCGTGCTGAGTGTAAATTCTGTACATAGTATGAAAAAACTAGTTACTTCTTGCAAGTACTGATTCTAGCAAAGTCCAAAAGAGCACAATTAACACTGAAAGAATATTTCCGAGGCTTGCAAACGCAGCCATGTTCAGACTCAGTATAGTTCAAACTATACTGAATGAAGCCCTGTGATGTCACACTCTTAAATATTTGCTACTGTTACAAAGTTTAACCTCAGTCCTATGTTAGCTCTTATGTTAAATGGGTCAGTGCCTACCCGTGTCTTATATCAGCCACAAAATACCCTCAAAACAATTATTTATCATCAAATTTGTTTCTTACCTATTGGTAACCTTGTTAGGCATCCTTATCCATGAAAAGACTGGTTTTAATATTTTTGGTGTGGCTTTCTGGACCTTTCTTTTGACAGCATATCTCTTGTTTTCAAAAAAAAAAAAAAATGGTAAATGAAACCTCAAGAGAATTATATAAATAAACTGAATTGGTCTTATCTTGACTTAAAATGCATAGTTTTTATGCATAAAATGCATAATTTTTAATGGGCATACCTAAAAAAATGTTTTAACTTATTTTGTTTAAATAGAGATTCCTGACAAAGCCAAAAAGCCTTGATGCGGTACACAAATTCATGCGGTGCTTTCATGCATTGTAATGTCACGCCCACGCGGGTGCGGCAGAGCACCGGCCGCCGATCACCACATGATTGGCCGGCTACTTAACCACACTCCACCTGGCAGGCGGTGCGAAGTATTGTTGCCGTTCTAGTGATGCGCCATACCAAGCAATCTCTCTGTGTCTCGTCTTGCCTGCTGTGTCCTGCCTGATCGCCTGTCTGCCTTCCCTGCTCATCTCACCCATCGTGCCTGCCTCGTCTCCCTGTCGGACCCATGTGTATACCCTGCCATCCTACCCTGCCATCCTTCACTGCCTTTCCCTCCTCCCTCCACGGAACCTCGTCTCGTCCACCTGTTCCGGACTGATCTTCACGGTTACCGACTCTCGCCTGCCTCTTGACCACGATTTAGCACGTCCCCCTTGGTTTCTGTGCTACCCGAGAACAGAAATAAAGGAACTCACCTCCGCATTTCGGGGTCTGCCTCCTCCCTGCTCGGCCGACCTAACAGTAAACTTACAAACAGGTTGGTGCTGACCCTAACACGATAGCAAGGTTAAATCAGAATGCCAGAATAAGCTATTGTGTGCCTAGGCATTCTTAAACATGCATTATATACCACATTAATTTATGATCAAAAATGATCAGAGAAAATGCTGATAAATTAATGATGTATTTAATGATTGCATTCTTTCTGTGATTCCATCCATTTTCTATTCGCTGATCCTGATGAAGGTCACAGGCAGCATAGGACATAAGGCTGGGGTAGCCCATTGCAGGGTACATACCCACACACAGAGGTCAATATTTCAGGTCCAGAAAGTAAAAATTCAGACCAAGATTTTGTTTCAGCCAACCAGTTAAGTACTTTTTGACTGCGACTCTCACCTTATTAGTTGAAACATCAAACTCTACACACACCAAGAGTAAGCCTATTCTACATAGGAGAACATGCAAAGGCACACATATTTGAAGATCTGAAGTGCCAGTCCTGGAAATGATGCAACAGTGGTACCCCTCTGTGATTGCAATGAGCTAGAGTTACTTTGAGTAGCAGTCCCTTCCCCTAGAAGGTGCAAATTGCCAATACTGCATAGGTGTGATTTTGTTAAAGTAGCTTGCATTTGACCAGCATATCAGTGGGGGGGGGCTTTAATGAACAGGCGTACCCAGGTCGAAGTGCAGGGACTGCTGCTAAAAAGGGGCCTCAACTAACCATGTTCGATTAAATATTAAACCTAGAGTTGCCATCCATCCTATATTTTACGGGATTTTTACATGCTGTGTCCCAAAATAAAATGCTGTGTCCCATTTTGAACCAAATCGAGATAGCATTTTTCCTGCTCCAATCCCAATATTAATATTTTAGTATCTGCCGATACCAATCAATTTTTTTCCTGCTTTATCAACTATTATGCATTACATGAGATATTTGCATAAATGTATTTCAATCAACATGGCAAACTTTCTGCATTTAGCACTGCAGTGACATTGTAAGAATAGGAAAATATAATGGTGATCAAACAAAACTATGCCACTGCGCTACAGAAAGAAATCCACGACCAACATGATTTACACAAGCATGCTTCTGTGTTTTTTCAGTGACACCTTTCACAAAAATTAACAGAAATATTTCAATGCAAATTGTGCAATCTGTTGCCAAATATAATAAAGAAACCAATCATAATAATGCAACTGTATACCAAAAACTATTTCTGGTTGGGGTGGGCGATCTGAAAGTCTGAAAGTGAGTGTCACACCAGGTACAGGACAGTTGGCAACCCTGAAAATGTACATTTTTTAATTGTTTCACCTGAGTTGATTTGTATAAAAAATAACAGTATTTTATACAGTTGTTCCAAAAATGTCAAAATCTTTGACAGGCATGAAATCACCAATAAACTACATCCATTTATCCAGCATTTTATAAAAAATATACTGCGTTTGAAAACTTTTCAGCTTTGTGAGTCAGGTGTCATCCCAACTGACTGGAATAGAATGGTTTGTGGGGTCTAGCAGTTGTGTGCTGCTCCTGATATCTTTGCAAGAGGACGAAGGTCCAAGTCTTTAGAGGCCTGGTGCTCCCTGTCTTGCTGTAAGGCTGTGAGACATGGATGCTATCCAGTGAACTGTGACGAGGACTGGACTCCATCGGCACTGTGTCTCTTCGGAGAATCCTTGGGTACTGCTGGTTTGATTTTGTTGAATGAGCAGTAGCTCAGGGAGTCCCGAATGAGGCACGTTACCTGCATTGTGAGGGAGCGTCAGTTACGGCACTACAGCCATGTGACACGTTTCCCTGAGGGTGATCCGACTCGCAGGATCCTCATTGCTGAGGACCTGAGCAGCTGGACCAGGCCAAGGGGACGCCCACGTAACACCTGGCTGGCTGGGGCATTTCCGGAGGGTGGGACTGGACCGTGTATCTGCCTGGGGGGTCGCCGGTCGGGATCCTGAGGAGTTTCACCGTGTGGTGGGTGTGGCAACGCGCTGCATCAGCGCATGCTCCCCAACCTGACCTGACCTGACCTGACCTGCTGTTATATAACTGGGTTGTTATCGTCTCCTGGTGTTAACTGTATAGTGCAAATTCATATCCTAGCACACAATCACACTAGTGAAAACTATGATACTGGTGTACTGCCCACTCCTAATTTCTAGTACAAAATATGCGATAGAGCACAGATAAAACTTTTAAGTGGCAATTAACCAAACTTCAGAAAGAATACAAATGTGTAGACATCTTGTTTGTATCAATTTTACAGTTTCAAACTTACGAAAAATCAGCACTGGCCTTACATACACCACACTCTGCACTGCAGTTTTGCTTTTTTCTTCCTTCAGCATAAAGTAGAGTAACCCCTTCACATTTGTGAGCGTTAGAGGCAGAAGATCCCCATGAATGTCAAAATTCACAAATAATACTCAGACCCCTCTAACCTCAACCCATAACAGTCTGCTACCCTGTACAATAACATACGAAGTATATTGATTGGCAATTTATAATGAAACGGTAAAAAAATGTTAAATTAATGGCACTGAAAAGTTTAAAAGTAACTGCAAGAAATGCGAGATTCCATTATCATAAAGACAAGTAACATATGAGTGAGGCTTGTTGCTCAAAGATGGAGGGCATACACAACTAGGACTCTAACAAATACTATGTATTACTAAAATTTAGATATTATATCATTTTAGGTGATCCAAATCCATCCCTCCATTTTCCAACCCATTTTTTCTTCTGGGTCGTGGGGAGGTCTAGAGCCTATCCTGGAAGCTATGGGCACGAGGCAGGAAGCAACCCAGGATGGGGGGCAGCCCATCCTCACACCCATAGGCAATTTAGTAATTCCAATTAGCCTCAGCATGTCTTTGGACTGTGGGGGGAAACTGGAGTAACTGGAGGAAACCCCACGACAACATGGGGAGAACATGCAAACGCCACACACATGTGACCCAGATAGAGACTCAAACCCTGGTCCCAGAGGTGTGAGGCAACAGTGCTAACCACTGCGCCACCATGCCGCCCCTTGGTCCAAATCATTTTCAGTATTGTTTATGCCTTACACATCATCTTCAAGTTTCTGTGATCTTTCAGCAAGATCCAAAAATATTCCTATTTTATTGTTCACGGTCAACTCGCAAACAACCAAAATTATGAATGTCAGATGTTGGAATATGAAGGGGGTGTATTTCCATACAGCCGACATGATACCTCCAACGCACATGCATTGCTGAACAACTAGACTTCACCCTCACTTCAGTATATGGTATGTCGCAGTAAGGCTACAAGCATTTTCACAGTTTTTCGTGAGGGATCCCAGTGCAGAGCTCTACAGCTCCACAATTTGCAGCTTCACTGGAGGAACCAATCAAATTTCACAATATTGCGTGGCTGTCAGCCAATCAAGCTTCAATTTCAACTTTCATTGCGCACAATAAATATTGTCACCGATTAAAAATTTGTTCTCAAACATGAACATTTGCTGTCAAAATAAAAACTGCCAGAAGTATTCTGCTATTAAGCATACAATTTTTGTTTCAACAGAAATATAATCTATGGAGATGATATTTTTTTAAACCATATTATTAATGTTTCAATCAAGAATACAGAAGCACACCTAAGAAGCAATGAAAAATACAAGTCTGTTTTTACAGTCCATAACCCTAAAATTAACCTTATGATATCATTAGATTGCATCTGCACTATGTGAAAATGTTTATTGTATTTTACCATACCATTTACAGGGCTTAATTTCTCCTGTTGTTTTTTGATACTGCTCATTCTTTGTCGAACAGTAAAAGCACATTTATTTTCAAACCACACTTAAACCATGTTAGATAAATTCATGTGACACATAATTTGATTGGTTTTTCATAGGAGCTTTAAAATTGGATACAATTTTTGTTTTCCTAATCATGTGACATAAATACACAATCTCATTGGTTCCTCGAGCAGAGCTGTGAATCGTGGGGCTGTGAAGCTCTGCAGCTGGACTCAATTGGATTTGTAAGGCTAGGCCTCTCTCTGATGGAAAATCAGATTGGTTTCTTACTCCCCCACCTCCACACAATATCCGATCCAGTATTATTTGCTGGTATCGGCCTGATACTGATAGAGGGTATCAGATCGGTGCTATCTGTGATATTTGTATATGGTTTCTTCTGTGTGAAAGTGAGAAAGAAAGATTTAGGGCAATGGATCGGCTCTGGGGATGTGAGGCTATAGGTTTCTCATTTAGGTTATAGAGCAATGTGTATATTTGTGTATGTTCATCTGACCTGCCCACTCATACCTCTAGGGGGGCATATTAAAGTCCCCTGCTACATCCACTACTTCCCTGTGTCCAATGGATCTGTTTACTCTCCATTTTTTAAATCTGTACAAAAACCAGGGAGATATTTTCCTGTCAATAAACATGCAGCTACACAGCTGGCAAACTATTGGAGCATCCACTTTTTTAAACCTCTGAAGCATTGTAGTTTTGCCGGTGAGGTTTTTCTTGACAATATTGATAACGTCTTAAGATATTATTTAATAACTGAGTAATGCAATGGGTGTTGCATTTTCTTGGTAAATTCAGCCTTCTGTAATTCCCCATATGCACATCTGAATGGGTGCTTTATGTAATGGGTGTTTTTTTGTACATCATAAAGTAGATTGTTTTTATGTTATTTCTATTTCCTACATCTATGTGAAAATTATTCAGTTGTTTTCAGAAGCATGAAATGACATAAGAATAGTAAAATACTTAAAGATCTTGAATGATAAATGTTGAATAAGTGGTGGAAAATGGGCAAGTAAGAACAAAGATCTAGTATTATATAATCTTTAAATAGAGTTCTTGCCCTTTTGTTATGTATAGATGCAGTGGGTGTGATTGTGACAGCTAAGCTGGGGGGTTAAGACAGTAATACATGGTACATGTTTGCATGTGAACCTAAGGTTTTAAAGCTAAAAATCTTGTCATCACCGTCACTTTTTCTAGACACCTGTGACTTGGCTCCGCAAGTTTCCACTGTGAAGTACCCGATGAATGACCTCCTACCTGAAAACAATCAGACATCTCATCTAGATGTGACTGTCTCCTGACTTCAAACATCACATCTCCAACTTATTCAGCTCACTCTCCAAACCTTTCACCGCTTCTTCTTTGATTGTGTAGCCATGAAATGTAATACTTTGATATTGGCATACAAACCTGCCAAAAAAACAGCATCATCGTACCTTCAAGACTCCCTCCCTCTTCAAGAGAGGACCCACAGTTAACCTCTTCAGACTGCAATGTCTTGAGGATACATCAAGATTGTACTTTCTGTGGTTTCAGAATCTTTCACAATCATTGACTCTTATAATGTTTATGGATTTAATTTACCCCCTGCTTCTTTTTAAATTAATCCAGTTTTACCTCAATTAACTTCACTGCCTGTGTGTGTGTGCATGTGTGTGTGAAATGTATATTTTTGATATTTACTGTATTATTTATTATACACATTTTAAGTGAGTCCTACTTTTATATAATGAATCAGTCCAAAAATCTGAATGCACAGCAAATTCTTTACTGGGATAGAAAAGTTTATCAAAACCAAAATGTAATCCACAATTGCTACTCCAAAGGGCAGGCTAAGGTCAGAAAATAGATCAGGTACATGAGATCCCAAGTCCAAATCAGCAATCCAAGAGACAGGGTTAATTTAGCAAGAACAAGTTTGGAAAAACACAACAGGCAAACACAATCAAGCATGCCAAGAGTTCAGTAGGGCAGGCATAAAACCTCACAGAGGTCTGAGAACATCGAGAGTCCTTTTATGCCCCCTAATTAGCAAATAACTAACATCTGTGTTTAGTATTCAGAGCAGGTAGAATGTGGCTGGTTATGAGTAACCACAGGGAGTTATGACTTGAGGCAAGTGTAGCATTTTATTACACGGCACACGGTAATACCATTTTGACCATTGTATCATATGATGTTATGATGAGATTTACAGCACATTAATTATGTTATTATTACATTTTGGCTGTTTGGTCTCATTTAATAGACTATTTTTGGTCATTGATTTACAAATCAAAACATATGCTAATAATCATGTAAGACAAAAACATATTCCAAATGTATTATGCAAATGTGATTACAGTTACTTATGTGTTGTTTTCATCTCTCACAGTATTTGACTGGATCTTCTGACGAAGCTTCTGTTAGTTGGGGCTCTGCTAAGCAGGCTAACAGGTCGACAAGAGAGATTTCCTTTATGATCTGATTTGTTTGAATAAAGTTTTAATTTTGCGCATAGCTGTTATCAAAAAGAAGCAGGGAATTCATACTGGGTTTTTGTATTGGGGAGCATTTGTAGCTCAGTACACAGAAAGCGGCACTAAATATTAAAAATATTTTAAAATATAGATAAGAATACATTTTACTTTAATAATGTAAATTAAACTAGAGTGAAGAGTGAAATATCCTAAATTGTCTGTGTTCTGACTATAAACAAACCTTTTATTTGTTAATGTCTGGGTTAATGGCTCACAAATCGCTCAGTGAGTAGCTATAGTCTCACACCTCCAGGGTTGGGCTGTTGAATCTTGCCGCTCTGCAGTATGTCTTGATTCTGCATGCTCTCTCTTTGCTGTGGGGGCTTAAGTTACTCTAATTCTTGTCTGTAAGTTGCCTGTATTGTGCGTGTATGTGCCCTGCGATGGACGGGCACCCATCCATGCTGCTTGGCAAAAACTCTAGGCTCCCCTGTGACCCTGAGCAGCATAACTGTAAGATTTCCCTGATAATGATGAATTGTTTTAATTGATGTTTTTTAGTCATTAGCATGTTTTAGTATGTTCCTTTCTTTTTTGCATGATCTGACCTCACAGTCCACATGGGTGTTTTGGAGTAATTAAGACAATTTATCATTGAGTATCTTAATTACTTAGAGGGTAGGCACTATTAAGTAACCCTTAATTAATAAAATGATTAACTGGCCATATTTAACTTCCTAATTTTCAGGAGCACACAGTTTGAAGAAATAATTACATCTTTTTAGTACACCTTCAGAAAATTAAGTATAAAACCCAAGTCAGCTGCCCAAGGTCCATCAAAGCTACACTTAGTTTATGAAATACAAAGCCTGCACTTCAGATTCTATTAAATAATAACTTTAGCAATTACGAAGGCTGTCCAGTCCCCCCAGTCCAGTCATTGATGTTGCTGCCTGCATGTGCTCCCCAGTGTGCCCTGTGTCCTGTGCTCTTGCCCAACCCCATTTTGACCCCTTGTGGTCTGTTTTCCTTTTGCCCTGCCTGTAATAAAGCCCCCTTTGGTTTTCCCGACGCCTGCCTTCACCTCCGTCCTTTCCTGTGATGTGACAAAATGTAGACAGAGCCTAGCAGAGTTCAATCCTGTCTTCTCATATCTAAATCGCTCCTCCACCTCTGTCAAAGTTAGCCATTTTTCTTAATGTCCCAAACTTTAGGAAAAGGTTCAATGTTAACAGTTCGATAAAAGGTGCATTTTGGGCTTCAAGGTTAATTTCCATTAGTAGCTCTGACAGACATTGATTTCTTGAGTGGATGATAGTTCTATATGACTCCTTGATATCTGTCCTGTGGTTTTTATTTTGACTTGTTTTGCTTCTTACATTTTAAAATTAGGGCAGGGACATTTAACACTTTAATGACTTGCAATACCTTAAAGTCATAACACATTCTTTACTCATGTTAATGCATGCAGCATTTTGTTAATCAAAAGGGAAAATAGTATGAGCCTAGACTTCAATGGGGAATGTCATTTGCTAGTTGTATACACTGTGAGAGTTTAGCTCATGTTCTTGCATTGAGTCCCAGAATTCAGAGCTGAAACTTTCATCTGGCATTAAACAAGGAAGCATATGTTACCTGGTCTGTTTTGTTTTAAAAACTGCCAGATGTAGCATACATAGGATAAAAATATCATAATATTGAAATATTTGTTTAATTTTATTAATGGCTTATACTGTCACGTTCAGCTCCGAACGATCCTTGTGTGTGCCACGCCCAGGGGCGTTGCTAGAGATTTTGGGCCCCATGAAAGCATATCATATTAGGCCCCCCAGTCCAAACCAATACAGTTATTTTCCTAATTTTTTAGGGCCCCTGTCACTCAGGGGCCCTTGGAATCGTCCTAGCTTTCCTCCCCCTTACGGCGCCCCTGGCCACGCCCCCTCATTACCTCATGTCGACTCCTGATTGTCATCACCTGTTGCCTATTCCTTTTGCCTTGTCTCGTGTATTTAGTCTGAGTCTCAGTCAGTCTTCGCCAGATTCGTCATTGTATTGTTATGTTTTGTTCCTTGTTCGCTAGTCTACCCGAAATAAACCCAGTCTGTCCGTCTTTACGGCTCTGTTTGCCTGCTTCGCCGCTCGCCCACGTGCCAAACGTGACATATAGCTTAAAATCTTAAGATCATTTATGTTATAAAGTGTAGTTCAGTCATTGTCAGGCTTCTGTATTTAGAATCATTTGCCAAATAGGTTTAAAATTTTAGATTAAATACAGTTTCACCGGTTCAGTACATGTGATTATATTTACATGTAGGATAGAACATTAGTTGCCAAATAATCATTAAAAATAATTGCTAAAAATAATTATCCTTAACTTATCACCTTTCACTGATGCTTATGTTTATTTTCGCTTTAACCAGTGGAACCTTTTTTGCTACCAATGTTTTCCAGTTTTTCAGACACCAGTATTCTAACCTGCAGTCCACTGAACACCCTGCCTTGTCTGAAGGGTATCTGCCCCCCTGCTACAGGCGTATGTCAGCAATGACAAACCAAACATTCAGCTCGGCCAAACATTTTCCTCTTCTTTAACCACAAATGGCTACTTTCATTGTTTCTCCCCCCCCACCGGAAACCTCAAAATGACAAGCTTTCATTGATGACGAGAAGTAGGAGAGGACAGGCCAGCAATCAGCCCCTACATACCACCGTGCTCTTAATGCAACAGAAGTAATGAATAGCACTTTTGTATGAGACTAGAAACGTCTTTCTTTTAATGGACTCTTAAACTTTGCCTGTTTAATCAAGGGACAATGATTGCCTCTTTTGCATTGGTGGTTGATTATTACTGGCCCTGCATTTAAATAGTGGTATTCGAAAGTGGTTTTAGCAAACCTCTATATACATCTTTTTAATTATGTGTATGGTATTGTGTAATGTTTGACTTATATAACTGTATAACATATAACTTATATAAAAGTATTTCCAGGATTAACAAAATAATGTTTTTCTACAAGAAGGGAATATTTTTTCCTCTAATTTTCTACTTTAAACTTAAAATATATTTGATGGAACTTAAAATATATTTGTAAAAAACTAAAAAATATGATGGTCAATAGACAGTCATACCATCTAAAACTTAATGAGTTTTCCCACTTTGATAGTTTAGTATAGGAATCACAAGTATTTAAATGAAGATTAAAATATGCTTGATTATGCAACATGATGGAAAGTCCTCAGTGTATCTGAGTAACTGAATTTCTTTTGTTAATATAGCAGTTTAGGTTTCTGCATCATGGGATGCTTCAGCTTACAACACTGCATTATTTTTGGCTTCAGGCCCATATATGTAAATTATAAGCTGAGGTTGTTTTTCTCCCATAAGAAACAGACTAACCAATATTCTCTGATGAGATGGATATGGGATCCTGTAAACAGCAGACTGAAACATACCAAACTTAAATTGTTTTTAGAGCTTGATGCTCACTGTTCCTTTTTTTGAAAAAGCTAAAAACTTGAAACATCTCCTTAAACGAGTAAAATACTATAATCTCCCCCTGTTTTGAGAACAGTCTAATTTAAACCAGTTACATTTGCAATTCTCAGACTAAATGGTCATTTGCATAAACATAATATGCTACGGCACCTTGGACCAAATCAGCATGCTATTTTGGAGAACTCTACCGCAATTCACTGACCAGTTATTGAAACAGTGATGTCAGATTACAGTACGTCACATCCAACTGGTATATGCTGATAAGGCTTGCTTCAGTTTTACAAACACAAAACAGGGAGTACTGGCAATAGTTTCTTGATTTTTAGTGCCCCCCCCCCCCCCCCCACACACACACACACACACCCGTGGCAACAGAAAAAGGAACTAGATGATAGTTTGTTTCCTGCAGAATGGTTATAATCGCAGTGTTGTGGCAAGTCATAAAGGAATATTTTGAATACAGCAAGTTTTACATGGAAAAAAATGGGAGATGGAAAAAAAAAATGTTGTCTAAAACAATCTTGTACTTAATGTTTTTTCCCCAAAAAACAAATCAAAAGGGAAGGCTTTTCTTTGCCTTTCTGCAAGTAGATTCAAAATGCATGATGCATGAATGTTGTTCAGTTAATAGACAAACTCATTATTGGTACCAGTAAGGACACTAGAATGGAATTATACTCCGGAAGGACATGCTCTTTTATTTTTTATTTAAATGAAGAAACCTGAAAAGAATAAGAATCTAGCTATGTGTGCTGACTGTCATGGCAACCTGCCTCTTTTTCCCCTATTTCATTTCAAATACAGGCATACCTCCAAAGACAAGCATGGGGATTAGATACCCTTGTCAATATGTACCAACTTCGTAATAAGTCATGATTTTACAATGTTTATTAAGAAGCAAGAGGACACTTTTAACAAGGCAACAGTGGTGTAAATTTTTTATAGCTGCCTCCTTCCTTTTAGGGGTTTCTGCGTTTTATTAAATTACTTTAGTTTAGTTTAAATAATATTTTATTATTTCAAAGAATTACAGAATGTGACAAAAGTTTCATTGTAGATAGATTATATGTACACTTCTGGTTTTGATATCAGAAAATTTGTTAGGATGGGATACATATTTTCCATTTGACTATTGATTTAGAAATCTAATAAAACTCTGAGTGATTCTCATGAAATTTCTCAAGCGCCCAGTATTCCCATCATCGGAATGTAATACCTTGGGAAACATCCTTAGGTCTCTGCATGGGCTGTGAGCTAATAATTGCTCAGTTTTTTTTTTCTTTTTTTATTTCTTTTTCTTTTTTTCTTCCTGTCTGTCCTCTTCTTCTGATCGCCTAACAGCAGCATTGTCTAACATTTCCCACTGACTCAATTTTTGTAGTGTTCTCGTACCTGAATTGAACACTATGAAATATAATACTCTACTTGATCCTCAATTATGAGTATATATAGAGCTGTCATTTCACATTTTCCTTGTTTAAATAATCCAGTTGAAATTTAGAGGTATGGTTCTGAAGTGGGAAAATGCCATTGTCCACTTGTCCAGCACTACGACATGGCGAGCTTTGAGCCTATCCTAGGAAGTACCGACTAAACAGCCGGGGGCGCTCTGGATGGGAAGACACTCTAAATGTTTATGATTTTAATGAGCAGATAGTGCTTGCTTGTATTACCTTGTACTGCTTGTATTTTTTACATTTTGTTTACATATTGCTTATCTTGTCTTGGGTTTCTGTTTGTATCGTTCAGGGAGATGCTTACCTAATCTCTTTGTGCTGCTGTGTACAATGACAATAAAGAAGTAAATCTTTTATGATTATCTATTTGTGTGTGTGTGATGCCTGCAATGGACTGGCATCCTGCATATACAGTATGTCCCGGTTTCCCCGTATCCTGATGAGCACTTTGCCTAAATAAAGCTGGTTATTGAAAGATGCATAGTGCCTCACATCACTGCAATCAAATCACTGCAATCACGTCACTGCAATCACGTCACAGCAATCGATCTGTAATAGAAGATGGTTCCTTGTATGATTATAACATTTTGCCTTTCATTTATATTACAAATTTTAGCAGATATTTTTATAGAGTGATGCAGAAACAGGACTGCCATGTTCAACACAGAGTAGGCCTACTTAAAATAGCACACAAACTAAAGGTTGGTTTCTGGAAGCAGAGACATTGGTGCATGGGTGTGAGGCAGACTGAAGAAAGTAAGCAAAAGTGCTGAATACTTATATTGATTCAAGTGCACAATGTGGCAAAAAGGGCATTGCACCAACTTCAACAAACTCATCAATTTTCTCCTTTGAATCAACAGTCTTTAGGTGTCACCTATTCAGCCGAATATCTAAAGTGGTTCTACAGAGCTCGAAAGATACAATGAAGCAGTACAGTGCTGGCCAGTGTAGTTTAATGAGCTGACTGAAAGAGATTTTTTATCTTAAAATGGATGATTAAACCAAAATAGTCTTGGGGAAGGGTCCAGTTTTTCATGTTATCATTTTGACAGGAGCATCAAAAGACTATTTCACAAATCATCCTGGGATAATATAACCATAATACTCCCATAAGTTATTATTTTCTCTGAGGGAAAACAATTTTCTGCTTCGTCTTTGATCCTAGATATAAAGATTTTCTATATAATTACTTGTCATGCTTCTAACATCTACTAGACAAGGTTACATTTTTTTTACGTGTTAAGCTAAAGTGACAGTCAACTAATTATTAAACATCTCAAAATTTTGAAAGTAAATAGGAATGAAAATATAGATATGTTGATATTTCTCTGGGGGCAGTGCAGTGGCTAGCACTGTTGCCTTACACCACTGAGACTAGGGTTCAAGTCTCTGCCATGGCTTCATGTGTGCGGAGTTTGCATGCTCTTCCCGTGTCGTCACGGGGTTTCCTCCAGGTGCTCCGGTTCCACCACAGTCCAATAACATGCTGAGATGAATCTGAGCTTCCAAGCTACCCATAGGTGTGCATGAGTGCGTGCTTGTGTGAGTGAGTGGTGTGTGACTGTGCCCTGCAATGAGTTATCGCCCCATCCTGGGTTATTCTATGCCTTGTGCCCATAGTCTCCAAGGTTCTCTACCCCCGTGACCCTGAATAGGACAGATGGATGGGTGATATTTTCCTTCTAAGTATATTTTCAGGAACATAAGCAGTTATTATATGTTAGCTTCATTGTGAAGATTTTAAATATCCATCCATTCATCCATCCATCCATCCATCCACCCATTTTCAGCCGCTTACCCACGGTCGGATCACGGGAGAAGCAATCTCAGCAAGGATGTCCAGACCTCCCTCTCACCAGCCTCCTCCAACTCCAAGGTGTGCCCAGGCCAGCTGAAAGACATAATCTCTCCAGCATGTCTTGGGTCTACCGTAAGGTCTTCTCCCGGTTGGACATGTGCAGAATACATCCCCGCGGAGCCATCCAGGATGCATCTTAGACAGATGCCCGAACCACCTCAACTGGCTCCTTGGCAAGGGCACTGTCCCCAATGTCCACGCAATGTTGAAAACGTGTGTCATCCAAGACAGCCAGCAACATCGAGAGCTTTCAAGAACTCAGGGCGAATCTCATCCATCCCCAGGTACCTTACCACCAAAGAGTTTTTTGACTTCAGTGACCTCAGCCCTAGAGATGGCCAAATCCCCCTCTGCATCATCCAGCTGTACTTCCTCCAAGGAAGGCAAATAATTAGGATTCAGGAAGTCTTCAAAATATTCTTTCCACTGCCTGACTATATCCCCATTTGAAGTCAACAGCACTTCATCCTGTTATAAACAGCATGGGTAAAGACCTGCTTCTCCATCCTGAGTTTCTTCACAGTTTGCCAGAATGTTTTTGAGGCTGACCAAAAGTCCTTCCCCATGGCCTCACCAAATTCCTCCCACACCTGAGCTTTTTGCTTCAGCAACTGCCAAAGTCACTTTCCATTTAGCCTGCGGGTACTTGTCAGCTGCTTTAGGAGTCCCACAAGTCAACCAAGCTTGGATGGCCTCCTTCTTCAGCCCAGCAACTCCTTTTACCACTGGTGTCCACCCATCTGGTTTGGGGATTTCCGCCACAACAGGCACCAACAACCTTACAATCACTGCTCCGCACTGCCACCTCAGCAATGGAGTCCAAGAACATCGCCCATCCAGGCTCCATGCCCCCTTACTCCCTCGGAACACCAGACAACTTCTGTTGGAGGTGTGAGTTAAAGATCTCCTTTTGGAAGAGATGCTCCCAGCACACCCTCACTATGCGTTAGAGTCTACCAGGTTTATCCGGCGTCTTTCTCTGCCATCAAATCCAACTCACCACCAGGTGGTTATCATTTGACAGCTCAGCTCCTCTCTTCACCCAAGTGTCCAAAAGTTGCAGATACAATTACAAAATCGATCATCAATTTGTGGTCTAGGGTCCACTGCTGCCAGGTGTACCTATAAACACCTGATCACCACTCAGATTCCAACTGGGCAGGCCATTCCTCCCAATCACACCCTTCCAGGTTTCACCGTCATTACCTACGTGAGCATTAAAGTAACCCAGCAGAACAATGGAGTCCTTTCAGCACCCCCTCATAGGTCTCCAAGAAGGCCGGATACTCTGAACTGGTGTTTGCCGTATACCCACAAACAGCAGTCAGAGCCTGTACCCCTGACTGAAGATTTGGGTTTGGCCGATAGCATCCATACCTAAATCTACACCCTTGATGCTATTATATTCGGACTACCATGTGTGTGTGGAGGGGGGTGGTTCTGGGCTGAAATGGTCCCCACCAGTGTTGAAACCAACATGAGCTATTTAGGCCCAGTTCTCCCTATACTTCTATAATGTAATATCTGTATTATCACTTTTCTTTTTTATTATTTGATTTGTCTAATTTAGTTTCACTTTGTTCCCCTAATGTGTACACAAATTCAATCAATGATTACCCTTAGCTCACTACAGCCATTATCTTACCTATTTCTTTTTAAAACACTTTTAATTAAAATGCTTTTCTGGAACTGGAACGCTTGTTTTGCCTCTTAACTGAAATGGTAGTTGAGTAGTTAAACATCAACGAGTACAAAAACATCTGTGTATAATGGAGAAATCTGTTTGTCTGTCTCCACTTTGGAAAACTGTTCTGGAAATCAAGACTTGTGGTGAATGCAAGGCAGATTTCTGGGGAAAGCAGTCACTATAGGAATTATAATAATTTAGAAAAAAATATATAACAACTGCTGAACATGTTGAAAAATAATGTCATTTTAGCTGTATTTTTGCAGGTGGTTTGACAGAAAGCCACCTAAGGGCTTCGAGTAGCTCCAGTCTCCTAATTTTTACCAAATACTTCTGATTGCTCAGTAAGAGGCATGAATCCTGTTGTAACTGCATAGCTTGAAACTACACTGACTTATATTCTCCAAGCTTCATTTTCAGTGAATAATCCTGCCTGCCATATGCCGTGAGGAACGTTACTAGTCTAAAATAATAATAACTGACCTGATAATGGCATTGGAAGACTTTCTATTTTGGGTTGGTTAATTAACTTCATTTATAATTTAGCTTGCAATATACTTTCACAGATTCACAGAAAATGTAGAAAATACTTGCAAATGTGGCTGTGGATAACTACATGCTAACAAAAAGAGACAGGAAAGCTAATGTTTGTAGAAGTAGATTTTGGAGCATGTGTGTGTATATATGTGTGTGTGGTAATCTAAAATACTTGCAATTGCATAGCTATATAACTGTTACTGTAATAATTTTAATAATTCAGCAATTCCCTTGAGCTAAGAAAGTTAATATAAGGATCAGACAGGAGATAGTGTTTAAGCAATGGGTGAAAGCAGGATGAAAAATTCCATGATGATTATTTTACCATAACTGAAGATGGAAAATCAGGAGTCTGTCAAACAGGTTTCAATGTTTTAGAGTTATGTAAAGGGATTTGTCCCACACCACTGGCTAACACCGGTATGTTTCTCACACACACAAACACACACACACACACACACGCACAAACACGTTTGTCATTTCTTTGTGGGGACCACCCATTCATGTCATTGGGCAAAACCCTAATCCCATCACGAACAAACTTAGCCCTAACCCAATGCTAACCTTAACCATAAACAACAAAACAAAATACAAGACTCTTGGCATTTTTAGTTTTTTGATTGCCTTCACACATTTTTCTAAAATTCAGTTTCTCCTTGCAGGAGAATGTCAAATGTCCACAATGTCAGAATAATAGGTCTTTACCACATTGTGGGGACATTTTGTCCCCACAGCGTCCAATACATTTGACCCCCCCCCCCCCATACACACACACAGATTAGGTATCTGTACCTTTGTGGAGGCTCTACATTTATTTCTTTGGGCATAACTATAATCCCAACTATGACATTATAAACCCCTACTCAGTGTCAGGATATGTCTGCCGTCTGTCTTGTTTCTGTTTAACCACCAGGTGTCGCTGGTCGCCCTGTCCCTTTGTAATGTGTCAATCACTCTCACATTAAACCATTATTGCCCTCTGAGTCTCCAGCTCAGTCAATGGTGTTATTGTGAGTTCTGAGAGTGGCTAGTATGGATGTGGGTCTGTTTCCCTTTCACAGTTCCAGTTTCCCCTAAAGGCACATCTGTGTTGTGCCTCCATTCCCTTCATGAAACCCAGCCCTAACCTTACCCGTAAGTAACCAAACAAAATACAAGACTTTTGGCATTTTTAGTTTTTTGATTGCAGTCACAGATTTTTATAAAATTGAGTTTCCCCTTGCAGGGACTGGAAAAATTCTCTCACACACACAGAGGAAAAAAAAACATTTAATGAACTCTAAGGTCACGCGCTGAGCTGCATCATGAGCTGAGTTGCCTGTGCTGAAGCAAAAATACTTCATTGATACAGATGGTTGCCACAGCCCATAAATTAATGTACAATACAATTACAATCTAGTTGGGGTTTCTGAATAACTCATTCTTACCAGTTGTTCTTTCTGTATTATAAGAGATCTAGAGGCCATCTAATTACAATATGCAAAAGAACATGTCATTTTAACACAGATGCCTATCTGCTGGCTATAGATTGTTGTTTATGCAGAACTATTGTAGATATAAAGTGCTCAATGGAAAAAATCGACTCTTGCAGATATACTTACAATTAAAAGAAATTAAAGCAATTCTCTAAAGCTAACTACATTACCATTATCTCACTTGCCAGAATGATAAACAGGCAATTAAGAAGTAGGCCTCTTTAATTTAGCAAGAATTGATATTTGTAATTAGTATTTGATGTTTTCTCTAAATTCTGTAACTTTCTGAAACCAGAGCATTTCTTGTTGTTTTTATAAAACATGTGCCTTATTGCTTTTGTTGTAGGAAATTTTTTGAGATTATTTTGTTTGATTTTCTTCATAGATATTTTAATATTTTATTATACTGTAATGCTTAATTGATTATTTTCTGTTTTTACATTCTTGAAATAGTAAAGATAAAATGGGCTGGGTTAAAAACAATCAGTAGAGTTCGTCAAATAAAAAACATTCTGCGAGGGCAACTTTTGTCAGAATTGTCAGCGCAATCATATAACATGGGTATTGAACACATTTATTGAGAAAATTAATAATTCTGCATCCTTTTGGCAGATGATTAAAAATAGGCTTGTATAAGTGACAGACAAAAACCCAAACAGTGCTCCCATACTGGCTAGTTTAGAAAAACGAAGCAGAATACACCAGGCGTCATCTACTGTCGAAGCAATGACAGCCAAACTGAACTGTTACTTATAATCAGAGACATATGTCGCGCCTTCATTTCAAAATGTTACAAAGAGAAGCCTGCTGCTCTCTGAAAAAGACATTTATCTTAAGTCAAAGGATGTGCTCCGGAAAGAAAGCCATAAGTGGGACAAATGTTATATTTGGTAAAAATGTTAACGTTCCATCCATCCATCCATCCATCCATCCATCTTCTAGCAGCTTATCCTAGTGAGGGATGTTTAATTTAACAAAAATAATATAATAATAATATAATAAGTAGGATGCAGGACTGTGAAAATAGATTAAAGAACTAGGACTGTCAAAGCTAACACATTCGCATCTTTACGTGCTATTATTTCTTTGATTGTGTTAATTTAATTGTGTCAGTTTAGATAACCAAGGAGAGAATACTACAAGCAAAATTTTTTCTCAAATTTAATTTTTATACTGAATATACAGACTGTAAAGTATTTTTTTTCCCAAACTAGTTGTTGCCTGGCTTTGTTTTTATGGTAGTGAACCACTGACAACTATGCTATGAAATGTCTGTCTTCTTATCACCACTTTTTTTGGTCTCAAAGCATTAACCTAACAGGGTCCTTGGCACCATCCCCCTCCCCGCACGTTGCGACAGCATGGCGCCCCCTGTCTGACACAGTGAAATTGGCGGGCAAGCTGTCCGCCCCTCAGAAGCTGGTGCCCTACATTGCCAGGGTATCCTGTGCCAGCTTTGCAGTGGCTACAAAGTACTTCTAGGAGTGCGAGCAAGCCAGTTTCACTTTGTCTTGGATGGTGTACATCACCTGCAGTCGGCAACTCTCAGAAGCTGGTGCCCTAGGCAGCTGCCTATGTCACCTAATGGACTGACCGGCCCTGCCATGTGTCCTCTAACAGACTGCCATCCCATGCTGGTCTTCCCCATCTTCGTACCTTGTGCTACCTGGCAGAAGTTCCAGGTAGCCAATACTAGGAAAACCAATTTGAAGACAGGGGTAGAAGTATGTATTTTAATCCAGCATAATAATACTTTATTTCCCTCAAAGGCTTATTGTTTTTTATTAATCCATATCATCGGCAGTGTATGAATATTTATTTATTGAACAATGAACTTTTAAAGCTACAATGAATGCAAAGGGGGAAACTTTTTCTGACACTTTGGGTAATCCATTGAATAGATTATGCTTTGCCCCTTGGCTTTTATGTATTTGCTATTGATTGCAAGCCTTAAAGGTCAATTTTTGAGAAAAGCACAGTGCCTGCTGCAAAGATCGCCCACATTTGTAAAAAAAAAACATTAATTTGTTTTAATATACTTAATATTTGTGAATCTACATTAATCTAGCATGATGTAATTGTGTTCCTCTCTAAGAGTTGAAGATGAAATTTCTGTGCATCAGTTTCACAGTACTTCTAATGGGTGTTCATATGCACAATGAGCTCGTGTCAGGGGACTTAATCCAAGCAGATGTCTTGAAAATGGCAAGTGCCCATGTCGTGTAGAGAAGTACTCCCTTGGTTTTGATTAGAAATAATTAGGCTCATATTATGATAAAACATTCCCACACAATGCTAATTGCCCATCAGGATCATAAGAGACATCTGTTTTAGTGTAAATGACAGTTACAAATTGTGATGGTAAAAGCCTTACAAATTACTGTTCCTGATGAGGTTCATCGTTTTTCTCCCTTATTTTGCTATTCTTTATTCTACTTTACAGACAATGCTAAGTACATGATACCCTGTGAGCCTTGCAATTACAAAGGAGATATCAGTTCAGTATTGCAACACATGAGAAAGTGTCAGGTATTTTCTGACACTCTGAAGCATCAGTGAACCATTCTTCACATTTTTTTGTCCATGTTTCACTTGGAAGAACTATTAGACTTGTGCTCATATGGATTACAAACATGTTGTCCCAGTTAATTCAACACTGATATAGATAACTAAATAACTCAAGTGTGTAACAGTAGGCAGGTTTATAATTCCTTCAATGAGGAATCTGTCCCAGCATGTTGCAGCATATACCATGTAAACAGTATTAATATTTTGCTTGTCCAATACATGCACACAATGACACATTTTGGACAATTCAGAGGCATGTATTTACTTAGCAATGTATTTTTGTTGGGAAGAAGCCTGTGAAGTGTGAGCAAAAATGCAGGACACACACACACACACGCACATGTAGGGTATACATATCCTTATGGGGACCGCTCATTAATTTCAATGGGAAAAATGCTAACGCTAACTATGACAACCTTAACCCCTACCCTGCCCTAACCATAACCATAATTAACCTAACAAAATACAAGAGTTTTTGCAGTTTTAGTTTTTTCATAGCAGTCACCGATCTTTATAAAATAGAGTTTTCCCTTATGGGGACCAGGAAACCGGTCCCCATAAGGGAAAAAAAATGGATATTTATCACGTTATGGGGACATTATGTCCCCATAAGGATAGGTAAACCCGCTCGCACACACACAAACACAGCTGGAAGCAGAAATTGAACCCCCAACCCTTGTGCCATGAGGCCACAGGACCAGCCAATGAGTCCCTGTGACCCCTTGTTTGAAATTTCCCTTAGAAAAAAAACAACATTAAGCACACAAGTCTACTCCATCACATGAGACAATCACAGTTAGGAAATTATGTTGGGAAATAGCTCCAGAAATGGCATCAGACTAAGCAGTACAGTTTAGATGTGCAAATGTGAAGCAAATTTATGCAAATATATTCAATGGGATGTGCCACCTCTGAAGTGTATTAATCACCCTGCTTATGCAAAATCTACCAAAACTGGCAAAAAGGCTGCAGAAAAAGGTAAATTTACATGAAAAAAATATTGAATGGCGCAAAAAAAGTATCAGAATATTTTTGAGCTGTGTGAATCATTTTATTAATGATCTGCTCTGCTACGGAATATGCCAAATATACCTTATTGTGTTTTTTTCACATTTTCTAGGCTTCTTTGGGATATGAATGGCTTAGCGCCTTCCATGTTTTGCTGGCTTTGTAGCTAATAAAAGAATTTTTAAAGATTTTTAGAATTTGTGGTTGTTGTTATTTAATTGGTATTGTAAGTTGCTACTGCGGCATGCGCTCTCTAAGCCCAAAACTAGGTTGGAGAATCACAGAGGTCTGCCATATCCCTTTCCAGTCTGGGGATAAAAAGAGACTGATTATGAGCATAAATATCTGCCCACACAAACCACAAATTGCTACCTTGCTATTTTTGCAGCCATTTTTTGGAGGCATTGGTAATTATATTTTCAATTCCAATTTAACTGCAGCATGTTTGGCTCAAAGTGCCTCACAAAGAATATACCAATATAACATCAATCAATATTACATTTTAAAATATTAAAAAATTATAAAGGGTTTGCAGTGATGTCACTTTCCTGCTGGAACATGGTCCCTCGGATGGACTAAGTGGCAAAACATACTGCAACATGGGACATTTTAGCCAGGGAAACTGTGAAACAAATGATTTTCTGCTTCAAATAAAGGCAGTTTGACTAAATAGTGATCCGAACTTACCAAAGCACCAGTGATATGTGGCCGGGAATCAGGTTTCCTGACAACATATTTTGCAGAAGCTTTTAAAGTTGTCTGGCCAACTGTGTAAACTATTTTTGTGTAAGAGCCCTTTAAAATGAAAACTGGGTTTGTCTTGGCTAGTTAATGCTAGCTCACGCTACCTAACCATCCCCCATGTTGTTTGTAGAACACAAAGCTCATACTCAAGGATGTTGATTTTGAAAAACTTTACAGTTACACTGAATATAAATTATTGATACTACAAATTAAATTTTTGAGTAGTTAGTACAACATATGACATATAAAATACAACATATACAATATATCACTTAAGGTATGATTTTACCCAAAGATCCAACATAACTGACAGGAAATGACAACCACAAATCTACATTTCGGAGCATGGATTCCAGTTATTTTTGCGAATTGCAGTGATCCATTTGTTGTTTTTATTTTTAGCATTTGGCAGTTTGTAAAAGATTTCCTGTTAAATTGCTGTACAATCAATTGCACAACAACTCTTTCCCATTTTATATGTGTTTTCGCGGCATTAGCTGAATGCTAACACTGTGACTCAGTCTTTTTGCCACTCGGAGGGTCTAACCGCAGTGACCTCTGCCTGTTCTGACATTAAGTGCATTCCCTCCAAAAGTCAACATAAGGAGGACAGAGGAGAAACTCTGAGCATTGGGCCAACTGGCTGCCCACCTAACCATGGTGACCTTACAAGAGTCAGAAAGAGCAAGATTAGGAGAGGAGCCACACGATCTGGGCCAGCCATCTGTTAGATCAACTTCTGATGTTCAGCAGGCCGACCAGATCTGCAGCTGAACAAACCATAGCTGGTCCCAGTACATTCGGTGATGTTTGCTCCAGGTGCCTGGGAACAGAGCACCCAGTTCATACTGAACCTTAGTGTAGTTTTACTTAAAATATTTCATTATTATCTATACTTACTCAATGGTAATCACTTGAACAACCTTAAGGTGTGTTATTAATTTTGCTTAAAAACCCAGAGGAACTCTCAATGCCAAATTTTGTCTTCCCCTGTGCTATTATTATTATTAATATAATAATTAGTAATAGAATACTGGAAGGACAGAGATATATGACAGCGTAATTTTTAACATTGTCTCCAGAAGTGCTACTATTGATTCGTTTATATTTGTATGCATGTGACTCAGATCATCTACAATATTATATTTTACGCATATCACAAATTTGTACCTCAAATCACTTAAGTTTCATTGTAACTCTTTTTCTGATAACTCTTCATTGTCCTGAGCTGCTTGTTTTTTTTTTTTTTTTGCAAATGGAAGAACCGTTTAGGGGCAATTTGTTGTAAAAAGTATTCTATCTCTGATTCTAAGTCAAGTTTCTTATATCTACTGCTTAGTATTACGCCATTAACCAAAAACAGCTTTATTTTCTAATAAATGGACATTAATAATAACCATAACCTGATTAAGGGGTTTTGACTTCGATTTTAATAGCATTATAGAAATCAAATTATTAAGACAAGGCCCCCTGGTAAAATGTATGAATTTGAATTGTGGTTTAATTATAGTGCCTCTATTTTGGGAATATTCTGTTATGTTAGAGTCTGGATGACTATGTAATTTGGGAAATGTTCCATTGAAGACATCCCAGGTGACTTCTGGCAGTGAGCTTGATCTATGGAAGACTACTCATTGGATTATTAAATAATTATGACTATTTCATACGATCAAATGGATTTAAATGAATATAAAATCATTTGGCTAGCTACCTGATTCTTGGTCAGTTATTGAGCATAAATAACAACTACAGATTATGACAAATTAACCATTTATTAGACAAATAAATGCATGCACCTCCACCCCATTGTATATGCAGTGGAAATGTGAATATATTCTGATTTGTTTTGTTTAGAATTGTTTAGAATTACGAATTAGAAACCAAATCATTTGAAGAAACAAGTTCCCACCTACTTTATGAAGTTATCTGACATTTTGCTTTTTTATGCTAATATTTTCTCACCACGGCTGGTCCATTTTAGCTGTTTTTTCCTTTTCACAGCCTTGGGCTATAAGTTAATATCGTATAACCAGAAACTTCTGATTTCTATTACACAGTTGATGGTATATTTAATGCATTCCACTGATTATTTCAATGAACTGCAAGACATGTTGTTGAACAGCTCAGTATGAGAATGTTGTAAATGATTTGCTCTACAGGATCTCTTTTACTTGCATGTTGACTCTAATTTCCAGAACCAAATGGGGAATTGAAAAGAAGCATAAGAAAATAAGCACCAACAGTAGTTTAGCATTTTCATAATAATGCCTTGGCATACACTTTACATTTAAAATCCTTTTTTCTTTTTGGAAATTCCACCAGAATAGAACATTGGCCACCCACCTACTTGTTCTCAGTACAGAGTTGTAGGGTGACCTCAAGCCTATGAAGGCCGAAGAGGGTGGATGGGCTGCCAGTCCATCACCAGATATCCACACATGCTTAATGTTAAACCTGCACTGTGTTTAACTGCCCATCCTCACTTGGAACTGGAAGCATCAGGCTCCAAATCTTATTTTGACTGAGTAGTGAACGTTCCTTGGGGCTCAATCTCACCGCCACTCTGTGAGTGCATGGTTCATCACTCAGCGTCTCAGCTTTCATCTGTTGGCGTGTTATCTCTGGGTTATGGTCAGGGTCGCGGGCATCTTGTCACCTGCCCTGCTGTTCGATGTATTGGGGTTGCAGTTCTGGGCTGGCCGGCGTTTTGTCTCAGGTTTCTTGAGCTTGGATAGCCGGAATTCCACAGCTGGTGAGCCATGCAACTGATCTTCTGCTCTTCTTATAGGTTTATTGTGGTTGTCTTGTTTTTCTATTTCGGCATGTCCTGGTTCTTGTTTCTGGTTTCTCTTTCCTCCCTTTCCTCTAGGCTTGAGTCTGCTTCTTGTCTTATTCCGTCCATTCAGATTTATGCCCCATGGTTACCTCATTCCTAAAATGGAACCATCAGGGAGAAACCTAACACTGTAGATGGATGGCCCGCTTTGGGATGCCCTGTTTGCACTTATGGAAGTCAATAAATGTGTATTAACTGAGCACCTGGAGTCCTGGCTGTGACATAACAGCTAAGAGACACTAATTAACCTGACTGCATGTCTTTGGACTGGGGGGGGTGGGGGGGTGGAGTAGCCTTCCATGCAGGAGAAGAGCTCCACATGCACATAGTAGGGGCAGGATTTGAACCACAGTGTTGCCCACAAACACATATTAACATAGACAGAAATACTAAAAATAAATAAGCAGAAAGAGTATGTGTATTAAAAAAACAGACAGACTTCATTAAGAAGCTGTGATTAGTTCCTTCACTCCATTCTTCACCGTCCATTTTCTTGCTTTTCTCCCTACAAGGTGGAAAACACTGTTTCATTTTCTTTGCATTCAGGCTACAATCTCCTGCATTGTAAGATGCTGCGAGGTGGAACAACATGGAAAACAGTTTCTAAGAAATTGATAGCTCACTGTAAAAAGTGCAACAGGGCTAGAAAAATCAAAGAGAAACACTGCGTGGCATTCGAGCCCAAGCAGATTAGCCAGCTGGCTTAAGTGGATGCCTGAAAGAAGCTGCCTGGGGTCTCCAGGACCTGTGTTCCCCAGCTGAGAGCTGCACTGCTCTTTCTTACATTCCATCTCCACACCCCTGCCTCCCTAGGTCTGCTCCTGCCTTTCATTGCTGCCGTTAATAAGTCGACGAACTGAAGTAGTGGGAGAATCGGACAGCTCCAGGTGCTGTACTGTCTCCCTGGGTAGCTTTGCTAACGCGGTGAATGTAGGAGCTGAAGTGCCGTCTCCAAGCGAGGGGGTTTTGGAGCGTGCAGACCCATAGCATATGAAGGGGCCAGCTGGAAGGGTAGTGCTATAAGTACTGGTGGGTTAGTGCTGTTGTACTGGTGAGTTTACTGCTTCCCCTTTTAATATTTTAAACCTATATAAATAAATCAAACACTGTAGTGGCATCAGAGAGTGGATCAAGTTACGATAACATACATCTGATGCTGCTGTCATTGTGAGAAGTAGACAGAACAAAATCCAGAAATTCTTATTTCAGGTTTTGTATGCAGACTGTTTATGTTTCAGCTGATCCATCCGTCTATCCATATTGACTTGTCCTATTCAGAGTTGCAGGGGGTCTGGAGCCTATCTCAGAGGCTATGGGTGCAAGGCAGGGAACAAGTCAGGACAGGGCCAATGTTTATGGACCGTGGGGAAGTAAACTAGAGTACCTGTGGAAATCCCGTGACGACACAGGGAGAACATGCAAACTTCACACACAGAGCCTTAGCAGAGACTCGAACCCAGGCCCCAGAGTTGTGAGGCTACAGTGCTAACCACTGTGCCACCATATCGCCCCTAACTCAGCTGATCAGTCAGAATTATGAAAAAAAGACTTAAGAATGCACTGTCATCACAATAATGAACATGCCTTTGGGATACCCGAACACCTGGATAAAAGATGTGTTGATGGGATATTATCTTTAAGTTTTCCAGCAGTCCGCTTTGATTAACAATAATATGTAAAAATACCCTTTCAAGTATAAAGTACACTCGTTTTTATGCAGCAATGAATCCTCACTATGGTTGGTGACATTCGACACAACATATACTTAATAAATTTGAAGTGCAGCATAGAAAATGCTTAGTGCAACAGCTTAGATAGCATGGTGGCAGATTGATCATATCATGATAGCAGAGTTGGGAAAGCAGAAAAGATCAAAAGACTAGAATGAATAGTCACCATGACAGAGAGCCAATGAAATAAGGAATGATAAGACTCGGGAGCAGAAAGGAATTAAAGGAGAATGGGAAATGTACATGGACTTTAAGTAAAATAATGCCTTCCACATCATTTATAATGTTTGATTTCATTTATGATGACTCTTTGCTCTATTTCAAAGACTGTGACAGCTCTTTTCATATTAACTTTGTCTCTCTGTGTTTTCATCCTTAAATATATTTTAGTGATGTTACAACTGGATTTTGACATGAAGATCCCAGTGTATGACTTCACTGTTTTTGCCAGTGTGCAATTGAAGGTCAGCTTGTTTAACTCAGATGTCATAAGCTGTGCTTAATGAATCATGATCTGCTTTCACAGCTTCGCAGTTGTTGCCGTACCAGCCCGGACAGGAAAGTCTGCACGCTTAACTAAGATGTCGTAAACTGTGCCTAATGCATCATGATCTCTGTGCAGCTCTCCTTTCATGGTCACACTGTTGCAAGTCTGGAAACGAAGGTCAGCTTGCTTAACTCAGATGTCATAAGCTGTGCTTAATGAATCGTGATCTCCTTTCATGCATTCGCTGTTGTTGCCGCGCCAGCCTGGATGTGAAGGTCAGCATGCTTAACTCAGATGTCACAAGCTGTGTTTAATGCATGCAGATTCTGATTTTTAACCTCAAAGAGTATTCTGGGCCTTTTGTTGATGTTGTATTTGATATATTTTTTTACAGTGGCTGGTGGTAGGGTGGGTGGAGTAGACCTTCTCAAAATAAAGCAAAACTTTATTCTCAAGCAAACAATGAAACAGGTTGGGTGTCTTAGATTTCTCTGATTACTGTATCGACTGGTATTCCATTTATTTTGTTTCGCATGCATGAACACGGAGTGGGGGGGCGGGGAGAGATGGTTGGTCACCTCCATCTACTTTCTTTTGTCTTCAGAACATTTGCGCCTTACATCATCTCAGTTCACTTAATTCTGATTAAAGGTAGATGGTCATCAATAATTAGTGCCAAACTGCTGCAGGAATTGGGAAAACCCAAGAGCTGAAAAACCTTGCAGTGAGTGGCAGTGGATTACCTCGCCCTATGCTGCTATACACATGACCTGTACCCCGGATAGCAGCTGTCTATGCTACATGCCTGAAAATTAAGACAAAAATCATAATACTATATGGGCTTGCTGTGTATGAAGATCACACGTGTACAGTATGGTAGAGAAGCAATATATCCTCTACCCTGCGGCCATACTGTAACTCAGTTGTGTTTTCTTGGTTACTGATGTGAAATCTGAACAGCTATATTTGTAGATACTATTTTCAATATGACTCAGTTGTGTTTTCTTGGTTACTGATGTGAAATATGAACAGCTATATTTGTAGATACTATTTTCAATGGACAATTTCAATGTATCGTATAATTTCTACTGTGTGTATCATGCCCAGGCTGTACCCCAGCCTTGTCCCCAGTGCAGCCTGGAATAGACTCCACCCCCCACTGATCCTGACCAGGATAAGTGGTTAGAAGTGGATGAATGTATGTATGTATGTATGTATGTATGTTTTTTAAACTTTTAAATAATATGCTGTTTTTCAGCAGTTGCCTCACTCCTCTGGGACCTGGGTTCCCATATTCCCCCCGTGTTGTTGTGGGGTTTCCTCCAGTTTCCACCATGGGTGTGCACGTGTGTGTGAATAGTGTGTGAGTGTGTCTTGCAATGGTTTGGCGCCCCATCCTGGGTTGTTCCCTGCCTTGCACCCTTAGCCTCCAGGATTGGCTCCAGACTCCCCCCCCCGGGACCCTTAATAGGACAAGTGGTATCAGAAAATGGATGGATGGCACGGCATATATCAGTCTATTGTCAGATGTTTATGTCTTATAAACTGAGACATAAACTGAGAAGCTTAAGGATGACATTTGATCAGGGGGCACAAAAGAGCAAGTGAAAAAAAAACAGAAGAAATACCTCTGGATTGCATTCTGTAATATTATAGTTATTTACACCAATTTTAATATTTCATTTCTCTTGTTAAATATATGTGCGCTAGCTAGTTAGCAGCCAGAATTCCTGTGCCACTGAAGCATTTTAATAAAATGACAATATTCAGCAGAATTTTGCCTAGGGGGCCAGAACACCCGGGACTGCCCTTGCGTTGAGGAGAAAAAGGCAACGAACGGAGGCAGATCACAAGGTCTTAAAAACTGTAGATCTAAACGTTAAATAAGCTGATCCGTGGTCTCTAGGATTATATGAGCTATAAAACCATGAAATCAATCTTTGGATTTATTTGTGCCTAATACTGCTAAAAGACACGATCTGGAAAGAGCCATGGTAACAAGCAATCAAAACCCACATCTGTTTCCAAGTTTTATCTCTTCTGAATATTGCCAGGATTATTTGGGTGACAGGGACTTCTATAAAAGGCACATTTTTATCTCGGTTTTCTATGTTTAGGTAAATCCTAAGCTCTATCTTCAAGGCATCACAGTTAATATGTTAGTTTGGTTTTATTTATAGTAATTTAGACTAAGCTCAGAATTTTCAGTAAGATTTGTGTGGCAGAAAAAATAAGCATGCCTATTACGAATACTGCAGATATTGATTGTTTTCTCTGTCAGCATTTTTGTGCCATCCAGCAGCAATTATCCATTCATCCATCCTTCCATCCATCCCTCTATCCTGTTGAGGATGGCAGTATCTTACAATGTGTCTCTAAGAGCAGCTAATGTTTTTTCCTTCTTTAAAGGACAAGAAAATTTAATGTAGGATGTCATATAATGTATTCGCATTCGGAACAGACATAATAAGCAGCTTGTTTAATGACCTGCGTTAGCTGGGCCTTAATCATGGGCCTTAATTATGGGCCTTAATCATGGGCCTTTATTGTGGCCTTCTGTCTGCTCTCAGGCTCGCAGGCTCAGCACTCTGATGGCAGGAGAGGGAGTTCTTACTTCTCAGTACCGCAGGCTTGCTTTCTCTGTTGACACCATGCTGTTTTGTTCTTTATCTCTAAAGTTTACTTTTTTCCCCACTGTTATCCACAACTGAATCTTTCTCTTTAACAGGTTCTCCTATGAGGATTTCTTTGAATGTTATTGTTTACTCCCTAACCACTAAAAATAAAAGTTGCCAAGATTATTTGATTATTAGTGAGTTAAACTGGATTGGGTCTGTAGAGGCTTCTCTCTTCTTACTGAAAACTGATTACTTTTGCAGTCTTATTTCTGCTTGTTGTTTCCAGAATGAAAGGCCAGCCTGAGCCAAACCTGATCAGGAGTTTAGCACACTGAATTTTTTGTGTAGGGTTGACTTGAGTAATAGTCATATGAAGTACGTGCTTAATTTGTAACATCTATGGTGCTGGAGCTCATAATGACCACAATGATGTCATACACACAAATCATTCTCTAACAACAATAATGCACTATTAATTACTTAAACATGTAACAATGCAATAGTTTCTATCGACACCTGTTAGTTACATCAAACTTTTCATTTTCAAACTGCTTAGTTTTGCAGTCCTTCTCATTGGCATTAGCATCCACAAAAACTGATCATTTTTGTGGTTCTTCTCATTAGCATTAGCGTCCACAAAAACTGATCATTTTTGCTGTCCTTCTCATTAGCATTAGAATTCACAAACACTGCTTAGTTTTGTGGTTCTTCTCATTAGCATTAGCATCCACAAAAACTGATCATTTTTGCTGTCCTTCTCATTAGCATTAGAATTCACAAACACTGCTTAGTTTTGTGGTTCTTCTCATTAGCATTAGCATTCACAAATACTGCTCCTTTTTGCAGTCGTTCTTATTAACATTAGCATCCACAAATGCTGCTCCGTTTTGTGGTCCCTTCTCATTCACATTAGCATCCATAAACACTGCTTGGGTTCCGGTGGTTTTGTTGCTTTGGCAAAAAAAAAAAAATATATATATGTATATATATATATATATATATATATATATATACTGTATATATATATATATATATATATATATATATATATATATATATATATATATATATATATATATATATTACTTAGTAAATAGTGTCTTCTCAGAATTTTATTTCATTGAGGTGTCGGATCGCAGGCCGCTCTGAGCCAGACGTGCTGGAGCTCACATATTAAGCACTGGACATATGGAAATGGATAATAATGGTAACCTATTTTTATTAAACACTTATTTTCAGCAAGGTTCAGGTGGGTCATAGCATCAAGCTAGACTATGCCCAGATAGGTAGGCCTGTCCATCAAAAGGTGGATAGAAGTAATATTAGAGACTTTTTTATTTGACCTGCATGTCTGTGCACTTAGAAAATCTGGTCACCTAAAGGAAGACCGTGCGGACATACATGCAAATGGACACTGATTGGCATCCAAGTTAAATCTACAGCTCTGGAGAAGAGAAATGACAATTCTGGCACTAATTAGCATTGAATAATAATACTGGTATACAGTGATTTTGGTGCCAACGATGTCTGAACGTTTTTTTTTTATTAAGTTTATGGTGCTGATTAAGAATATGCCTTTGGATTTGCCAGATTGGCTCTAGTTTCTGAGATATTTAGTAGTTAATTAATTAACGCAACACATTAGAAAAGCATTCAGAATTGCAAGAATATTTTTATTTTAGTTAGAACTAGTAAGTAATCAATCTAACATCATACAAAAAAAGAAATTAAAAATATCTAACAGTGACAGGAAAAGGGTATGTATGATTTGATTAATTAATATAATATTAATTAGTTATTAATTGTTATTAACGTCAATGCTTTAAAAAACGCTGTGTATGTGATTTCGTTTTATTTGTGTCATCAAGACAATCACGTTGGAGACTCCAACAGTAGTCTGCCATCATGTGTATGTCCCATCTACCTTGATAACTCTCCTCCATAACCTTCATATCTTGGTGGAACCTCTTGCCTTGTTCCTCACTGAAGTCTCCAAGGTTATCTGGAAATCTGTTTAAATGGCTATGGAGATATTTACAGTATGCTTATATTAACTCCCAAATTTCTGAAGTTAGCAAGCATATCTTGCACCAAGTCTTCATAATTGTCTGCTCTGTGATTACCCAAGTAGTTCTTCACAACAGAGACAAAACTCTTCCAGACCGAAGCCTCAGTGTCATTCATGCATTTGGGAAAAATTGGAATCGTTCATGAGTTTACGAATCTGAGGACCATCAAAGATTCCAGCTTTTAGTTTTTCCATGCTCAGTTCAGGGAATAATCTACAAATGTACTTGAAGCAATTACCCGTTTTGTCCAAAGCCCTAACAAATTGCTTCATCAATCCTAGCTTAATATGAAGCGGTGGGAGAATGATTTTGTTCTTGTCCACCAGCGGCTTGTTGATGATATTTGCGGTGCCAACAATCATTTCTTCCCTTGTAGGCCATGACACTTTTGTCCAATGATCTTGCTTTGCCCTGCTATCCCAGAGGCACATGCCACATGGGTATTTTGTGTATCTTACTATGTCCATTATCTGAAAAATTAGAACAAATTCAGCAAAAGTAATGAAATTTTTTAATTCAGTACCCTCAACATACCCTAAATACATTAAAAAAACTTTGGCACCTGAAAAAAAATAATTTTTTGTAGACCTGTGACTGTTAACCATGCGTAACCTTTCATTGTGCTCATTTGAAAATCACAATAAACTAAGGATATAATGTCACTTCCTCCCCTACTTCTACTACTAAAATAATAATAATAATTATAATAATAATAATAATTATTATTAGCTTATTATTATTGTTATTATTATTATTAGTAGTAGTAGTACAGTGACACCAATGTATCTTAAGTTGTAACAAGCTATGAGATTTGTTTCCGGTTCCCATAACGTTCACCTGCCATTTCTTGCTCCGCCTCCACTACTCCGCCCACATCCGCCATGCCATACTGCTCATCATCTCCAAAGTTGAAAAGGACACCGAATACCCGTGATGGAAGCTCTTTGCTCTGCTGTGCTCTATTTTGTTTGTTCTTGCTCTTTGATTGTGTAACGGTGTATGACTTTGGTTTGATTCTGGTTTTCGATTCTCATCTAGTCCTTGGTACCTTTGCTGATCTCTGTGTTGTCATTCTGGCTTTTGATTTTTCTGCCCATTTCTGGTTTATGTCACTTGGTTTGTGTATATGTTTTGCATGTGTGATTGTATCAGTGTATAGGGAGTGACTGCCACTTTGTCTTTGCTAGTATGTTTTTGTTTGAATCTTGTTTGGTTAGGGTGTCAGGGTAAGCATCTGTCTTTTGCTTTTTTTTTGTTTGCACTCAGGTGAGATTAGCTGTGGGTTGCCCTCGGGAATTTGGGTTTTTTGTTTATTATTTTGGCTGTGGTCACTCCTGAAGTATTTTGCACTGGATTATTTGTTCAATGAATGTGTTGTGCATGAATAAAATGTAAAAAAAAATATCCCTATGTCCACTAGTGTGCCCTTATTCAATTTCCCTGTTTGTCCCTTTTCCCCATCCCCTATTCTCTTCTATTCTGTTATGCGCCAACCTTAGACTGGAGCTTGTAGCAGAAATTGGGGGCTGTTAGTTTTTTTGGGTGTCGCCCTGGTCTTTGTCTCTTTCTATATTTTTCCTGAAGTTTGTCTGGTGGATTTTTTTGTGGGGGGGTGGCTAGTATTAGTATTATTAAGTTTAGTATGGCTCAACCTCCATAAGTCTACCCTGTGCCCCACACAGGAGCAGTGTGATTGCTGCTGGAAGGCTGACTTGGCAGCCATTGCAAACTTTCTCAGCATCATGACTCCAAGATGCCTCCAAGCGGGTTATTAAGCAAGTTCTGCAAGACAAGTTGGTCGCGCAAGGAATCCTGCCAAAGCCAGGTGATCTCTCGGGTGTTGCACCTTGCCTGACCCAGACGCCTATGATGGCGGAAGCTGGAGTCCTGGAGTATTGGTCACGCGTAGATCCCAGTGATCCCGACCCACCCAAGGAGGGCATCCTCATTATGATTTGGCTTAGGGAGCTGGAACTGGAGATCAAGAGGCAGAAATACCAACCCCAACTTCTACAGGTGAGCGCTTTAGAAATGGAAGCAGGTAAAGAAGCTGCCCTGCAAATGGTGAGCGTGGGCCTGCAAAAGCCTATACCTCTACCACCCAAGGCAAGCTTGCCTATAGTTGCTCCTCGTTCCACCAAGCACCTCTGGACGGTCATGCTGCAGTACAAACTTGTGGGGAAAGCTCAGGAACTTTGCCAGGCCCTTGCTTTTGAACAGAGCCTTGATTATGATGTTGTAAAGGCTACGGTCTGGAGGGCATATGAACTTGTCCCTGAAGTCTACTGTCAGAATTTCCGGAAGCAAAATAAATCCACCAGCAAATCTCATGAGAAATTGATGTCGTTCAAGAAATAGTGTACCGCTAGTGGCATTTCGAATATTGATCAACTTAAGGAACTGATACTGTACTAGAAGAATTTAAGAATTGTGTACCCAATCATGTGGTGGTTTATCTAAATGAACAAAAGGTAACCTCTCTCTCAGAGGCCGCCATCCTTGCAGATGAACCTGACCCACAGGAGTGTTTACCCTGACTCCGATTCCCTGGACTGTCCATCCCAAACCTGCTCCTCTTTTCAAGAAGCCTACCCTGTAGACCCCATCCGTGGAAACTAGGGAATGCTCTTACTGTCATGAGGTCATCTGATTGCTGTTTGTCTGGCACTCAAGTGGAAGAACCCCTGTGCCGCTGCAATGAAAGTTCATGTCACCGCTAGTCTATGTTCTGATCTCCTAACCCAAGCTGTCGAACCCTCCTACCAGCCATTTGTATTCCCTGGTTTTGTATCTCTTTGTGAAACCAATGTAAAGCTGCCTTTCTCTGATGCATCATACTGTGGTAGGGATGTTTTGGTACAGGGGATTGAGTTGAGTACTATGAGGGTCCCATTGCACATTTAGAGACTAATGAGTTTTCAGATTTTGTCAAAGTAGCTGTTCGCTCTCAGCTCCCAGTTTCGAGAGTCACGTTTATCTTAGGAAATTATATAGCCGGAGGGAAAGTAAAACCCCTGCCAGAGGATATAACCCACCCAGAGATTTTCCCCAATAACTCAACATGTGATAACTCCACTATGTCCCCCCCATGTACTTAATTGTGCTCAAGCCTATAAATTTGCTGACATTGATTTGTTGGACACCTTTATCAGGGCCGCTGATATTTCTGCTCTTTCCCTGTATACTAAAGTTAAGCCTGTAGTGAGAAGACCCTTGGTTCAGGCAGCCCCAGTCTCAGGGAAGCCATGTGGCATTCGACTTACCAGGGAAGAGCTTACAGCAGCCCACAAGGCTGATAGCTGTTTGAAAGCATGGTAGTAAGAGAATAAGACCTGGCAGACCATCCTGTAGGTTATTTTGAGAAAAGGACCCATTCTAATTCTCCTAAAGAATGGGCTGCTATGTTTAAGGTTGTAGTTCTGCAACTGTGTAGAGGTCATGTGCTTTCTCTAACTCATGACCATCTGTACTCTGGCCATTTAGTGGTTAGGAAAAACACTTTCTGAAGTCTTGAAACATTTCTACTGGCCTGGTATAAACTCAGATGTGAAGTGGTACTGCCATCTGCGTCACGCTTCTCAGCTGGCTGGGAAGCCCAACCAAACAATTCTGCCCACTCCCCTGCACCTCATCTCGGTGACTGGGGAGCCATTTGAACATGTGTTAATTGATTGTGTGGGTCCCTTACCCAAAACTCGTTTGGGGAAAAGTTATTTGTTGACTATGATGTGTGCTCTACTAGATACCCCAAAGCAATACCCATGCATAGCTTGAGATCTGGCTAAGCGTTCTTTAAGCTCAGCACAGGAAGAAATGAAGGCTTATTATGATGAGACGGCGAGGGAAAGAACTTTCCAGGAGGGAGATCACGTTCTTGTCCTTTTGCCCCTGCCTGGCTCGTCCCTTCAGGCCCAGTTTCCCAGACCGTATAGGATACAGGAGAAAGTGAGTCCCAAAGGTTATATAATTGAAACCCAAAACTGCAGACAGAAAACCCGTATATTGTAATGCCGTATTGTGAGCACGGACCGGAGAATCAGGAAGTAGGAGCAGGGAGAAGGAGAATCAGTGAATACGGGGTTTATTCAGGAAAAACAACAAAACGAAGCATAATATGGGGATCACTTCAATGACAAGACCGGGGAAACGTACTCGAACGCGGACTAAAATACACAGGACCCAATGTAAAAACAGGAAACAGCTGATAACAAGCAGGATTCCACACGAGGTTAACGAGGAGGCGTGGCACACAGGAGGATCAGACGAGCAGGGCACGACATATATGCCATGTGAATATGCTCAAACGTTTGTTGACCCCTCAGACTCTGCTCCGCCATTCACTCCTGCTTTGCGCAATGCTGTTGTTTTTAATTCCTCAATTCATGAATACTCGCTGGAGCTTGATGGTTTCTATCTTGGGAAAAGCTGTTTACTATGTGCTCATTTGCTAAACTCAGAGGTACTCCAAGCCCTCTTGAGTCGACTTGCTCATCTGCCTCTCGTCACTATCCTACAGCACAATATAGATGTTGAGGGTCATGATGTATGTTCTCCCTGTGTTTGTGCCTCTGGGCATGCCGGTTTCCTCCCTGCCTCCATAGCCATGTGGTTTAAGTGAATTGGTGTCTAAAAATTGCTGGGTGTTTGTGACCCATCCAGGATGTCCCCCACCTAACAACCTATGTGCCCCTCACCAGCCTCCAGGCTCAACCCAGTGCTATATAAGCACTGCAAGATGGATGGATATGGTAAATGGCGCAGCATGTTATTTACATAGTCCATAATTATTCTAATTATCAGCATCTTCTGAGAAAACTAAATATTTTTAACACATATGAAATTGCAGGTTTGCCACACAGACTAAAAATATGAAGTTTGCATACATTTCTGAGTTGCTAGCAGTATGCCTGTAATCTGATTTGGCATGAACATGAACTCAGGTCTGTATTAATCCAAGGCATAACAAAACATTTCAGAACCTGTCACGGTTGGATTTGTCACATTTACATATTGCACGTTAACCACAAAAAAAATCCACTGACTGGCTTACAGATGTGAGAAGTTGACCCTCACCCATAAAACATAATGAAGGCTGCTGTCTGTTTGCAGGGTACATACTGATGCTGTGAGTTGCAGAGGTGGTAACAAACAAATTGGTGCAGACAGGAACTGGATGATGTGTGTACGTTCAAAATTATTTCAGAGGGCAATTGGTTTGATGTACCATCTGTGTAAGTTTTAATTGTCTATACTGATGATGATTGGTCAGTGATGATAGACTGACATTGTTTCTGTAGACAAGGAGAGGTTCGCTGGCTGATGCTGAAGCAGAGTTTGTTTGACTTTTCGATCTTTTATTACCTAAACTTTAGGAACATTAACAAATTTTATACAGTGGAACTTTGGAACTCAAACACCTCTTAACTCGACCAATTTGTCTATCGAACGGGTCTGTTAATTTCTTTTCGACTTTTACCTCAACCAAATTCTTGGTCCTTCAACTCTACGGGGTCGGTCGAGAAAAATATATAAAATATAACCGCGACTCGACCAAAAACTTGGAACAGGACAAAACAAAACAGACTGGCATGATTTTTTTGTGCATTTAGTGATACAGTAATCATGGCCCCTAAGAAAGTGAGCAGTGAAATCAGCAAACCAAAGAGGAAAGTAGTGAGTAACCATGGAAAAGAAATTATAGCGAGACTTGAAGGTGGTGCACGTGTGTCTGTTCTAGCTTCAGAGTATGGGATTGTCATTTATTTCTTGTTCATCACTTTTGTTTGTGTGCTTTTTCGTGTGTGTATTAGTTTTATACTGATTGTCAGTGCTCTTTATCATTAGTCAGCTGGAACTGATTCAATTCATTTACATTATTTCTTATGGGGAAATTCAACTTGGACTTCGACCAGCCTTTTGGAATGAATTTATTTTGTGTTCCAGGGTAACACTGTGTTAACATCCTTCTGTCATTATTTTTTTACTCAGTGACAGAAAAATAAAGATTTTTTTCATACACATTTTTTATCAACGGGATTGTAAAAGGAGTAGAGTTCATGGATAATAAGTCTTAGAAACTCAATATAATAAAATATTCAGTTCTTTTGTCAAAAGATGAAACGAAACTAGATACTGTGGAACAATATAAAACTGGACAGGCATAGAGATAGCCAGTGATCCTTGGAAATACAACACCATAGCCACACTGTCGTCAATGACAAAGTCCAGCTAGCAAACCTGTTCATCTCCACGCTCAGGATAGCGTATCAGCAGTGTAATGTGATATGGACCTCCATGAGAGAAGCAGGAGAAACAGCTGCATGTGGATGGGGATAATTAAAACACCTCCCCCAGGTGCCTTCAGCAAGGCACACAATGTACTATTGTATCCAGGTAAATGGCAGAGAGCCATAATTCAGGAACATAATAGTTTCATCTGTTCACAGGGCCTTTTCTTACCTTGCTAGTTTGCATCTTTAAAGATTTTCATGGGGATGTAACTGGAAGAGAGCTTTGCATGAATCCCATCTGTTCTCATTTGACTCTTTTTCCCACAACAAGAAATGCTAGAAAAGACCATTTCCACAAATATAATCTCCAAGTTCATTTAGTATGAAAAATAACATTGAGGGGATAAAGCTTTTTGGAAAATAGATGATGAAATGTGTAATGCTGAGAGTGTTGTATGCAGGTGTTCAAACTAAAATGCATTAAATTCTTATCTAATTTAAAAAGATTAAGTCTGTTTTGTACACTTTCATTTGCATGAATAGATGGAATGTAACCTTTTTTGTAATTGTTTGGTATAGCATATTTCCATCTGAGAGGACCGTAGCTACAGAGGTCAGACGGTAACAAGAGCAGGAAAAGGTGGGTATGCATTGTACCCCAGCATTCATTCTGATAGCTGTAGAAAAGAGTGCTAACTAGAGACAAAGTGGTATTTAAATAACTCTTAATAATATGGATGAGAGCTACACTGCTGGTAAAAAAAAAAATTATAGTAAAAAAGATATTTTTAGTGATATTTATGCATTTATACTACGTAATAACCGCAATGTAAAGTAATGTATTCATTATTATTTTATTTTATGGTTATGGTTATTTTTAATGATATTCATACATTTATACTACATATCATAATAACCACAATGTAAAACAACATATTTCATTGTTATTGTTTTACCCAAATCAAATGCTTTAAATTTTGTACCAGCAGAATTCGTGTCCTGTGCTATGCTCACCTTCACCAAATTCCCTCTGCCGCCCGCCATGCTGAAGAGCACCTGGGCGCTCTTCACACAAATTTAATTGGTTGTTTCATGTACAGATGTGCCAGCACAACTTCCTTATGAGGCTGCCAAGATTGGACATTATTGATGTCGTGCATGGAGCTCCTCTCTGATGATTGGCTGTTCTCCCTCTCATCCACAAGGGGATGGCGCGGACCTTAAAAGGACCTGCTGGAAACCTGACTCTTTAAGTAGGTTTCCTTATGAGCATTTGAATTATCATTAGAGGCATAGCGACAGGACAGGAAAGGTAAGCAATTGCCTGGGGGCCCAAGCTGGGAGGGGGGCCCCCCAAGGGAGACTGGTTACATAGTACATCGCAATCTGCTTTGTGTTTTTTAATTTTATTTTTCACAAAAGTGAAAATAAAGCACTTGTGTTTACTAAATTCTCTTTGTTGATATTATCAATGTATAATAAACGCTAAAATAATGGTAATAAATTTGACCCTGTTGGGGGAGAGTAAGTTGGAGGGGGCCTAAGGTTTTATTTTCCCAGGCCCCCAGAGTCTGTAGAATTGCATCTGACTATCATGTCATTACATGCATCGCTAAACTCTGCCCCTTGTGGTGGACTGGCATCCTGGTCAAGGTGTTTCAGACTGACAGCGACCCTGTGCTGGATTAGCAGTTGAGAAAAACAATATGAGTAGCAATGCCATGGTGATAATTGGATGAAATGTACATTTAAGATAAAGTAGTATAATTAAGATAACGTAGTACAATGTAATTTTAAGAAAACTGTGCTTTAAGCAGAACTAAATGGAGACAATTAAATGAATTATTATCCGCAAAACAATAAGTGGGATTCCTGTTTCAGATTTCATAAATTAATCTCTGAAAAGATATTTTAAAATTATACAACCATTTGCCTTGTCTTCCTACCAAATAAAATATTTGCGACTATACATGCACTATACATGAAACATGTTTTTGTTTGGGTGAATGGAATGAAATTTAGATCTTGTTGGAACTGCATTTATAAAAACATATGGACTATCGTATTTGTTACATTATGGATAAAAAGGTTGCACTGAGCATATTTTTCTTTGGTTTGTTTGTGCCATTTTCTGTGTTTCTAAAAATATTCTGAAGGATGGAAAGTCATCTAAATAATTTATATTTGTTGGCATTTTTCACTGATATTGTTTGGGCAGGAAAAGTCAAAATGCTATTACTGGCAGCTACATTTTAAACTGACATTACTGATGTTTTGTTGTTTTTGTGCATCAGAATTTGTCAGTTAGTGAGACAGAAAAATTGTGATTCTTCGAGCAAATTTTGAGTGGAATCATAGTAATTGACTCTCCAAAGGTTCGATCTGATGCTAAATATCACATATTCTATTGACTGAAGATCTGGATTTCTGACCTTATGGGCATCAACTGAAAAATCCATCCATCCATCCATCATACATCCATTCAGTTCACTTCCATAACCATAAGCCAAGAGCCTGTGATGGGTGGTAGCTATTATATAGCAGCATAGATTATATATTATGGCACTGGACCCCAATATGGGGAGTCCCATACTGTTCTGGCACATATGAACCTCCCTTCAAGCCACCCAGTGCCATGCATGTACCACATTTGTTAGTGAGAAACATCTTCAGAACAATATCATGGTCAAAGGCACGCCTCATAAAACACTGTCAGTTACAGAGCATAACCGCAGTGCTCACAGCTCGCGATGCACAGATGGCATAGCTCAGACTCTGAAATCAGGGATTGAGTGTCCTGCCAGGGGCCAGAGGCAGCCAAGGCTGATGAGGAACAAAACTGGCATATTAGCGTGAAAAAAGTATGATGGATGAGCCAGAATAACTACACGACATGATACAGTGGTACTTTTAGGAAATCTTTCATGAGGTACTTATTGGGAGTAGCCTTTAGAGGACATACAGCAGAATTCTGGAGCACTATGGAACTAATGAATATCCACAGAAATAGTGAATGCTAAATTACAGTTAGTATTGTCAAACGATTGCAGTGACAATTGTGCAATGCTTTACCGTGTCTGCAATGGAAGATTTCAGTTTAGCTAAATGTATAAGTGCGGATCATCAATAAACCAGAATTCTTTTAATTAAAATAAACCAGCAAATGCTTTGCGACAGATGCAATATTTAATCAGTTGTACCCAGGAAATTCCAAAAATTCTGACACCAAATCTACCACATGCTTCCCTTGAGAATTTCCTCCCGTCCTGAGAAGATTGCATTTCTGCAACTTGTTTTTGAATATGTGGACTTTAAATCTAGCAGTAAGAGATGGTAACTGTACTGATCTCTAATAATGTTGTTCAGATAGTGGGTGGTAGGGAGAAAGACACACCTGCCATATGCTTTCCAGCACTGTGAACTATTTGTAGTCATAGATCCAAACTTTTCTACTTATTCAAAACAACCAGAATTAAAGACAATTGCATTTCCCCCTTATATTTAATTATCATGTTAGTCATGAATCCATGCTTTGGATTTTTTGGAGATCTTCACTCATGTGGCTCTGTCTTACTCAGCAAAATGTCTGAAGTCATTCCAGTTTGCAGTCTCCAGGATTAGCACAGTGTTTCCTCATCAGATCCACGTTTTAGCTCCCTGCCACACAATCTATATTTTTGCTCCCTCACAGCACCCAGTAGGAAGCAAATCGTGGACTGTCTGTCGGTCCCTGAGGACCGGATGGGGAAACACTGCATTAGAATCAGCTGTCTGGCTTTCTGGAGATTTGCAGCCTCTCACTTCTACAGCCTGTCCCTATTTGACTGTTTAATTATTTCAGTTTTTTTTCTGTACTGGTTTCTTCACATTCCCTAGAAATTTCATTAAAGGATTACATCCCCTTGGGGGAAAGGAAGTTGCTCGTAACCTATAAAAAGACAGTATAAAACCAGCATCAGTGGTCGTGTCCGCAGCACTTCACTGCACAATCAAAAGTACCAAAGTACTGAATAGATACTTTCGAATAAAAACTAGCTGAATTCTCCAGACAAGCACTTTTTTTATTGCATTCTCTGACCTTTGCAATCAGCAAGATGTGCACATCCTCTCTGTTCACTTATCTGGTCAAATTGGATTTAAACTTATAAACTGAGTGAATGAGAGCTCAGTGTTTGCATATGTTCATTAAAATCAGCTATATTATCAGATTAGTGCAAGCCATCGTATTTTTTGCACAAATAAAGTTTTTCAGTCTCATTACAAATTTGCCAATAGTTTGTTACAATGCCATGCATGGTTGCAGCTTAGAAAAAAGATAGTTAAGAACATTATACAGCTACTGTAAAGAACATTACATTATCATATTGAATTATTGCAAGTGTTACCTGCAAAGGCTAAAGTTATATTTAAAATTTATGTTTCACCAGGCCTTCTGTACTACGTATAAGGTACCTCATAAGTGTTTTTAAAAAAAAAAATTCTTCTAAATTGCATTTTTGAATTACAGTCATAAAACAGGGATGTTTATGCAGTTTAGTAGTGCATAAAGATTTAGATTAGCTTTTACCAAAAGGGTAATCCGTAAATGCACATTGAAATTTAAAAAATAGTTTTAAAATGTAGGTACAGCAACCGTGACATGCTAGATAAGATGAATGGATAGAAGCACGGAACGGTGGTCGTATGTTTTTAACCTTTAATTCTTACAAGACGTGTATGTTTTAAGAAGACATTACCATTTTATTGATTTCTTTATATGCCAATATGAACTATGTGACTGTTGTATAACGGAATCTGGTGATTAATGGGATAAGTTACTGAAAATACTGGGATACGCAGTAATTCAGGTATTACCTGGTCTGCACAGCCTAGCTCTCTGCGCTAGATTTTCTGACCTTCTCCTGATTCTTGGTGTTCCATTGTTCAGCTGCTGGTTCTGACTGCAGATGAGAGGAAGAAAGGCAGCAGAACGCACTGCCACACAGGCCAGGACCCGCTCCAGCAGTGGTAGTGCAATGGCACGCAAAGGTATGACAGCGTCCTTGTGAGTCCCATTGACTGCCGGTGTCCTGATGGGCCGGAATCACTAAGGGTTAGGTGGGCGGTCAAGAGGAAAGCTACCCCAGCTGAATTCTGACAGCAGATACGATGAACTGAACTATTAATGTGGACAGGAATAGATAAAATCCGTTACAGTATGTGTTGCTGTAAACTTTTGTGGTCACCTTTCCTTTGATGAAAAAAGCTTACCATGTTGATTCAGTTTGTGATTATTGAGAAAATACAATGAGGAAAACACATACTCAGGCTATGTAATGTGTGTAAAGCTGTAATTAGAACATATTATAGTGCTGTCAAGATATATATAAAATATGTATACTTGAAAGGCAGTTAAGGCAAAGTCTTTTGTGTCGCACTAACTAGAAAAGAATGGCTGTAATATAATATGGGTAGGGCCATGTTTGTAAGAAGGATATTATCCTAATATAATATTGGTTCCCACAGTAAAAAGATCGCTCGAAACAGATCTCCTGTATTTGACTATGCAATATCACCATTTGTGAGAAAGTTGGCAAGATAGCAGGGAATGTAACTCATAATGAAACAAATAAATAAAAGCAATGATAACGATACTACGGCCTTTCAATCTGTGAAGTCAGACCTGATTTATTAACTTTCATTTCCCAAAAAGTGAGTGCAGCTGTTGGTAACACTGTGGCCTCTGGGGTTTCTTGATTCCTAGCCCAGCTCTCCATCCATCTTTCATCCACTTATCCAGTACAGGATTTCAGGGGAGCCCTGCAGCCTAACCCAGGCAGTGCAGGGCACACGGCGGGGGAATATGCAGGACAACATGGCAGTCTATCACAGAATACAGATGTACTATGAGAAATGAACAGACACCGTTTCAGCTAACTGAATGAAAATGGAGGACCTGGAGGAAACCTGCAGAACATGGGGTGAATGTATAAACCCAGAACCCTGCAGGGCTAAGGCAAGAGTTCTGGTTTCTCTAAGTCCAAAGACTTGTAGACTTGCAGTTTAGATGGATGGGTGTTTCTCCAGGCTTCTCGTGACTTTGGATTTGATAAGAGAGAAAATGGATGGATTATTCTAAAAGAAGCAAATTTCGAATCAAAACTGTCAGCACAAAGACACTTAATTTAGTGAGTGTATAAAGAGATAAGAGTCAGGAAATAAAAAGTGGTAGAAGATTGATGGAGCACAGTGCAAATGTCAGCAAGATTTTGTCAACTTCCTGGACAAGGTCTTAAACTAACTCATAAGGAGAGCTTAATGTGAGGTAGGCAGTTCAGAGGAGACTCTATTCATGTCATCCTATAATTGTTATCCCTGGACAGGGAATACATGGCTTTGGGCCTGGTCCGCAGTGTTCACACTTTATCATTAGCACTATTATTCAAAACGTATTTGAAGAATCTTTTTGAATCTTTGCAAAAATATTTCTGAGTGGAGATTTTTTTTTGGGAGGGTATGTGGGAGGAGTAAGGATTAAGTGATAGGCAAGGGGTGACTGGGCTGTGCCGTCCGCAGTATGCATGCTATATATCACTTTACAGTCAGAGAAACTCTTTCCTAATATTCGGCCTCTGAAGACAGTTGGCCCTTTGTTCACAGGTTTATTGATGTTACAAGAAAGGGTGAAGTTAAAACATACAAAAAGTATAACCAACACTATCCCTGCATTTAACATATACACAGTGGCAGTCCTAGCTTGTATAGCACCCTGGGCGAACACAATATAAATATAGCAACAATAAATTAGCTAGACTTAAAAAAATACTACACAGATACACATTAATTAGGGAATTGTCATGTCCAGCTTGCTCCACCTGTCTGATCCTCTTGTTTCCCCTTGGGTGTGGCTCTAAACTAGCCACGCCTGGGGCTCAACAGTCTTACCTTTCGTTCTTACCCTCCTTACAGCTGCCTTGTGTTTGCTCCTTTGTTAGTCAGGTATATTAGCATCTCTCGGTCCTGTACTCCCTGTTCAGCCGTTGTAACCTGTCTGCGTTTGTGAACTCATCCTGTTTATCTTGATACAGTACGTGGATTTTTGTTTGAACGCAGCCTGCATTTGTGTCATGCCTTGTTTGATAATGTAGCAGAATGGCTGAACCTCAAAGACGACCCACGGCTGTTCTCCGGACCGATCAGAGGAATTGATTACCTTCATGCCCTGGCTGATCCCCGGGAATGCCCATTTGTCCCAGCGCCAGAGAAGAACCTGTGGCTGCTCCCTTGTCAGCCACCGCATCCACCCCAAACTGGAACAGAGCAGAGAACACCTTTCATGCTCTCCCTGGGGTTCTGCAGGGGATCCTTGGAGATCCCCAGCTTCATGAGTCACCAGAGGTCGTCAACCTTCTGCACCAGATAGGGGGGACTGGGTGTAATCTCTGGCCTCTATTTCCCAGGTGCTATGGGAACTAACTTAACCGCGGTCAGTGACAAGTTTCTACCAAAGCAAATAGCCAATCGTAGTCAGTATTTAAAAAAATAATCAAAGGAGCGGAGATATTAGCCACTGTTCCCGCCTCCAAAGTGTCACAATTCATCCTATCCAGCGAGCGAGTGCTGTGCAGACGCGATCGCGTAGATAGGGTCCAGCGAACGCGAGTGCGTAGACAGGATGGGTTTTCAGCTCGCGAGCGTACACGCGCGTGGTTCGACTTTTGGCACTAATTTAACGCCGAGCGAGCGAGCGAACGCTGTGCAAACGCGAGCGCGTAGAGAGCATGGATTTTCTGCTCGCAAGCGCATGCGCGTGCATGGTTTTTATGCGCGCGAGTTTTGGCACTAATTTAACGCCATACCCTACACTCTCATCCCAGCCCCTACCACACAGCCAGCTGTTAGATCGGCCCCTGCCCTGCTTATGGCTGCTGGCCAAATGACTTCTGCCAGCTTGCAGCTGATTTTTCTGGTGGTACCCTACTGGCCACCAGAGGTCTTTGTTGGGCCCAGCTCACTCCCTAGTGTCTCGTCAGGTCCTGCCCAGGTCTAAACTTCCCAGATGGCTTTTACCTGCTGCTGTCACCCGGATAAATTGCAAGTAAAATAAATAGGTTACAGGTGCACTATATGATAAGATTCCCTCTGTTCCCCCACTCCAGTAGGGAGGTCCCAGGTCAGCCTACTCCCACCCCCTACCCATCTCCCCCACCTTGTGCTCAGACAGAAGCTCACAAACAAGAATTAGGGCACTCACTCTGACCCACATGGAGACATGATGTCACTGAGTAACAAAAGAAGGGCCGTCCAGAGAATCAACGTATCAAAGCTGCTGGATTCAATGTATTTAATTTAATTTTAAAATGCTACAAGTTGTGTTTATGGAGATGTTTTCATTGTCATTTAAAATCTGCATATAGTTTTCAAAAATTGTTGGTGGAATAATTTAAATACCCACTGTTTATCCTGAGTGTTCTAAAAGTCTTGCTATCCCACAAAGTGTCCATGTATCTATTTCATGAATATGGCTTAATAATGGAAATACATGAAGAAGAAATGAAGAGAAAATATGTAGAGCACGGAACAGGCTAACTAAAGAGAAAGGGAAAAAGTCACCTTTTTCATCCTTTATCGTAGCAGACAGTCAGACAGCAGCGGTAGGTAAGTGTCCTATCCTGTGGCCAGGAGGCTGTTGCAAAAAAAAGGAAAAAGCTGTAGGCTAGTTTCAGAGATCTGCTCAAATGCATGTTTTGCTATAAATACAAACATTCATTTCTCCTTATGTATGACCTACTGTTTTCTCTTGAGGGTAGAGTTAGCTAGTCAGCCGATCCATCCAGCCTAGCCTTAGTGCTATTTTAAACACTCCACTTTTCCATCCTGCAGCTCCCTTGACCACAGCTGTTAACGTTAGCAGCAATGCTAATGGGATGGTTTGTCTTGCCCCCCCCCCTCCCCCCTCCCCCATCTTGGAACAATAAGACCATAAAGTCAGCTCCTTTCCCAGAAAACAGCAGCATGATCAAGCCAGCACTAGCCTCTAAAAATATAAACATTGACTTGCTTTCACCTGCTACTCTGACTTCGTCGCCTCACCAGTTGCTATGTGCAGTAGAGTTTAGATTCTCTGCCCGAGCCCAGACCCGACCCGACCCGACCCGTGGGCCGGGTTGGGCCGATATTTCCTGCCACTATCTTCGGGCCGGGCCGGGCCGGGCCGGGCTGGGCGGGGCCATGATCAAGCATTTGTGTGTGGTTTTTTTTTTTTAAATCATTACTTAATTAGCCTAATTGGGTGGAGAGCTATGCCATAATTATAAATGTAGCTCCCTCCCGTAAGACACGAGCACAAGAGTCCTTTGCATTTAACTGAGCCGACGGTTTATTCGAAAGACAGTGGCTTCGTTATTATCACCATCATGGCAGACGTGAAAACTAAATACAGATACGGAAACACAAAATCAAGCACATTTACTTACAATATTAGCTAACAAACATTGAAATTCAAATGAAATATAAACATAAATAACAATAAAGACAGCTTAGAGAATTCATATACAGTTAACACGAACCTCAGTTAGCATTTACATTTACATGGCTAAATACAACAAACTTAACTAAAACTTAATTAACACATACCTCGTTGGCTGCTTACGGAAGGATTTAACCTTTTTCTTAACCCTTTACTTAAAGTTCGATGCCGAGCACACAAACTGGTTCCAGCAGCAAGCGAACTGGATAAGTGAAAACGTGCTTTTCTTCTAAACGTGTCTCAAAAATCCATTCTGAATAAACAAACAATGCAGTTTACATGCTTCGTCCTTGTTGCATTTTTCATTAAGATAAATCTAAACTAATTTCTGTAGTTCAAACAACTTAGAATTGTAGTTGAGAACGTCTGTTACAACGGCTCACGTATTAAAAAATAGTCGGGTTTAAATCGGGCTCGGGCTCATAATTACAGTTATGTGTCGGACCGGGTCGGGCTCGGACACAAGGTGCACGGGCTCGGGTAGGGTCGGGTTTAATTTTTTGGGCCCGATCTAAGCTCTAATGTGCAGCCCCAGTTCTTCGAATTCCACATCAGCATCACCGACAACAGTGTTCAGTCCCAATCTCAGCTCCACATAGAACCCCATGGACAGTGAGATGTTTCCCTTCAACGCCATCAGCTATGATCTAAAAGAAGTCCCTATTAACCAGATGGTCCTTTTCCACACAGTACAAAAGGTAGATGTTTCTCTAGCAAAATGTACAACAATACATGTGAAAAAATGCACTAATATTTTTTGCAGGTGCCGTTGCTATTCGCCTAAAATGGATTGGTAACCTGCCAGCCTTGTTGGCTTTTTCAGGAGAAAAAGTCTGCATGTCATAATCAAGCGTGAACTGTGGGAAGAAACAATTGGCAGGGCCTCTCTTGGAAAATAAAAACGCATGAGCTTGGCCATTCACATTTGTCTATATTATATGATACCTGAAAGTAAAACCTCACCATAGATTCATGTACACTATATGGACATAAGTATTGGGACACTGGCCATTACACAATCAAGACCTTTTATGACATCCCATTCTAAATCCATAATTAATATGGAGCTGGACCCTGCCTTTGCAGCTATAAGAGCTGCCACTCTTCTGGGAAGGCTTTCCACAAGATTTTTGTGTGTGTCTGGGGTAATTTTGCCTGTAATTTGTAAAATCAGGCACTGATGTTGGATGTGAAGGCCTGCTTCACAATCTCCATTCTAGTTCATCCCAAAGGTGTTTAATGGGGTTGAGGTCAGGGCTCTGTGTGGACCGGTCAAGTTCTTCCGCACCAAACTCACCCAACCATGTCTTTATGGACTTTGCTTTGTGCACTAGGGCACAGTCATGTTGGAATGGAAAAGGGCCTTCAACAAACTGTTCGCACAAAGTTGGACATAGAGTTGTCAAAAATGTCTTTGTATGCTGTAGCATTAAGAGTTCATCTAAAGCCCAACCCCTGAAAAACAACCCCCTACCACTGTCCCTCCTCCATCAAACTTTACAGTTGGCACAATGCAGGCAGGAGGGTAACATTTTCCTGGCGTCTGCCAAACCCAGACTCATCCATCAGACTGTCAGATGGGGAAGTGTGATTCATCACTCCACAGAACGCAGGTCCAATGCTCCAGAGTGCAGTGGTGACATACTTTACACCACTCCATCCAATGCTTGGCATTGCAATTGGGGATGTGAGGGCTGCATGCAGCTGCTTGGCCGTGGAAGCCCATCTCATGGAGCTTCCAGTGGACAGTTTTAGTGCTGGGGTTAATGCCAGAGGAGGTTTGGAACTCTGTAGTTATTGAGTCAACAGAGTATCGGCAACTTTCATGCACTATGAGCCTCAGCATTTGTGGTCAGAGTGCCTGGGCTAGAAAGTAGCATAGTAAGTTGTAAGGAAAAGTAGAAAAGATGCCCCAATGTTCTTGTTTGATCATTTGAATACAGACGTTAGCAATTTATGATCATGGGGGAAGTCAGGGAGAGAATGGGGGTTCCAGTCGGCACCACTAGGGTGATAAGGAAGATAATTCAATTGACAGTGGCCAGAGAAGTGGCTGAGCTACCATTTGCTCTCCCTGGAAATCTCTGTCCTGTCCCGTCCCCTCCCTGCCTCAGGATCCTCACACTCCAGGGGGTCACTCTTTCTATGCAAATTCACTCTCTACACCTGCACACAGCACCATGTTTGGGGAGGGCATTTTGGGGTATAAAGGGAGGTGAAGAACTGTCCTTAATTTGTATTTGAGCTGCCTTTCAGTACCCGGTGAATGTCTACACTGTATTACATTATATTATTTTTTACTGCTCAATAAACCACCGTTCTGCTGAAACTGCTGAGACTCTGCAAGTGGATTCCTTGCATTAGTCTTTTGGAGGCTGAGGGCACACCCTGAAACAGGTGCTGTGGCCAGGGCTATGATGGTGTGAACATGATGAGTGGAGTGTATGCTGGAGTTCATAAGTGCATTCTAGCTAGAGAGCCCAATGCATTCTGCATAGTGCACTTCACATAACTTGAATCCAGTTCTGAATGATGCATGTAAGCCTATGAGGTACAGGATTGTTATGATATCATGCAAAAATGGTACATTTTCTTTAGCAGCAGCATAAAGGGCTGGGAGTTGTTAAGTGAGCATTTGTCAAAATCTAGCCTGCATACTCTGAAACAAATCTGCCATATGCAGTGGGCACCCAGAAATGAATCAAACTTCTGTCTAAGAAGACCATTGATGACACAGAGGCCATGAAAAAAGCAATAGAGAAATTTGAATCTGTGTTCATGATAGTGATACAGCACAAAATACTGGAAACTCCTAAACCAGTCTCACAGTTCCATCCAGGATAAGAAAATTGACATAATCCTCGCCAGCAAAAATGCAACAATTACACTTTCCAAAATTTGGGAGGAGGTTAGATACATGAAGCCCGCAGCAGATGCCTTTGCAAAATTATGGGATGTTGCATCTTCATTTTCACATAAGTGCAAAAAGTGCACCGAAAAGTACTCTGGCAACAGGTTTGAGGATCGATGGCTGCAAAACGCTGTGAACTACAGTACCAACATGGTTTGTTTTCTATGTCCTAATCAGCTGTTGCACTTTTCTGACATGGAAATCTTCACAGAGGCAAGCACAGCCGGATTTAGCTATGCAAATGTTGTCATTCAGAAATGCATTAAGCTTGAAATACAGGAGACTGAGCATGAATCAGTGACAGATCTTCTGAAACATTTATCAAGCACCACAATCTCCTGCCTAGTGTCCCAGACCTGGAAATAGCACGTAAACTGTTTCTGATGGTGCAACAATGACGAGATTTTTTTCAAAACTGAAATTGATCGAGAGATTCCTCAAGAGTAAAATGTTGCAGGATATATGGTCTGGTGTGGCCCTTCTGAGCAGTGAGTATTGGTGTGTCTGTACCATAAACATTAAGGCTGCAGTGAGAAACTTTGCTTATCAAAACACAAGGAGAGCACAATGGATTCAGTAAAGGATGTTGCCACCCATTGAGCTAGCTTTGTCCTACTGAAACACTTCTTGTAATTACTTGTTGTATGTTGTATATCAGGCCTGGGAGGTCAAATTCCATTATTTTAATCAAATTTATTTTATTATTTAAATTATTTACATATACTCAACGGTAAAGATCCACATCTGAATTTTAAAAAATCTATGTATGTTACCATTAGTGATCTAACACGTTTCCTCATTTTTGTTTTGCCTAATCGAGAAGGGTCTAGCTGCAGACATCCACTGTGAGACACTGACAGACAGGAAGTCCACTGTGGGCCAGGAAATGATGTCACTCTGGATCCACCGTGAGGCACACCGAAAGCCCGCTGGTGGACTCCAAACAATATACTCACAAGCGGTACCGTCAAATATCCATCATTTAATTGCAATGTTGGGCAAGACACTGGAATAGGGAAAGTGGAATGGTAAGATCAGTTTGTTGTTAATTGTTTAAATCTATTTAATTAATAGTTCTTCAAGAAGGATGGGAACTTTTTTGCTCGCTCTGTTTATAAGTGGAAAGGTTTTTGTTTGCTATGTTTAGAAGTGCGGGAAGGGAATGGTTTTTGGTCACTATCTGGCTGCTATGAAATACACTTTGTGCTTAGGTCGTCACTGCTTTCATTTAATAATGTAATTCACTATTATGTGTAGATTGCTCTGATCTATTGAGTAGTGTTGTCATATATGAATACAATGTAAGTTTGCTGAGCTGTATTCAATTAATCCTCAAAAGACCATGAATGCATACACAATCATTTTAACAGAGTTTTGTAATTGATTTTGATTAACAGATGCACAGGTCGATTTGGAAAAGAAATACTGTGCCTCATTTTTCAAGATATGCTGACTGTTGCAATCTTTTCTATTGCCCTTTATGCCCAGTAATGATGTTTAAGCCAACAGTTTTACTACAAGACTGAAGACAAGAAGACGAACAAAAAACAGAATTTCATTCCAAGTTATGTTATTTGATTTGTGTAATTAAATTAACCAAATTAGATTTTCTTGAAATTTCCTAAACTCTGGTGAATGAAGTGGATATGATGTTCTCATAACAGTCTTTATTTGTTGTATGCAATGTCATGCATTGTCTGTATGTTCTAATCTCTTAAGACCAAGTTGTTTTGTATAAAAGTGTCTCAAATTAATGAATTAATATAAATGTTTATACATTGAAAACATATTCATTTATCAAATTTCCTCAATGGAATTCATAATAAATAGGTGCAGCGTTGACTGCAGGCATGCTGGTCATTACCACTGTCCCTTTTGCACAAAGACAATTATTCTGAGAGATGCAACAGTAAAGCATTTGCAAATGTGACAAAAGATGTTCCATGTATCCATTAATTACTACATAAACTTTTAATCCCGTTTACATGAAAAGCTGTAGTTATAATGCTCCTGACAATTCCAGATTTCTATTTGCAGCAAGCTGGCAAACCGATTAAACCCAGGTCACTGGAAAATACTGAAAAACATGAAAAAGTAGATTTCAGCAATTTCTGTTGTTACATTTATATTGGAATTGTAGCAAATGTCTTCATTAGTTTCATATTGTATTTTGCAGGATGTTCCTCAACAGATTAGTTCTGTGAACTGTGGTGTGTTCATGTAGATTGTAAGATTGGCCACCTTGAATTGAATTGTTGGACGAAACACTTGTGAAATAGTGAAAGTATTGAAGTTTTTGCCCCCTCCCCCCTTTATCAGTATGCACTCTACATGGCCTTGAGGAAGCCGTTCCACTTTACTGCTGAAAGTATTTTGCTAAGAAGATATTCTTTGCAATTATGTAGAATGTTGCATAGTCTTCAATACAATGAAAAGTGTCCTTTCAGACATCTGGACTACATGGTTTTTGTCTTTTTATATTCAGTTTGACATGCCAAAGATCAGGAGATAGTGGTGCCTCACTCCGATGAACAGCAGTCTGGAAAAGTATGTATATCAACTATAGTATTTAAGACTGAAATGTATTATAGAATTATGTACACTTTCTTTGTTATAAAACAGGTTTCAGTGAGATGTAGAATGCTGCGTGAAGACCAGCAGGGAGGCTGAACTTGCCAGGGCATCCCAGGTACAGACAGTGAAAAGCTGCTTCATCACACAGTTACCCAACGAGGAGCAGAGGCTCATCCTCTTACAGTATATGTTGTCTTATAGTTTTCTTGGTCATGATTTTGAATTTGTAATGACTATTTATTTATTCATTTTTAGCTGATGACCTCTTTGTCTTATGTTATAAATCATGAAATGACATTATACAAATTTAGGACATTATTGGAACACATATTTCATCTGTGTGGCTCAAGAGATGCTGTGCTGGAAGCACAAACCAGATGCCTGTGTGCCTTGAGGATGATGAGCAAAGAGAAAGTTTGTACCAGTACCTCAACTCAGTCCTGGACAATATGCGCCCAACCTCCCTTGGAAATAAAATAAAATCCATCATGGATGTCCTTTTTCCTGAGGTGAGCTATTTGGATGTCATGAATATTACAAAATGCACTATGAACCTTTGTCTATATTTTCTCTTTATTTAGGCCATAATATGTGCCCTTGCACATGTCATAGTTTGACAGAAGAAGAGGTGAGAGCAGAATACGTCCATGGACCAACTTACCACAAAAGGGAAAATGTGTTGTGTATGTTACTGTATACATGTAAACCCATTCATACAGAATCACGAAACCAGGAATGTAAAATGGTGGTGTGGTGTTCTTCAGTGAGCAGGGGGACAAACACATCCTTTTAGAAATGCGTGAGGAAGTAAGTTCTTTTCTTTTTGAAGTGTATCTGTAAGGTTTGCAACACAACAAAGAAATTAAATATTATGTTTCACTCCTCAGGGTCAAGATCTCTATTGTACAGCTCACCGCTCTGTTACATTTCCATGCCCATTTTGTCCGATAGTATTATTGAAGTTTTCTGTACTATAGTTTTTTAATTTTATATTTAATCATTGTGCTGCATAAATGATTACAAATAAAAGTTTCTTTTCCTTGTTATGTGTGTCCTTAATAGTATTCAATACAAGTAAAAACAACCACAGTTTCCCCAGTAATGTATTCATTAACTTATATTTCCTAACAAAGCTCTTCTATGCATTCAAGCATCTATCATGGTATGGACATAATGTTTGCGAGAATCATCATAAAAATTTAGCGGAATATTCCTGGTCCCCATAAGGGAAAGCTCAATTTAATACAAACCTGTGACTGCAATAAAAAAACTAAAAATGCAAGAACTCTTGTATTTTGCTTGGTTACTTATGGTTGTGGTTAAGGCTGGGTAGGGGTTAAAGTTGTTATAGTTAGTGTTAACATTTTTCCCATAGAAATGAATGAGTGGTCCCCATAAAGATATGTTTACCCGACATGTGTGTGTGTGTTTGGAAGGTATCAACATTCTTACATAACAATGAATTACATAATATCCAAATATAGGGATTTTCATTATGAGTCCAGAGGTCCCATCCATAATGCTGCTTGCCCTACATGTACACAAGGTGAGTTTACATTAGTAAAAAAAAAACATTTTAGCTGGTCATAACTATGTAGCTGTCACATGGTGTCACATTGTTTTTGGTCTGTGTGAGACTGTGATATGACTGCCCTTTGTTACCCTTTGTGAGGCTGACTTTTGGTTAATGAAATATGCATAAATTACATTTTTTTAAAAAATAGACATTTTTCTCCAAAGCCACATGGATATGAAGTGGGATGAAATGTTGTGGTCATCTGGTTGTAATGAACTTAAGGTATGCTGCAAGGCTTTATTTCCGCATACCAGATACAAGTGCCTGACTAATTATACTGTACATTACAGTATAACTGGTATAAATAAAAAAGCACGTGAACACCGTAATTCCAATTGAACAACAATAAACCAATAATCACAATGGCTCTATGTACTGTGTAAAGAACACAGAGATAATAGCAATGATCAAGATAGACATTGGACTAGCACATGTTTATCCTAACTGTTTCCATTAACACTTAATAATATTGTCTCAGAGAAATTTAAGTTACACAGACATTATACTGCAGTATCATACCCTACATAGAAAGACATACCTTCCAGTCATTCGGTAGAATTGCCATCCATCCCTTATAATATGGATCGTCCTGTATTGGAAGAACTGCTCCATCCCACATTATACGGGGCGATCCTGCATTATAAGGCTAATTGGCTAGGGGTGTAATGTTGCCACATATACAACATAAACAAGCACTATAAAAATAACTTTTTAAATAGTGTACATTATCGATTAAAACATAGTAGACAGCGAATAATCCAACATATAGAATAAAAAAAATAAATAAATGCTTCGGGCACCACACTAGACTTCCTGTCTGTCAGTGGATGTGCCTCTTACTGGATCTGCAGCCAGACTCTATTGGCTTAATTGCACATGTTAATTAACGTAGAATAAGGAATCTGCCACTAGGGGCAGATTTCTGTGAATTTAATCAGCTGGCTAGAATAGCTGAATCTAGTCAGCAAGAAATTAGTGGAATAATGGAGAGATTTGACAATGTTCATGTTAGATGAAGCCTAAACCAAAGGTAGCATTTGACTGCATTATGTCGTTATTATTTTGTACACTTCGGCCTGTAAAAAAGAAATAAATAAATAAAAATGTGTTATTATATATTATTGTCTCCTTGTCATTTTCCTTACTTAAGACAGTAGTTGGCTAATGTTACATTTTTCACCTTTCACGGCTAGTTGCACATAATGGTCTTAGGCTCCTTCTGTGCTAGGCCTTTATTATAATTGTATAATTAATATTCAAATTTCTTCTAATGGTAAATCTGTTATATTAAAAAAGAACATGTAAATTCCCTTTAAAAGGAGCTTCACAGCCTTACTGTACACATTGTGTATTTTAGCCAAGAGGTAGCGCAATTTGTCTAATAGCCTAATGCCACAATATGATATGATATTGCTTTAGAAACTGGATAAAGTGATGTTTGCACCATCTGACGGAATGAAAATGAATTCTCGCAATTTCACATTAGCCCAAAGGCTACGCAGCGTCATGTGGCCTAATATAAATGTGTCTGTTTTGACATATGCCTGCATTTAACCGTTCTCAGAGATGGTGTTTGTATGCTTTAAATAAAACATGGGTTATTCCACCTACCAAAATTAAACTAATGATAAATTTGGCTACTTGACCCTTTACTTTTTGTTAACTCCCCCCGTGATGATTGCATTGAATATATTTGGTGTGAGTTTAGGTCCAACTAACACATGATTCCTTACTGGGGCTGTGGAATTGGTTTTGGAAATTGCCATTGAAGGCCTACTGCAATGGATCACAGTTTACCTTTGCAGACAAAGGAATTTAAACATACAATGAGCTGAGAGTAAAATTTAAATCCATTTTTATGTGGTTACAATTAATAAATAAAAATCACTCATAGACATGTTCACGGTTACCTGGGATATAGGGGCCACGATTATCACATAGGCTGCAGTGCCAAATGGGGTGATGGCATCATAATCATGGGAGGGGCCCCATGTCAGCTAGCTTGCAGATCTTCCAGTGGTATGGTGACGCTAATCATCAACTTCAAATTGTGCAGGTATTGCATGCCCATCTGTTTCAAGCTGGTTGATATGAGTGTTGAGAATGCTTGTCTGGTACGTAGGAATCACATAGAGCTGATTGGAGTGGATGTCACAGCCTTGGAAAAACAAGAGCACATCCATCAATTTAAGAGAGCACCAAGCGATATAGGATGTCTGTAGGCTAAGACTGTATGCATCTGAATGGGAAGTCCTGTAGCTGACAGAGTGATGTCATCACCGATCCTAGAACAAGGCCCTCAGCCCCAAATGCAGTCTGACCCTGCACTCTGATTCTGCTTTGGACATAAGTGTCTGCTAAAAAGGTATGGAAATCAGGCCATTAAAATTAGGTTTTACAATTACGTGACATTTTATCCAAAGCATCTTATAATGCAGGGAAGGTTACAATTTTTTATTTTGCTCCCTGGGATTAGAACCTATGATCATGGCATCGTTAGCACAATGTGTTAAACAGAAATAAATAAATGACGATTTAACATAAAAAAATAAAGTTCAATTAATAATAACCATAACTATAAATGGTGGTAAATGTATTTTCTAATTTTTTGTGTGCATCCAAAAACACATTCAAGTTTGAAATAAAAAAATCTAAATATGAAAGAAATATTTATTTTGTTAAGTCAGTCAATTTTAACTGTAATATATTAAGAGTCTAACTAATATATGCTGGCCATTCTTAGCCTTCCAGCTGTAGAGTTTCATATGCACTTTTCAGAATAATAAACCTGCAATTTCATTTTTTGCCCAGTTAATTTTCTGTTTGACTGGTCACTCCCTATTAGGCTTTCCCTGCATTCAGAATGAAAATAATTGATTCAAAAATCCCCTGTACTCCGTATATCTTTCCATAAGTAGACTTTGGAAAGAAAGCTTCAATCCAATAAATATGCTACAATACACTTGGAAATAAGGTTTTCAACCTTTGAAAATTCATCTTGCTACTAATACTGTATAGTGAAATGTTTAGGCATGTTAAATAACTGTTTTTATTTGTATAAAGTATTATCAAGTATTTAAAAACACAATATTCAAGATAAATATATGTATGAAAATGTTCAGAGCAACCACAAAATTACCGATAAAACAATTACATCTTTGTCAAAAAATATATGGACTTACTGACAACTCGTATTTACAAATGGAGTGCCATAAAGCCTATTACATTAATCTGAGTTAAAGACAATGATGCGTAATAACTATAATGGTTCGCACTGCTTTGTGACTTTCATGCAAACAATTGTGGTTTTATCTGTAGTCGAGGTACAGTACAGTGCCGTATATAGTTACTTTTATTATTACTGTATAATTATTATCATTATTATGTACTGTATTATTTTTCCACGTTACCTACATATTCAACTTAAAGACAGACTTAGGCAATGGTTGTTGTGCGTAACCTGGAGACTGCGTATGATGTGTGTGTTGTTACGGTTCGCGTGTATATGTCTGCCTGTCTTGTCAGATTCCATGTTCCAGCGGATCCAGTTACAGGTTTTCCGTCCTTCCATGTGTGCACCATGCTGAAAGTAGAAACACTGCTTCATTGCCTCCTTTCTGTTTCCTGCCTCTCATCCCCCAATACAAGTAGTCCAGCAACACTATTCAGAAGCTTTATGCTGCTCTTGCCTTTGCCTCTTTGTGATTATTTGTTCGATATTCTGTGTATCGCATCCTCCTTTCTGGCTCCTTGTGACATCTCTTTTGGATTTCGAATCGCCTTTGTTATTTGAGTATTTATGTTGTGTTTTTGTATTTTGACCATCTCTGTATTTTTCCTCGCATCCCATTACCCTCTCTCCCCGACTGTCCCTTGTTCTGTCCAACATCTGATTACATCAGGACCCTAGACAAGGGTGTAACAGTGTGGAGGTCATGTCTTTTCACTCCAAAACATGTAGTTAAGTGAACTGTAATTTCTAGATTTCTAGATTTCTAGGTCTAAAGTGTATTTGTATGCCTATAGTATATTTCTATTTCTATGCAGTTGAATTTAACAATAACGACGGCAAGTCTCCTGTCATGGACTGGCATCTCAGTCTGGGTGTCCCTATCTCTTGGCTTGTGCTTCCTCAGATAGGCTGCAGGCTCACTACAGCCATACATTGGATAAGCAGTTATGAAATATGTATGGAATTGCAAAAACTGTGAGCATAGATTGTCATGTATGTACTGTATGTATTTACTCTTCTTTTGTATATTCTGGCTGTTCTTCTGTTAATTTCTACACTTGGATCTATTTCTGTCAAAATGCTTTCTGTCCTAATTTCAGCAATTGTCTACAACTGCACTCAAAAGACGTGCAATTTTGGCCCGCTAAGTGATTTGGGCAATTCGTAACAAACTGTATGTCAACAATGGATCAGGCAATAATAAGATTTGACAGTCTTTCTGTTTCCATGTCAGCTGAGGACAGGGCACAAGGGTTGCAATCAGGGGATCAAAAAAATACCCCGAAACAGCAACCAGGGACAAGAAGGTTGTTCAAGAGCAACACTTCATCAATTGTTAAACTTCTAAACTTTTTGACAGATTCCACCTGGGTAACAATATCCCAAATAAAGCCAAATATCTTCCATTCATCCATTTTCCATACCCTGCTGTCCTGTGCAGCGTTGTGGGAATCCATGGCCTATTCCAGAAGCTACAGGGGATACAGGGGCCGACACTGCAGCCCATGTTACCTGGGATACAGGGGCCAGGTTCACTCCGACACTGCACCCTATGTTACCTGGGATACAGGGGCCAGGTTCACTCCGACACTGCAGCCCATGTTACCTGGGATACAGGGGCCAGGTTCACTCCGACACTGCAGCCCATGTTACCTGGGATACAGGGGCCAGGTTCACTCCGACACTGCAGCCCATGTTACCTGGGATACAGGGGCCAGGTTCACTCCGACACTGCAGCCCATGTTACCTGGGATACAGGGGCCAGGTTCACTCCGACACTGCAGCCCATGTTACCTGGGATACAGGGGCCAGGTTCACTCCGACACTGCAGCCCATGTTACCTGGGATACAGGGGCCAGGTTCACTCCGACACTGCAGCCCATGTTACCTGGGATACGGGGGCCAGGTTCACTCCGACACTGCAGCCCATGTTACCTGGGATACGGGGGCCAGGTTCACTCCGACACTGCAGCCCATGTTACCTGGGATACGGGGGCCAGGTTCACTCCGACACTGCAGCCCATGTTACCTGGGATACGGGGGCCAGGTTCACTCCGACACTGCAGCCCATGTTACCTGGGATACGGGGGCCAGGTTCACTCCGACACTGCAGCCCATGTTACCTGGGATACGGGGGCCAGGTTCACTCCGACACTGCAGCCCATGTTACCTGGGATACAGGGATCAGGTTCACTCTGACGCTGCACCCCATGTTACCTGGGATAGGGGCCAGTTTCACTCTCACACTGCACCCCATCTTACCTGGTATAGGGGCTAGTTTCACTCTGACGCTGCACCCCATGTTACCTGGGATAGCGGCCAGTTTCACTCTCACGCTGCACCCCATGTTACCTGGGATAGGGGCCAGTTTCACTCTCACACTGCACCCCATGTTACCTGGGATAGGGGCCAGGTTCACTCTGACGCTGCACTAGGCAAGTGGTTGTGAAAGGTGGCTGGAAAATAATTTGCTTTTGATTTTGTTGCCTTTGATGTCAATTAATAAAAATTATGTAATCATGGAAAAACTATTTGCATTCATTCTCCTCCCTGACAACCTATGATGAAATTCGCAATTTTTTTTGACAATAGAATCCAACATTAATTCATCTAAATTGTCCTTCACTGTATTCCTGTATTTAAAAATCTCATAGAGCAGTTTACAAAGGTATGCTTCATGACTAATTCTATTTCATAGTATGTGCAGTGTGTTTTAATTAACCTTAATCCTGTGCAATGATTTGTTTTTTAATACATTAGCTTAATTATATTGCTAAAATATTGCCTGAACATTGAACACTAAAGCTGACCAGTGTCACTACATAATATTTATTGCAGGTTGGAGCTGCAGTCGTGATTACTCAAAAAAAGGAAATTCATATTTTCATCCAGATTCCATGCACATTTCTCTATTTCAGTACATATTAACCTAAAAGCAGAAGGCTGTGGGGGTGGAGTAGTGGTTATCAGTGTTGCATTGCATGTCTATGACCAGGGTTTCAGTCATGGCTCTATGTGTGTGGAATTTGTTGTCATGGCATTTCTGCCAGATTCTCCAGGTTTTCCCCCTGCAGTCTAAAAACAGGCTCAGGTTAATTGGAGTTGTCAGATTGCCTGTAGGTGTGCATTGTGTGGATGGTGTGTGTGTGTGTGTGTGTGTGAGTGTGAGTGTGCCCTACAATGCATTGGTGCCCCATCCTGAGTTGATCTCTGCCTTGTGCCCATAGCCATAGACATGGCTGTGAAATGTATTCAAACAAATACACAAATTTCATTTTTTTCTGACAGTTTTTGGAGAACCAATACCAATCTTAATGTAGATTAATTTTTATTTGACTCAAAAATCAATGGAACATTCAGAAATATGTCAGATCAGTTCCTTATACATTTAATATACTGTGCATGAATTGTTTTTGGGATTACAAGATCCCCATTTCTTTATTTTTCTTCATGCAGAAACATACTTCATTTGATTACCATGATGTCTATTGTATCTCTTAAACAAATGCTTGCCTGATAAGCCAGAGAACTAATATTCTTTGAATTGGAAAATGGATCTTGTTCTTTGACTGTAGCTTTATTCAAGCACCTCTATTACAGTGTATTTGTTTCCTCCATTATTTTTTTCATAAACAAAGCCAGTAACAAAACCCCTTTCCCTTGTAATGTGTGCAATGCTTTGCACAGAATACTTGAGGACATGTCCTCTACACATAGTTCTATGACATGCACTGACTACTTCTATATGTCTAATGTATTTCCAGAGAGAGAACTGAGGACAAATCCGATCCACTGAAATATGTCTACGGCTCAGAAAGTAGTTTTCAGACTTTGCAAAAGCTGAAAGACAAGACGCAGAAGGGTTATTGAAGAAGCCGCTGACAGCGTGTTAGTTAGGAACACAAGCTTGTAATCTGAATGCTGCCATTTGAAATGCACTATTAAACAAAGCACTCAGTTTAAATTGCTTCAGTAAAAGATCTAGCCGAATAAAAGGGTATAATTTTAACTTTCTTTGGGATGAAACTGCAGGATGTGCAACAAGGGATTTTGGAGCAGCATCAGTAAGCTGAGTAATGTATTGCTAATTCAAAAGAAAAAATATAATCTTCTTTGTATTAAAAAAGTCAGAAGAACTTGAGCTAGTTGTTGGGGAATCACTTAATCAGACCAAACTGAGTCAATGACTAATGGGCGTTTCTGTTGCCTGTTCAATGAGGTTTGCTGTCCTCACTGGCAATGCTTTCTCCAAAGAAGACAACAGATTAATAAATGAGTTGCATCTGCACCCTCTCACCCATCTCCTCCGGTGTCCTAACCACCACAGTGCGAGGCTGATCGCTGCCAGCTGTATCTTGTTAGGACAGCTCCTCATGCTGAACCTTCGTCAAACTGCCCAAACCCATCCAGGAGCCATCTCAGGCTTCCTGCAGGTGCGGTATGGAACCTCAGCAGAACAGAATCAAAGTAACTCCATGGGAGAAGAGACAGATCAGACACAAAGTAAGAAGGGTGATGAAAGAAACCTGTCATACATTATAAGGTAAATATGTTACTAGACATTGATAGAATTGGGGGGAAAATGGTTACAGAAGAATATCTAGTAGGGAAACATAACAAGAGAGAGAAGATGGGTGACAGGAAGCTTGGTGGAGGAACAATCCCAGTGTGAGTCTTAGCTGCTCTGTAGGTTGGAGGAAGTGTTTGAGACTACTGGACAGGCAGAGACCTGTCTAATTAGCTATCAGTGGAAAAACAGCACTGTGAAACAATTGTGCTTTATCAACAGGAGGGGGCCAAGCTTCTCAATAAAGTTTTCAACCAGATAAATGATCAACTAAAAAATATAAACCAAACTAAAAAAAAAAAAAGTTATATTGACAGCATGTAATACTAATAAGGATAGAGCCAAGGATTATGCATCCGGAGGTATTAGAAACAGCGGAAATGGGAGATTAGTAGACCTGTTAGGATTGCTTTGGAGTCAGCAGGTGTTAATGGAAATTGACTCAGGATGACTGGTGCCACTGGTAGATTTGCAATGCTTGGTGGTATGACCACAGCTGTCACAGCAACAGACAAAGACAAATGGTTTATTCCTTACCTGACAGTGGATATCAAACAGTGCAGCCAGACAAAGGAAGCAGATGGTGAGGATCTAAACATGCAGGGGGCCCTAAAAATCTGTCCCCTTTGAAGGGTGACTAAAAGAAATAGAAGAAAAGAAATGGTGTGTGAACTGCTATAATGAAATTATTTATGGACATTGAGCAATTTATGGGCAACTTAGAGTAATTCACCCGAATAATCTTTTTTTGACAGGATCCCATGACTCGGGGTGTGTTAATGACGACACTACAGTACTTGCCTCTTTTCAGAAACCTTCAATAACAAAACCTGCAATTAAAGCAATTTATTAGCTTAAAGAATGGTCTTCATTAGAGGGGCTGCACCTTATTAACTTAGTTGCTTATGCATATTTTTGCACTTTGCCTACTCTTTAATCATACCGTAATTTAATTTTTAAAAGCCATAATGCAAATCCTCCCTTGTATGACTTTGACCAGAAAAATGATTAAAAAAATTTAACTCTGGGGAAATAAACAACAGGATGTAAATTCCTCCCATATAATGTGCTTTTGCTCTAGACAAGTTCATTTCTTCAACACGTTGGATTTCAATCTTGAATTGCCAACATCTTGTTTTCCATGATGATCTGATTGATCATATCACCACATCAGTGCTGTGTTATGTGTCTAGACAAACAATTACCTCCATATCAGGGATTTGTCATGTTCTGCATCAATCTTTTGCAAGCTTATTTTCTTCCTGGCCATGACAGCTTACATGGTGAATGATGGCACCGACATGAAAAACTTCACAATGTGCATTAAATATGCAACCACAGAGGTATTTAAACACAGTGTCTAACAGCATTTTTCCATTGACACTGTGGCATGTAAAAGCACACTACACATATCACAAAGGCTAGTAAAATAAATAATAGCAGAAAAAAATCAAAATGCTTTGAAATCAAACGTGCATTTGCCCCTACTGCCATACTAGCATATTTAGTTACTAGTGGAAAGAATATGAGCAAGACAGAACACAAGATAACGACATTCCAGTATAATGCACAGGGTTTTGGCATAATAAAATGCTTGACCATGACAAATGGATGCATTTGTCTGTAGCTAATGCTATTACATATGCATAGACTGCCTCGACGGACCAAGACTTGTTATATTCCAAACATTATACTGCCGGGAGTTTCTAATATCATTTTATTATCTTTTGCCCTAGTTTGGCTATGTTTGTCATACTGAAATTCATTTCATAGAAATATAATATAGATGGATAAGTAATACCATAAAAATGCTGTTCTTCAGATGAAGAGCTTGAAGGTATATGAAGCACTGGAAATAAATATTCTAGCTTGTCACATTTGTGGCATCTCCCTTCCTCTGCCTCAGACAGACTTGGGAGAAACCCAGTGCCTCTTCTTGGGGCCTGACCACAGTGGTTATTTTTGCTACCTGGGGGAATGTATGAACAGTTAGAAACTGTTTGTATGTATCTTAAAAACCAATTAAGTTATAATTAAACTCAGAGAAGTATGATAATGTTATTATCCTCATTGTCTGGGCATCCGAAGAGGAAAGAACTGAAGTAAACAGTGACGGTTTGTATTATAAACTCCTGTAAATTGCAGAGCTTTTATATTTGAAAAATTACCTCATCATTCTTATAATCTGTCTGATTAATGATGAATCTGTTGATTATAAGAATATAATAAGATTACAAGATTATAATTATAAACAAGCAATTAGATGACTTAGCAGAAGACATTTATCTTATTAGGCCATTTAAAAAGCAAGGAATTTTGACAAGTGTAACTATCAGAGCTCTCCCATGAATCCCTGTATCTCTGCGTTTTACTGACTTCTTTTCAGTTGTTCATGTATTTTATTCTAGTCTGACACTGCAAGTATTTGATCCTGTTTTGTCACCTGTCTTTTCAAGACTGGATATGCTTACATAAAGTCTTCACCACTTCATTTTAATAACTGGTCTGCCATTTATAGGTCTTAGGTCAGTCATATATAGCTGATTATTATTTTTTACTTAATTGCTGATTCAGAAGAAAATCATAAGGTTTTTTTTTCTTGCTTGCAATGATGTAACTTTGCTTTTAACTTTGGAGACAGTTTAGCCTGAGGAGGTGATTCCTTCATCACTTATTTGTATATGACACCGTCTAATTACATTTAAATGCCTGAGTGACATGTATTCTGAGTGACAGAAATTACAGACCAGATGACATTAAGAATATCATGAGAATGCTATGGTATTTTACAGTTCACATTAGAGACTGGAGATTCATTTTTAACACATTTGCATTTTTGTAAACACATGCTACCCAGATCGTTTGTACTGGTCTTTTATAATGCACTCGGAGACAGCGTTAAACATGGTATGCTCATTGATATTCATTGGAGCCCCTGAATGAGGCAAATCTCGACTGAACAACAACAAGCTTACAAATTTTACATCAACCATATTTTATCCCAAACACATTCAATGTATCCCTTGATAGAGTGGAAATATCTGATAGCTTTGAAAAGCCAGTAAATCACTTTGGTTCCTGATACATTTCTGTATTTTCCTCATAAAATGACTTCCAGTTCATCTGGCTAAAATGAAAGAACGCATGTTTGAAATTCACAGTAATGCACAATCTGGAAGGTAAAGTGGGGCTTAACATTGACAAAATTGTGCTCTAATATAGTTGGCATTTGACAAAGGAATACAATACGTGCACAAATACCGCATTATATTAGAATATCATCACCCTATCAACTACAAATACTGCATTATATTAGAATATAATCAACCTATCAACTACAATTACAGCATTATATTAGAATATCATCAACCTATCAACTACAAATACAGTATTATATTAGAATATCATCAACCTATCAACTACAAATACAGCATTATATTATAATATCATCACCCTATCAACTACAAATACAGTATTATATTAGAATATCATCACCCTATCAACTACAAATACAGCATTATATTAGAATATCATCACCCTACCCCCCATATTTGTATATTTACCCATTTAAAATAAACATCCTTTAGTTGCCCATTCAGGTATGTTCAGTTTTGCTTAGCTGGTACATTTCACACATTCCGTACATGTTCAGACTGGTGCGTGGAGCTATGGTGGACATCTACTGTCAGTAAATGTCAGGTTATACATCTGTTCTAAACCTCAGTGCTACCTGCCAAAAATATGAATGTTTGCATTTAAAAAAATTAATGTGAACAGTAATGAACAGCAAAAAATCTAAACCTGTGGTTCACAGAGTCTCCATGAGGAACCCCAGCTATTAAACGCATTTGATGTATCTGCTATGATTAAATGAACCTAAATAATCCAGAACCCCATCTAGGGGTGCAACATTATGTGAGATAAAAAATTGGAAACATTTATATCATTAGTGCAGTTCTACAGTATATCATGGATTAAATGATGATGTAATTACACATTAATATCCGTGACACAGACAAACACATTAAGAATTTATTATTACCACATGTAAATACATTCATTGTTATTCAGGTTTAATTCCTATAACTGACAATTTGCTGTAATTTTCCTTATGTATGCACAAGTGCAACTTTTCTCCCCACAGATGACAATATCCTTTAGTTAGTTGACATCTAAAGATGTCAACGTGTTCTGCCGAAATGGAGAGTGCAAGTAACGTTAACAGCGAAATACACCTGATCAGCTGATGTTCATTGTTTTCATTGTTGAGAATGACATGCCAATTTTTAGAGTAAGTGCTAAAGCCATCCGTCACGCTATGCCACAATGCAAAACAAGAGGTATCTGAAGGCTTTAAGTGTGTCGACCCAAGAACAGACGCTAGTAATTAAACTGAAAGTCTATTCTACTTTCAGAAAATGGCAGACAGAATAAGAACTACAAAATGGTACTGCGATGTCTCAAACCTTAAGATCATACTACCAAAAACAAGAGTAGTCTCCTTAGCAAGTCACTGGTCTCTATCACCTTATTAAAGACCCCACAAGTGTCTAAAGACATTATCTGTAGACATGATTGTGCATCAAAGTCATCTTTGGAATGAGAGGTATGTGTAGCGCTAATCCCACTTTATTTTTAAATTTTTTCAGTTAGGAACGCCCATAAGGGGGAGAAAGGGGAAGGGGTCCAGATACTATGGAAACTGAACAATTGATCCAACAGAAACCGGCAAGTTTATTTAACAGGGGCGGGCCGTGACTGAATATCAGTATCGAGATCGCACCTTGGATCGAACTGGAATCGGGTCGCTGTGTCGCCACCTTGTTTTCTAAGATGGATGCATCCATGTGAAACATAGTCGTACCACTTGGGGAGGTGTTGTCTTTTCATTGATTTACAGCTCGACTAGCCTGGAAATCTCTCAGTGATCCCAACGGGCCCTGTGTTATTATATAAACTAGTTTAGACACCCTATTTAAATAGGGAAGAAGACACCAAGTCATCTATTTAATGCACTTAGCAGTAAGCTAAATTCACAGATTGATATTCTTATTTACAGCTTATACAACGTGTCTTGGGCATTACATACATTTACCAGTGCTAATATTAATCTACCATTTTCCCTTCAAGTTCAATGTTCTCTATTAGGCTTGAATGTTTCAACTCACCCCCATACCATCCTAATGTTTCATCGACAGATTAAACATTTCTCAAATACACTCCCTATTTAAGCCGATTGCTTTCTTTATACTCTGTGGTGCACAGGTGGGACTACAACTCTTATAATAATTGGTATTGATGCTGAATGTTTGCATGGGGGGAAAATATCATCCTAGTTTTGATTAATTGAAGTTACTTGTGCTTTTATACAATTGCCAAGCTATGGTTTCATTGATCTTTTGCAAATCAGCAAGGAGAGTTGCATTTTTTTTGTACAGCACTTTGATTAAATTTAAGGCCATTTATGTACAAATAAAGCACCAGGAATCAGAGAATCTTTAATCCGGGCTGCTTACCTGACTCTTTGATCCAGAGAAATATATAATTTCTCAAAACACTGTAGCAGGATGTTTCATTGTGGCATCAAAGAAGTAGCTGGCAAATGGATTCCACTATAAGGCCTCTCCGGGGAGCTGAACCAGCAATCATTGGGTTATGAGCGCATGGCCTCAACCACTATGTTACATGCAGTCATAATTTATTTACATGACTTGTAATTAATTCACCTTTGCTTTTTTTTTTAGGGAACTGAGTAACAAAGAGGCATTATGTTGTTTGAGACTCCTTCTTACTTACTGTACCAGTGTTATTGTTGTAGTTTTGAGCTTTTTGATTTAAGTTTTCTTTATATGTTATTCTGAATAATTATTTGAATTCCAGGTAGTTTTATCCATTCTTATTAATTTATTCATCTTTGTATTCAAATTTATTAGTTTAATATAAAGTAGTACATATTACTATATTAAGATGCTATATATACATATTTAGTTTTTATATATGTTAGTTTCTATTTAAGTTTTAGTCATTTTAATTCTAGATATAGACTGCATGTTATAGAGCTGTTTATGTACTTATGTTCTCAAAATGCACAAATCATGTTCTTGTTATTATTAATGACAATAATGGTGATTAAATATAGACAAATCAGTATTAAAAAAAATACTAACTATTATTAAAACTGCTAACAGAAAAGTATTGGAAGTTTGTATTGATTTTATTTCAGTTAGATTCAGAAGCAATATTTATAGTTTTCGCTCAGTTGTAGTTTTTTTCCGTATCTTAAATTCATTTTATGGAAATGTTTTCTTAGTTTTAGTTTTCACTAACGACAATAACCTTGCTGATGACACCAGGGTATAGAAATCTCTCTTACAAAGTGGACAGTATATGCATTGCGTCCTCTATTTGCATTTAAAAATGCCAAAAGTTTATTGCCCTTTGCTAGGCCTTACCTTGTCTCAATATAACTCCTAATTTCCCTCCAGCAATCAATATTGTACCATCGCATCTCATTTCTCTCAGTTTGACATATGAACATATGGTTTCCTCTATAATAGAAATGGAAACTAAATGACACTATAAACTGTCAGCTTAATTCGATGCTGTAATTTCTGCATTCATATGCATATCTGAGTTTGCCATATCATCTGGTATTCCATTCATCTGTGAAGTACAAGCATATTGTAATTAACCAGATCTGTGTAAAATAAATAAGAATGATAGTAATAGAAGTACCCTTAATTTTCCAGACATGGCAACTGCTATTTGGTTTCTTATACTATTTACGCTTCATGCACAGCTACAATTAATCTTTTCTACCAACACACCTCATTTTGAATTCCATTTACTGTATTAATATATCTCTTGTGTAACAAAATATAATGCTTTGAAAAGGAATTCAGGGTAGCAACTATATCCAAGAACAGATTTTTTGAACGGACTTTCTGTTGCGCTAAAATTTGAAAAACCTGACAACTGACATTATTGCAAAAAGAAATTGCAACTCTTTAAACATTTCTCTGGGATACTCTCGGGATCCCAAAGTATCCATGTCAAAAATGCAATTCTTAAATACATGTCATTCTTATGACGGTTACATGTCACCCTTATGTAGACTGCTTCAAGTAAAGTGTTGCCAAATATTACATGCAATATTACATGAAAAAAGTACATGCAAATTTGTTTTTGGCTGTAAAGTGCAAATCTTCAGTTCTTGGTGAAGTATATAAAAATTTGATGTGCGAGAAAAGCCAATCAATTCTAAACTATTATATTTTAACAGCACATAGATAGTTACATAAATCATACATTAAATTGATTAGATAAATTATTAATTTATAAAAATGCTAAACATTGCATTATGCGTCTGTTATAATTATTATACTTCATACTATTGAATCTGAATGTGGCCAGTTTAATGTGTGTAAAAAGTCTGAATACTTCATTCTGATCTCAGGTGCTTGACCTAAGTATCCAGTATTCTTCATGTTGTCAAAGCTGCAGTTATGCTACTAGGTGGCAATTTCTTCCACCACCCAGCCTATTCATGCTAACTTTTACAGTATGTATGGCACTGTGTGGCTCTTGTGACAAATATCCATTTGCGTCAATGCTTTCTGTATAGGTATTGATGTTAGTGAGGAAGGAAGAGTCAACCACTCATGATAAATAAAAATGGGTGGTAAATAATGCACATTTCATTTGTTTGATCTATGTAGGAAATGTGCACAGTACATATGTATTCTGTGTCTTTTAAAGCAGAAAAATATATACCCTGGGGTGGGCAGGGACGCAGAGCCAGGAAAGAGGAAGCTATATTGACAAGTTGTCTGTGGAGTGAAACCGCAAACACAGAAGTGATCTTCAGATAGCGAAGACACTGGAACTGGTTGAGCTTAAAGAAGACCCAGCAATGCAGGAAAAATAGACTATAAGGAGAATATGAAGCGATAAATATTTTATCATAATGTTTAAAAAACCATGCAGATTATGTTTTGCAGTCAATTATTTGATGCAGCCACAAAAGACCAAAGGTAAGATGTAGTAGAGGGGTAGGCCTACATTAAACTCTCACACAGGCACACACACACACACACACACACAAAATGCTATCAAAACAAAATACACAAGCAGCTGGGATAACACAGAACTATCGAAAGAAATTCCCATTCTCACAAAGCCAAACAGCTGGAAGATTCTTCCAATCATCTTCCTTTCTTCATTCGCCCACCCCTGTGAGAGACAGACCTACCGGCAGCAACTCAGCGAACATATAGTACATGTTAACTGCAGTTTGTTTCACTGTGTGGTGGAGCTAAATGCAAATTGTCTTGTGTTGTTTTCCAGTGGAAATTATATCTAAATATTCCAATGCCTCCTTGAAAATTGTAATTTAATTTTAAAATGACAGGCAGATTTATAACATAATTATTTTCTTTGAAATACCATGTACTTAATTGTATTCAACTTATTCAAAGTAGTTCACTACTGCTATACATCCCTGCATATTAACATCGGACTAGAAAATGAAGTGAAATTGCTATAACAAATTGATATACAGTAAAATCAAAGCTTTCATATTGAATTTTTTTCATTAATTGCTCATAGGTGACGAATGCTCAAACAGCTTGTCACCTTACATACTGTATGAAGGTTCAAAAGAATGGGAGATGAGCATCCTACATTATAGTACAATTCATATTCAGTTTTCTGTCTTTCAAGGAAAATATAACTGTGTTCTAAGTCAAATTCTTAGAAAATATAATCTGTTTAGAGCAAGACTGTGAACAGTGGTCATCATTGTGTCAATTAAACTGGACAAAAATGTTCACTGAAGTGTGACTTACAGTGACTTGTAGCCGTGCAATATGGTAATGAGATTTCTGATGTGTTCTGGCATTGTCTGATTGTGCTGCACTTTGAATTGAGGTGACAATGCAAAGGAGTTGGAGCTTGCTCAAATTAATTATTACTTAAGTCACAGCCTTACTCATGTATACCCTGTGATGGACTAGCAACCTGTCAATGATCTACCCCAGCCTTGAGTCCTGTGCTGCTTGACAGTGGCTCTAGCTGCCCCTCACAAACTCTAACATAAGCAGTTGGAAGATGGATGGATGGATACTAAGTAAGTACAACAGTAAGATGTGACAAATAAATAAAGCATATGAACTCCATTTACTGTAATGTGTGTCATATATGCGTATAAAAAAGATTAGGTTTATTTGTTATTTATATATCAGTATATATATATAATCAGTAATTGATATCAATGACATTTTGAGCACAACTTCATTTCTAACATCACACCTAAAACCACATCTATGTTTATAGTAAATAAACATAGTAAATATTTTGAAACATAACATATAATAGTAGAATGTAGAATATATTCACAAGCAAGAATATATACATCTCTCTTTATTGCATTCCCTGGATGAGGACCACGTATTTCTTTGGTAGCAGTCCGCTGCAGACACGATCATGTTAGCACGATAACCAAATCAAAAAGTATTTACATTTGCACATTTCTTCAGTACATTTGCACTGAACTGGAACTGATTTTGAGACAGATCGCACCAAAATTGAATCAGCACCTTACACTTGATTCCGTAAGCACAATAACTCAAAAATGATTTCACCTTCAAAACTTTGGAGACGTATTGTGTGGGTGCACATTTGGAACTCATGGAGAGAAATAGCCCCACAACTAAAGCCAGAGAAGACAATGGTGACTGCAGACGACATTTGGCCTTGTATATGTGATGCCAAAAATATGTGATGAATGTTATTACAGCTTCACAAAAACATTATATGGATGAAGATCCATAAAGAGAAAGACAGCCTCAGACACTTAGCATGATAACTGAAATATTATTTGTTGGATCCAAATTTTTCAATCTTTGTAGGCACATTGTATAGCTGAATGTCTGGAGCACTTCAAATTTTGAGATAAATCACAGCAAAAGTGAAGCAATGGCACATAGTTACTGTACATAAAAGGAAAGGGTGCTTTAGTTAAGGTGCTTGATCTTGCAAACATGATAACTCTGATATTTTGACTGTTTATTCTTCTTTATTTTTGATATACTGTATCTTGTTATCATTTCACAAAAATATTATATGGATGAAAATCAGAGACCACATTGCCCCAAATTTGAAGCAGCAGTGACAGAGGACAGGAGAGGGCCAGAAGGCAGCATGTTCTGCCATCTGGAGAACACGGTTGTCTGACATCTAAATGTATTCCGTGAATCTTTTTGCAGCCTTCCCAGGAACATCCTATAGATCAGTGATTCTCAAATTGTAGGGTGCAAGATGATTTTCTGAATATTCTAAAATAAAGATTATAATTTTTTGTCCCCCGCCTTGGCAAATTTTTTTGGTAGCTGTCTGGTAGCCCATCAGAGAAATTCATCATGGGGAATCTGGCAAAATGTATTGTGGGGGAGTTTAATGGAAGTCAAGGTTTAAGGATTTTTTTGGAGAGGTAGGCTTAGTCGGTATCATGATATTTTCATTATGCGGTGATACATTCGTTGGACGCAATTTATCGCAGGCAAACCCACCCCCGCTTGCCAATATTTGTGGGGTAATGTAACTGCATCACTTAACCCTAGCCATATTTGGTGGCATATGCAAGAACAAAATAAGACATTTAAAACAATATATCCATACCTGCAAAATGCAAATATGTAAAATGAAAATGTGAGATAGTATAAAGTGCGTAAAGTGGCATGCTAGCTGTACTGTAGGAGGGCTGTGCATGATGTACTTGGTACTGTCCACATCAGTGCATAGTTTCCTGTCTGGTGCAGTGCTCCATGTGTGCTTGTGTGTGGTTGTGTGAGCTGTGTGGTTGTATGAGCTGTGTGGTTGTATGAGCTGTGTGGTTGTGTGAGCTGTCGTCAGCTGCAACATTAGCAGTTTGTCACAAATGAGGAAATTTAATCCACTGAGTCCCCTCATCAATGGCTACATAGAATCTCAAAAGTGCATTATGCTGAGAAGAACCTTTACACCTATAAGAATAATGCTAAAATTACTAGTGGTCCTGTAGTAACAGCACTAATCTTCATTAGTGGGTGAACATGAGCTTATTTTTTTTTTTGTTAGAATGCAGATGCTGCTGTATCTCATGATCCCCATTCTATTTATGGCTGTGGTGACTAATGTAACCTAACTTAACAACTAATTTTATGGCTTTTGTGCCACATAATTTATGAGAGGTAAGCTGATGACATAAAATAAGACTTGGAAACAAATCCTAAACGCCATTCTTATCCTTCCGCATTTGGCAAACCAGACACTATGTATAACAAGGCAACGTTGACTGGGCACCAACAGTGAGCTTGGGACACAGCAATCTGTTAGCATCAGGGACATCAAGAGAGGAAAGTGACAAGAAACTCCTCAGACATTCCCTGCAGACTCAGATACAGTGATAAAACAAATCGATCAACAATTTGCCATTAAAACACGTTCACTTATTTGCGATCAAACTGGATTTGTTGTAATAAAAATGACAACAGTCACAGAGCCCTAATATTAAGATTACAGCACTGAGCAACGTAATTGCTTAACTTTACCTACATGATGAAAACGATAAACAATATACAGTATAATAATAAATGATGAATAATAAGCATGACATTTATATGACACCCTCATAAACAGCGACAGGTTTTCAGCCATTTTGCATTCATTATGAACTGTATGGGTCACATCCAGTAATATCCATTTTCTCTTTATTTCGTTTCGTTTTAATTTTTTTTAATATAATGTTTATATAATGTTACTTCATGTCACTATATGCAGGCATATATGAGACACATTCCTAACAACTAAGCTGTATGGCAATAAAGCATAGATTCCTAAATCTTGCAGTGTACCTGGAGTTCTCTATTACCATGACTGACAGTGCACCAAGGTGGTGTTGTGAGGTGATTGTGCGATAAATTGCAACCCTCCTATAGCAGTCCTCATTTGCTGTACGGATAGCTTGAGGGAAGAAACATTTTCTCAGTCTCTCAGCACTGGCCTTCAGGCTTTGGTAGTGACTCCTGGACTGCAACAGAGAGAAAAGGCCATTGCAGTGGCTTTAATGTTAATTCATTTTCATACCTTTGTCCTTGCGCCACCTTCTGTGGGTGACCAGCCACTTCAGGAGAACACGCCGGCCTGTGTTGGGTTGTGCTATCCTGCTCAGGGCAGCTCCCAGCCCAGGTGATGACGTTCTCAGTCAGGATGCTCCTGATGGTGCAGCTGTATAATGCTTTAAGAACTTTGGGAGTCATGATGAACTTCATTAGCATCCTGAGGAAGTGGAGGGCCGATGTGCCTTTTTAACAAGGGTGCTGATGTGCATTGCCCATGTCAGGTCCTCTCTTATGTGGACATCTAGGTATGTAAAGCTGGGCACCATCTCAGCAGGCACCCCATTGATGGTGAGGGGGCTGTAGTGCCTCCCATGTTAAGGATATAATAGAATGGTTTATTGTCATTGCATTGTTTTGCACAAATTTAAAGTAAAAAAACATACATATAACATTTGCTCATTGCCGGAGGGAGTGAAATGGATTGTGTACACACTCTGACATGCTGACACGCCTTCATACATACAGACAACGTTAACTTATACAAACAAGTGAAGTTTACATAACTGCCATTATTGCACAGTCAGTAATTATAGTACAGAAACCTATTTAAACTTTTGAAACATATGTACAGGTGGAACATTATGATTCTCATTATTGCACAGAGACATTTTTGCAGAGAAGTCATAATTGAACATAAGTCATAATTATCGCGCAGAAAAATATTGCTATAGAGACATTATTTCTGCACATGCACTGGTGGAGACAGTGGAAGCAGGAGGTCAGGAGGGCACTGGTCTCTGCAGGGCATAAGCCTAGAGGTGTGGGATTTAATGATCCTGTATCACCTTCCAGAGGGCAGCAGGGTGAAAAGGTGATGGCAGGGTGGGATGAATCTGTAACAATGGTTTTCACCCGGCAGAGACACCTGATGTTCTAGATGTGTGTTGGTGATTTTCTGGGCTGATTTGATTCTGACTCTCTGGAGAGCCTTCTTATTGGCCACAGAGCAGTTGGCATACCATCCTGAGATGCCGTAAGTGAGTATGCTCTCTGTGGAACAGCGATCAGAAGACAACAGAAGCTATGCAGACAGGATTGCTTTCCTGACTGATTTTAATCAGAAATGTGGTGTTAATTGTCCATGTGAGGTACTCAGAAATGTGGCCAACCAGGAGTTTGAAGCTGGGCAAACTCTCTACTCAGTTTCCATTTATGTAACATAGGGCAGGGTCTACAACTTTCCATGTGAAGCTGATGATAAGCTCTTTGGTTTTTGCGGTGGTGAGTGCCAAGTTATTGTCAGTGCACCATTCTGATAGCTTGCCGACTCCCTCCCTCTAGAGCACTAGTTTTATCATTCCTACTACTATGGTGCCGTCTGCAAACTTGACGATGGTGTTATAAATTGGAACACAGTCATGGGTGTGCAAGGCATAGAGGAGTGGGCTGAGCACACAGCCTTGTAGCGCACCAACCCGTATGCTGACTGTCTGATAGCGATTTGACAAAAAGTTCTTTATCCACGTGCATATTTTCTAATCGATCCCCAGGTTGAGCAACTCGTTGACCATTCAGCTGATGATAATCGTGTTATGATCGTTAACAATGGAGTTATATCCACAAATAACATTCTCATGTACAGCATGTCCCCTGGTGCTCAAGGAAGGTCAGTGTAGTTTGGAAAACTGTGGTGATGCATACTCTGTAGACCTTTTGGCCGTGTGAGAATACTGATGTTGATCCACAGTGGGTGATAGGATGGATTTAATATGCCTTAGGATCAACCTCTCAAAACATGCCATGACTCTCTGGGTTAAGGCCACTGGTCTGAAGTCATTGAGACTGTTGGCTGGGTACTGGGACAAAGGTATGCTAGACTTTGCATTGTGATAGGGAGAGATTTTGTGAAAGCCTCTGCCAGCAGATCAGCACAGTCTCTGAATACCCTCCCTTGTATTTTATCAGGAATGGTCAATTTCCGAGGGTTGACGCTACTGAAAGTACTTCTGACATCATCTGAAGAGAAGTTAATATTGCTTAAAAATGTTTGTTGCCTTTAACATGATTCCTCTTGAGCATTTCAGATCTGCATTAAAAGAACAGGCTTTTATATTTATATATATAAATATACATATTCTCGTACTAAAGAACCTTTTAGTGAGCTCTACTCAACAAATAAGCCTTCAAACATGAAGATCATCCATGAAAACTCCAGTACCTAGAGCAGTAAAGCAGGATATAAGAAATAAATCTGAATTTATTATTATGTGAACTAAAAGTATCTTATTAAGTGTTTCAGTTTTTAACAATAAAGCAAAATAAATCAGAATTCTCTACAAAGTATCTAGTACACCAGGAGTGGGGGACCTGATCCATGGAGGGCCGGTGCGGGTTTTTGGGATGACCTCTCAATCAACTAATAACAGTAGGTCCCTTGGACTGGAGTTGTGAATCACTGTTTTATTATTGGCTGATTGAGAGGTCATCACAAAAACCCGCACTGGCCCTCCATGGATCAGGTCCCCCCACTGCTGTTGTACACTAATAACTCCATATTACACTAGACCTGGGGAACATTGATATTATTTTGCAAAAACATGGGGTGGCATATTAAGACAAACTCACAGATGGTCCCTCAACTGGCCACGTCACCCACGTAGCATAGAGTTATAGAAATTTGTTGAATGTCCCCATCACTGTGATGATTTGGGAAGTTGTAATTGTCCAACTCCACTACTCACGATTTGGTGGAGTATCTCCAACTCCACCTAGCAGACAAACATATGAGGTGATTGAGGCGTGGATTGATTCTGATCGTGTGTGGACTAATCATCCTGAGATTCAGATACTTCGTCCATGATTCACCCATAATATTGTTGTATCAAGGTTGAACTGCACAAGCATGTTTTTTTTCTTACCGATCACTTATATAACTTGTTTTTCACAAATAACTTGTTTCTCATGAAAATCTTTATCTTGTCCAAAACATTTTTTTCTGGTTCTTACCCTGTTCAAGGATGCTTACCATGTTTTTCTGGGTTTCTGAGGGGCTTTCCTGAGGAACAGGAAAGGTGTTGCCCAATATGCTTTGCACACCACTGATCGGTGTATGAGACACCTGCCTCATCTTCAGACAGAGGGGAAAGCATTGCTCACGGACACTTGTCTTATTATCTCTGATTGGAACCACACCTAGCGGTCGGTGTGTGGAACGCTTGCCCATCCTCGGGAGGAGGGGGGACGCATTGATTATGGAAACTTGTCTTATGATTTCTGATTGAGACTGCAAGCACTATTCAGACAAAATTGGAAATTTGAGAATGCATTGCCTGAGGGGAGGGGTGAGCCTGGCCAGCTGGTCCCCTGCCCGCACGCAGCGCCCAAAATTAGGATAAAGCAAGGGGGAGATCTCAGTACTGACCGGAGCTCGGCCGTGGGATAGAGCGCCCATCGGCCCCTTTCTCGGGACTCACGTGTTGGTCTCCTGCCAGGACTGAAAAGGGCTCCCCAGTCTAAGAGTGAAGGTGGGTGATGATGGCACGTCCGATTGTGAATAGCTTGAAACTGCTTGTGCATTTCATTGATTATTGGAATTAATTATCACCGCTTGTGATAATAATTCACATTTTCTATGTGTTATTGCTTCTTTATATATACACTCACCTAAAGGATTATTAGGAACACCTGTTCAATTTCTCATTAATGCAATTATCTAATCAACCAATCACATGGCAGTTGCTTCAATGCATTTAGGGGTGTGGTCCTGGTCAAGACAATCTCCTGAACTCCAAACTGAATGTCAGAATGGGAAAGAAAGGTGATTTAAGCAATTTTGAGTGTGGCATGGTTGTTGGTGCCAGACGGGCCGGTCTGAGTATTTCACAATCTGCTCAGTTACTGGGATTTTCACGCACAACCATTTCTAGGGTTTACAAAGAATGGTGTGCAAAGGGAAAAACATCCAGTATGCGGCAGTCCTGTGGGCGAAAATGCCTTGTTACCACTGTGCAGGCTGGTGGTGGTGGTGTAATGGTGTGGGGGATGTTTTCTTGGCACACTTTAGGCCCCTTAGTGCCAATTGGGCATCGTTTAAATGCCACGGCCTACCTGAGCATTGTTTCTGACCATGTCCATCCCTTTATGACCACCATGTACCCATCCTCTGATGGCTACTTCCAGCAGGATAATGCACCATGTCACAAAGCTCGAATCATTTCAAATTGGTTTCTTGAACATGACAATGAGTTCACTGTACTAAAATGGCCCCCACAGTCACCAGATCTCAACCCAATAGAGCATCTTTGGGATGTGGTGGAACGGGAGCTTCGTGCCCTGGATGTGCATCCCACAAATCTCCATCAACTGCAAGATGCTATCCTATCAATATGGGCCAACATTTCTAAAGAATGCTTTCAGCACCTTGTTGAATCAATGCCACATAGAATTAAGGCAGTTCTGAAGGTGAAAGGGGGTCAAACACCGTATTAGTATGGTGTTCCTAATAATCCTTTAGGTGAGTGTATATATATATATACACATATATAAAGAAGCAATACCACATAGAAAATGTGAATAATATCTTGGTATTGATCTTTAATGCAAGGTTATTTTGTATTACTTTTAATAAAGTGTTTCTGTTGGGACCTAAGCGTGCCTGTTTGTTCCTCCGAAAGCCCTACTGTATATCCCTCTCACATCATTTTAATACAGGTGGTCAACATGCTCTGGGGTACGAGTGCTCCTTTGGGCAGATACAATATCTCCAGCTGTGGAGATCACTGTTTCAGCCGAGACACTTGGTATATACTGTACAGTATACACAAGTACCACTTTTTTCTGCCTTGTGTCCTTTCCACCAATCCTTGTACTTGTAAGGTCCTTGTATTTTCTCATCTCCTCTTCAGCCTTTTCTAAAGGTGATTTAAGCAGTGTTTCTCTGACACATGCAGAAGTGTTACCCAGTTAATGTGCCAGAACACAGGATGTGTTTCTCTTGACAGGTGGAAAGGATTCTGTCTCCTCTACATTATGTGTCACAGATTTTCCTTCCTTGAGGTCCTGCTCTTCTGACCTTGCCTCTTCTCTCAGGATAACAAAAGTCAAACAAAAGTAAATCAATATATTTGCTTATCACAATTAAACATATTACCCACAGGCAAACAAACAAACAAACAAAATACGAGACTTTTGGCATTTTTCTTTTTTTGATTGCATTCTCAGATCTTTGTGAGGACATGAAAAATGGTCCTCACAATGTCAAAATAACAGGCTTTTATGACATTCTGAGGCACATTTGGTCCCCACAATGTAATATAAACCTAATCCCCACACTCACACATACACACAGCAAGACTACTGCATCTTAATCTTCGATATATATACATAATTGTGTGTTCAACTTGTAATATTTAAGTCCCATTTGTTAAATTAATTGACCTGAGGTTGGTGCTCTTGCTGCACTGTGATTGAGGCTTCATGGACCATCCTTGATGGGTTCATGCCTTTCATCCTGTGACAGGAATGGCGGTGCTTTAAATTTTGCATCAGTGGCAGATGCCACATGAAGTGTGATCAGCTCCTGACCACTCTGATACCGTTTCTGTAAGTCCTGATTAAGAGCTTCTTTTATATCCCTGACAAACGGGCTCTCATGGGCGTCTTGCAGAAGCTGCGCATGAGGAGGAGCAATGACTGACAGTCTGTGGCTGTGTTCTTCTGACATGATACTAGTGGATCCAACACTGCAAATGGCAGAGCTTCCTCCTCTCCCTTTGTTTCCTCAGGGGACAGCAGGGCAGTGGTGATTGCTGGCTGCTGTTCGAGGAAACGTTCAGCTATATCATGTGCACTATTTCCAGCGGGTTGCCACATCACTTCTCAGTTTGTGCTGTAGAAGATCCAGCAGTTTCTGCTTTTGCTGCAAAATATTAAGGTCTTGGGTGCTTCAATGAAAAAAACCCATAACATGTCAGAGTCCACCCAGTAATGCCACCATAGCTGGCAACTTCAGTGCACGTTGAACTGCTAAGTTTACAGTATATAAAGTTTAACATGCAGAAAGCCAACCATTCGAGCTGCGACAATCATGTTTGCCACATTATCTGCCCCTAACGCAAGCCTTCTGTCAGAAATACCCCATTAATCAGTAATGTCATGAAGCAGTTCTTTAGGCTTCTGTATGGCTCATGCGCGCTACTTTGATTTGGAGGACGTGAAAAGATTAAGGAAGCTTTAGACTACTGTGACATAAGACTGGGCAGGTCTCAAAATCCATCCTTCACAAAACGGCAACAATTTCTTTTCTAAAACGTGACTGCTTTGTTTCTGATTTGACCTCATTGTATAGTTCAGGCACTGCTATATATGAGGGAAAACAACTTGTGATGGGATGCCATACCACGGCTCCAGCGTCAGAATAATGCTGCGGAACTCTGTGTTTAGTGCGGAGGTCTTTGCAAATAAAATAGGCAAAGGACTTCATCTGCTTTGTCTTGTGCCAAATTCACAAATGTCCATGCCTTAAGAAAAGAGGGCCATGCGCAACTCTGCACATATATCAGCATAAAAATCAATTTTTTACCGCAAAGAATTGCAGCTTGCAATAGAATCGATTTTTCATCCCCACCCCTAATAGACACGTGAAGCTTGCAGTCCCTTGGTCTGCCTGGTGCCAGCACATACTTGGCACAAACAGTAGGAAACAGATTACCATGCTTAAAAATGACAATTTACAACACATAATCAGAAATTTCTGCACCTCCTGTTTTTTTTTTTTATTATTTCCAGGATAGAACTCTATGATGCTGTAAAAAATAATAAAGTTATTTTCCAAAGTATTAGATTTAACAGCATTGTCAAATAAAAAAATACATTAAAAATGCATGAAATATATTTCCCATCTCTTGAAATCTTTGAAAAAGCCACATGAAAGCTGAAAGCAACATTTTTTTAAAAAAAGACACACAAAACTAAGGAAAATTCATTTTGTTGTTTAAATTTCACAGAAACACAGCAGCTTATTGTTGCTGTCATGACAAAATAAAATTTGTCCAGTTACTCATTATAAGAAGACACATATTTACATATATATATCTCTCATTATAAAGCTGAAGTATCAGGGTGGTTCTATGAAAACTTGCCATTTTGTGTCAGTAATAAAACTGCTCTGTAAATCTCAAAAAACAATCAAGTGTTTTCTGATTTTGTTTTCTTGATACAGTATGTGTTTTAGCATAAAAACATTTTGGTAATACTTTACTTAACATAGTCATAAAAATGCATTATAGATACAGTGGTACCTCAGTTCTCGAACTCATTAGAACTCGAATTTCTTAAAAGTCGAACCAACCAGTTTGAAAAAAATTACCTGGAACTCGATCTGAATCTCAGAAGTCAAACCGTGAACGCCGACCTAAGATAACTTGTACGCGTGGGGAAATGAGTCACGTGGCACATCTCTCGTCCCAAGGCGCTTTACATGGATGTGTTGTGATACATTACATGTGAACGTCATGAACATCATTCGAGAAAGCAAGGAAGGAAAGAAATTAAATAAAGAAAGCCAGATGACAACGGAGGAGAGGAACCAAAAACTCCGAAGTAAGGAGAAAAAAACCTCTGGGGGTCCATGGTCAGCTGACTGCCCCCCCCCTGCATACTAACATTGCTGAAAACAGAAAAGAGTGGACTTGCTTGCTAAAGGCTGGGTGTAAGGTGTGATTAAGGACCAAGACATAGCCCATCAATGAGTCCGTTATCCATGTTGGCCTGTGAAGAATGGCCACAGTCCACCAATAAGTCTGTTCTCCACACTGGGCTGTGTAGGGCGGCACTGAAGGCTGCACCCATGATGATAGAGTTCATAGGTCCCATTCGTGATGCCACCCCTCCATGGGACTGAACCAGTACCTCGGGCACCATCCGGGCATGTGGGAAGGCAGAGAGCATGGATGGTCAGAACATGCACTGACACATAGTAGATAAAAATGACATGAACAGCAGCACCAGCAGCCATAACTATGGTGTGTTAGATTGCAGGTAAGCTAAACTGAAGTAATAGGTCTTCAGCTGAGATTTAAAGACTGAGACTGAATCGGCATCACGAACATAGGCTGGTAAACCATTCCACAAAATAAGAGTCCTGTAGCAGAATGCTTTACCGCCCACTGTCACTTTATTTATATGTGGAACGACAAGGAAACTTGTGCTCTGTGATCTGAGTGGACGATGTGGCTTGTAATTCTGTCAGGTAGGCAGAAGCTAGACCTTTAAGTGCCTTATACAGTATGTAAGTAGGAGAACTTTGTCAGCTCTAAACCTAATGGTCGGTATAAGCATTAAGGATTCTTTGTAATGCATTATGAAGGTATTTATAGGAATACCTTCATAATTCACCATAAGAATTGGGGAATTTTTTTGTTTTTGTTTTCATGACCTCTTCTTAAAAGAGAAGTTGCTGTGAAAGTGTCAATTGTAAATGAGCTTATTTATCCATGAAAAAAATGAATTCCTTAATACCCTCACTTTAAAACTACATTTAATGTGATGAGGGATTTTATCTTTCATGGTATAACAAAATATGGATTTAAAACCTCTTTTTTTTCTTCATCTGTCAGTATCAGGGTTGACGAAATAGGCATGGTTATTGATCATTTGTAAAAGTTCATGCACTTTTTTCCCAGAGAGGTAAGGATCAATTAATCCAGAAAGACGTTTAAAATATATTAAAACAGAAATTTGAAAATCAAACATTGAGTGGGGAATGCCATGATTTCATATAATTACCCTTCACTACAACATTAATATAATGTGATAGGAAATTATCTCGATATAAAAAGATGTTTTTCTTATTATAACAAGAAACAAGATTATCTTGTTAAAATGAGAAAAATTTTACATTATCATGAAATACTTAGTTATGTAGTTGAAACAAGAATCTAAATCTTTTTGTTAAAAGGTACAAGCATCTCTCCTTGTGATGTAATGGGTGTGTTTTGTTGACGTAACAGGAAAAATTCCAAAGAAAAGGAGATCCAAACAGAAATGACTCATTGTCATTTTACTTCATGCTGGGTATGAGACCAGCCTGCCCCCCTCAACACACACCTTGGTAGATTGACTGGACTGTTTTTGTTTTCACTGCCTTTTTACTTGTTTGTACTAACTATACATTTTGCACAATGTGCACAATTACTGTCACTGTACAGCCTTCCTGCACCTTATGCTATGAACATATTTTGCATAGAACCATAAATAATAATGATGCTTTATTTATCCCCCATGGGGGAATTCTCGTTTTACCCGCCCCACCTTGCTCTCCATGACACACATTTAGGTGAGAGCGAGCCTGGCAGTGAAGGGCAGCCACCTGCAGTGGTGCTTATGTAGCTGGGGGTTAAGGGCCTTGCTTAAAGGCCTACAGGTGTGACTATTCTGCTGAGGCCAGACTGGAACCAGCAACCATCTGATCACAGACACAGAGGCTTAATCTACTGAGCTACATGCTGCCCCCTAAGCTTATAACCATAATTGATTTATATTTTATTATTGGTAATTGTATTTATTGTATTTGTATGTTGCACCTGGTAAGATGCTAACAGCAATTCATTGGCTCGGTACCCATACATAGCACAATAACGTAATAACGAGACACGTATCATAACCAAATTGAATAATGAGTGAAACTGACATTTTGTCCGTTTATGATGGGATTTCCTAATATTCTTTTCTGGGACCATCTTTTAGTGGATGAGGACGTCTTTGCAAGGATGATTCCAAGAGCTCCTGAATGACAGGGGCCCTAAAAACCGTGTAAAAATCTGGGTTGGGGTCTAATATGATATTGCCAGTGGATCCCCTGAGTAGGAGAAGTAACAAAGTTTATCACAAAACTGTCTTGTGTCTCACTTTCAAATTTCATGTCCGAATCATAGATGCTCTCGTCGGAGACTGATTCAAGACCAAGTAGAAATACTTTTAATTCTAACACAAGACTGAGTAAGTGAAAAAATGGTCATAAGGTCAGTACTAAATCCAAGACCGGACTTGAGTATAACAGGTATTGGTAAGGTTGTTGCTGCATGATTACTCTGGGAGACATTCGGATGTGGTGCTGAGTCCTGCCAGGAGCAGAGGAAAACACGCACACAAAGAGGATCTCAAAGGCAGTGAAACCTGTCAGTGCTTTTGCGGACTCCCATATACCTAACCACACATACGGGATCATGAGGTCCCAGCTGTACCCATCCCCATAAACTATCTTCACTTCAAGATCTGATATCAGTTTTGCACCTCGGTATCCACGCCTGGCCAGTGGAACAATGGATCATCTTTAGTGTGTTTCTTACACCCAAATGTCCACCCAGGGATAAGTATGACTGACATGCATGACTGTCTATATTAGATGAATAGCCTAATCTCCTGCCCCCCCTTGGGTAGTCGCGAAATAAAAAAGGTTGTAGTATATTATGTAGCATTGTTGTGGGAGCCTTGTGTGAGACTTCCCTCTGGATACACTGTTAGTAACTAGAAGTTCTTCCTAGTGGTGCTAGAGGCAGTTGTCCATCTTCTGAGCCTTCACAAAGATAGGCTCCCAGCGCACCTGCTGGAAGAGATAAGAAGGGGGGTGAGACAATGGAGAAGGCTTACCTCCCAAGCCTGCTTCCTCTACTTCCCTCTCCCAGGAACACCTGGCGTGGAGTCTGAGGCACAGGGTGGTCCTTACTCCATCTTTGTGCTTGTTGGTGCCGAAGGAGTGTTCTCCCAGTGCATTGTACACCTTGCCCTATACAGTAGCTCCTACAGATTGTGGACTTCCATCAGGGAGCATGGGCTCCTCCTACATCTTTCTGGTCCCTGGTGTTCGTGGGAGGAGATCTTTCTGTAAGACTGTTGCTGCAGGACTGGCTCCCTTTCCTCTCTACTGGCTCCCTCTACTACTGGGCAGAGCTGGTTGACCCATTCCAGCACCATTAGGTTAGAAAATGGGCAGTATCCATATGCCAAGTACCCTCCCCCCGTTTCCGGGAAATAGCACTCTGTCCAATAGCCATCTTCAGAACATGTAGCACAGGCTGGACATAGTCTTTCTTGGGCATCTGTTCCACCATCTGGGCACTTGTGTTTTCTTCTGGCTGCAATCAACCAGATGAAGGAGGAAACTCACCTTCTGGACCAGATAGGATACCTATGGGGTATGTTCTCAATCATGATGCTCCTGCATTGCCACTGGCACTGGATCTACCACCTCCACAGGGATGCCCTGCTTCTATAGGTAGGAGCTCATGTTAGACTCTCTGAGCATTTTCTTGTGATGAACAAGAAGAGAATGTAGCTCCAATCTCATCTTTCTCATCCAGCATTAATTCTGTCAAAAGCTTCTGTGCTCTCCATTGGTCCTGTGGGAGGGGGGCACTCTTGGCCACCTGTCACCAGGAGACCTGTCAGCATGGCTGTACACTGTGCCTGCCCAGATACTTCACCCAGCCTTCTATTCTGTGGTGACCCTTGGCAAGGCAACCAAGAAGTGGTAAAACACTGGAGGGCAAAGAGACCAGACCACTTTAAAAAGGGCCAGAATCAAACTCGTTACATGTAACTGCATTCTTCAGTTTGGCAGGCTGCAGAATGAATGCACTGAGAGCGATGGCACCAGTGACGTAATGTGGCAGGTGCTATGGGGGGGTCCCTCTTGGTTAATATTGTTGATAGGGGAGGGTCCCCACAGTTCAATCCATGTATTGGGGGGGCGGGGTGGGGGATTTCGTAACTGGCTGACAGTGTCTGATGAGCAGCAAACCCTAATTTAACTACATGCCCTGACTAAACATGCCTGACCACAAGATATATAGAAGTATGCCAGTCACAATAAAGGACAGGATTAGAATAAATAAATACACACACAAATATAAATTCTAACATGTAGTTCATGTCGCTCGCTGGTGTATTCTGGGCAAAAAAGTACTACATGTATAAAACAAGCAACCCTCAACCCCAGTACCCAATATATTGCTTCAAGACAAATAAAACAACATGTTTTGCTAATTGTAGGTCTGTGTCTTAATTTAAAAATGAAATTTATTGTAAGGCAGAATTTGACAAAGTGGGCTTTTGGCAAAGTGGGCTTTTGTGCGAGAATAAAAGCCCAAGATGGAAAACAAAATGTATAAAATTGCATTACCCAAACCTTTACATTGTAAATAAATTAATAGAAGCAGCACAAAAATACACTCACAGCTGGATCTGAATTGTCGTAATGGATGTTAAAGTATTAAATGTTAATTTTACAAACAGGATTCACGAGAAAATGGTGTTTAAAATGTTTTATTTCATAGTCTTTCTCTGTAATTTATAGATTTAACAGACATTTGAAAATAAAACAAAAAACACAAGTTTTTTGGGGGTGCTATGAGGGGGCGGCGCACTGGTAACAGAGGAACAACAAGCTAGCAGGAGTCCACAATATTTCCCTCGAAAATAAGCTTTTCATTAGAGCTGGGGAAAATGTGGACGGAGAGACATGGAGGTATTGCTAGGCGGTGCGGTTCCAGTGCAGGTATGGCGGCTTGTCAGCCGAGGTGCTTCAGTGCTACTGCCTGGCTGGAGACAGTCAGCAGGTGCTGGCCTGGATGCTTCTGAGGGACCCTTCTCTTTGACTCCTGGGGAAGCTTTTCCAGACCTGAGCCGGCTGGGGTTCCTAGTAGGAGCCAGGCTTACGGATGGAGAGACTTTTGACAGTTTGTCCTAAAACAATGGTACTGAAATGTTGACATGCAGCCGCTATCCTTGGTGCCGAGTCCAGTTGGCAGCCACTTGTACTTTGACAAGAGCTGCTGTAGTTTCAGGGTTCTGGAGGGGATGTTGAGACGATGTATATGTTACAATTTAATAAAAATTTAACCGAAAAGCAGTGTAGTCTTTTTTGATGACCAAGGTTTACTCAAAGTACCACTGAGGCAAGTGGAGACTTCTTTATGATTAAATAAATACTGTATTAATTTGAAGTAATATTCAAATTAGTAAATGCGATAATTACTGTATCTAAGGTTGCCAACATGTGAATCATTATGTTAGATATCCAGTGTGTTCACAATACAAACAGTACCACACTCAGTGCTATTAAAGATACTTTAAACTTGGCAAAGTAAAACGTCCATAAAAAAAAACCTATAGCCACATATCATGTGGGAGATCTTGGTAAGGCAGTAAATGTCACTGTAAAGGAGGTGCAGTGACAAGTTGTATAAAAAACATACAGCACCTGTATGAGAATATATGGGTGTTCTAGATAGAGGAAAAAATCTAGTGATTTCGAAATCACATTGTAAAATGAGGTACAGCTAGATTAACGGTATACCGAAACCCTTGTTGCGCTATACTTTATAAACTGGCTATCGTGCTAGGTAATATGAAATAATACATCAAGCTCTGACTCAGAGAAACAGTTAGCAGTGGCTAGCAAAGGCACAAGTCAATGTAAATTGTTAAATGATCCCACTAATTTATGTGTAATGAACTTTAACTGAAGTTACAGTTAAAAGAACTTAAATAAACCTGAATCCTACATTGGAACCCCCAAACGTCTGCAACAAACAAGGAGCATTAGGAAGACCAACAACAACTGGAAAGAACTCAAAATAGTAACAATTGGTTTTGACTGACTACAGGAATGGCAATGAGATCAGAGACATTGATGTAAAAGTTCAATATGGAAGTACTGCGATCATGAATCATTATAGACTTTGCAGAACTGGACTGCTAAGAAATTTGTCTTGTGCAGTGACACGGGGAGCTGAGTTCTGGCAAGTGTTACACAATCTACACAAAATGACTCATTTTCATTTAACACATTATAAGCTGATACTTTCAGGCAAAATGACAAAAGCAAATTAGGAAAAGTTACTTGCTAATTACAATAAAGACTAGGGAATTAAATCGGCATATGACAATTACAAGAAAGAAACAGACACGTTGGATCTGAAGCAGAAGTCTGCAGTGGAGAGAAATTGCCTCATGTACACAAGAAGTAAAATAATCAATGGAAAGCTATTGTGAGCCATTCTATTCCACTTAGCTAACACACAGTGGGATGCCAAAGGTTAATCAGAACATCTCCCTGGTGCTGACTCAGTCACTACAAGCACTAAAACCTGAAACTGCAAAGCAAATAATGACTGCAGCGGGTGTAATAGCAGACAATGCCACTTAAATACAGAGGTATTACATGCAAATAAGCATTAGGAAATTAATCTATGGTGGGTACTGCCAAAGCTAAGAAAGCTATAGAAGGACAAAAACATCAGGAAAGTGCTTCAAAGGCAAGGGATTTGTTATATGCAGGGGTGAAGCTTAAGAATTTTTGCTACTGGACAGCTGGGTTAGTTCAGTAAATGTACTGTAGCCCAGATACATGTTCACTAGCCCACAGTGTACACTGTAATTTTCAAAAATAAAGAGCAACCAAAGACCATCATGCCTTGCAATAATAAATTACCATGTAGAAAAGTTATTTTCAATATATCATTTATTACAGTTTTTCTGAATTACTAAAACACTAAACCCCATTCTTGGAAGAAAACTGTGAATTACAAAACTCATTTGTCGAATCTGACTGTGACGCTATAAACAGTTTTCACCTACTTAGACACAATTTGTTGTCACCGTCTTTGTGAAACTATAAACACATTCTCATTCAACAAAACACATTTTGAACAAATGTGAACTCTGCTGCCACACAGAAAACAGACCACAAAAGTTAAACTCAGCCAGCACAGAGTACTCATCATTTAAACACCATGGCTCAAGATTGTTCACATGTTTTTGCCATTTTTTCTGAATGCTTACAAACAAAAAGTGATACTTGAGGTAAAATCACCGAAACAACTAAGGTACCAAATCTCTTAAGCAAGAGATTCTTCGCTTTGCACTATAAGGTAGCAATTCCAAAACACACATTTTGCAAAACATTACACACAGTTCTCTACATTACATACTGTACAGTTTTACTGAAAACTGCTAGTCAGACTATAACACTGGTTGATAAACTGTTTACACCTGATTCTCAGGTGTGAAAACACCAATGTTTACAGCATTCTGTAATACAGTTTTGTCTTGCAAGTTTCAGAACATCATAAAGTTTGACACTGCCAGAGTGCATCACGAGTACATCCATGCAGATGAGGTCAGCACAAAACAAGGTGCAGGGGAAGGAATTTCATAGAGCAATGTGCAATTATCAATGTTCCCGGATAGTGAGGGCGTAACATTACTATGAGACAAAATGGGGTCTTATATCACCATGCCATGCTTAGCCCGTACAATGCTGTCACATCATCACCTTCCTTGACACCCTACATGACATAATGACTCCAGATGACCATAGGGACAGGCCACAGCAATCCAGGCTTGTCATCATCTCAGATAATGAGATGATGACCATAGCAGCCACCAGGTTTTCCCAAACTGGTTTTATCCAGGATTTTCTGTGCTTTAGCTCCCATCCTACTCAACATATCTGAACCCTATTGGAGAATTCTTCTCATCACGGAGGTGGAAGGTAAATGATGGCCAGCCCTACAGACATGTGCCCCTTCTCCAGTGCCTGGAGAAGGCCTATAGGGATATAGATAAGGAAGCATGTTTGTGTGTAGAGATTTGATACAAAATTTTTATACATTTTTGTAAGGGTTCGTATAGTTCTAAATAAAATGTGTGCTTTTGCACGAGCTCTCTGATGTTTATCATGTATTACAGTTTTTTTCTGCTTGCTTAAGCACAATTTTTGTAACTATTGACTATTTTTGCAAACCTCTACACACAAATCAATAAACCTCACACCAAATCAGCAAAACATTGTTTATCACTTGCAAAAGCACACAAATCTTCCAAAACTCTTCAAACTCTTTTAAAAATGGTATTTTTGTACTGTAACTAGCAATTAACACAAACCATCATATTACTAAGCACACCATGCACCAACTACACACTGATGATCTAAATGAAAAACACGTCTTGCTTTTGCCTTCTCTGTGCACAACTTATGTTAGTTTGAGGTCATACATTGGTCATGCATGTACATGGGTATCGCTGCCATTAAATCTGAGGGGGACGTGTCCCCCTCACATATCATAATTATTCGTTTGGAATTGTTACATGCACCTGTGCATGTAGTTCTGTAAACATATACACAGAGGAATTCAAATTTCAAGTATGGTTGTTTATTTCCACAACAAACCAAACTTTTACAACAAAGTGTTTTTTTCCGAACAACAAAGTGAAAATTCAAGAAAACAAATGCAGTAATTTCAAAAATATCAGAAAAAAAATAGTCTACATCTTGTCTTCTTTCTGGGTCCGGTCACAAGATTTCGTCAACATGGCATGCAATGTGTTCTAGTAAAAGGCAGTGGGGAAAATATGTCCTGGAATGCCGTATCCAGGCCTGGCATGACCCCTGGTCAATATCTCCACATGCCTCCTCCATTGTCTGTAAAAGGGCTATGCATTGATGGGGCTGACGGTCATAAATCTTCCAGCGCCAGGCAGAGATAGAACTCTTGGATTGGATTCAAGAATGGAGAATACGGGGGAAGGTTGAGTACGGTGAAGAGTGGGTGGTCTGTAAACCTGTTGCAGAGCAAAGCAGCCCTATGGAAACGAACATTGTCCCAAATGATGACATACCTGGTCTGCTCTGGTCTCTGATCATTAGTAAGTATGTGATGCAGTGTGTCCAGGAATGGCAGTGGGCAGGTGCTTTTGCACCTGTATGGGGGGAGAGACGTCCCCACCACCACGAGTCTTCCACTAGGAAACCCCCAGTGTATCAGGGCTTGTCACCCAATACAAAGAAGACTGGATCCGGCAGAGTACACGGAAGAGACCACCTACTGGCGGTTCAACAGGCAGGAAGGCGGACCCAGCAGAGCGTTGTGGAACACGATCAGAGCACAGTGAGACACGTAGGACACTGCTGGCCATCCACTGCATCCCAGCTCATCTCCAGCCGTCTTGACTATGTCTTGCCACTGGACAACGATGGGTCAGGACGAGAGAGTGAGGCTGACGAATGCGTGCAATTCTCCCTCACTTTAATCCAAGTCACGCGCAAGTTATGACTCCAACCCCTACACACATGCTCAGCACTATGCACTTCCAGATCCAGTCCCAATGATGCTACAGCTTACCTGAACATATTCATATCACAGTTGTTTTACACATTCACTGTTTCTTTCAAAAGGGACTGTAAATTTGTTTCATTCTGATTCTATTTGCGTGCCAGCAGACGAGACAATACTGAGAGGCTCACATTGTTTATATTTTGGAAGGTGGTGTCATCTGCTATTACGTGTTGTTGTATTTCCCTTAGCCTTATGCTATTACTTGCAATCACCATACTGACTATATGGATCTCTTGCTCTGGAGTAAATTGTCTTCCTCTGCCACCAGATGCTGGACATCTTGCAATTCTGGAAAAAAAAAATCAGTGTTTTTACGGTATTGTTGTGTTTCTCATTAGATTATTGCGGTATTACAAAATTTATTGGGAAGTTACTTTACTGACCGATTCTCATTTTGAAATGTTCTTATGATGTTTGTAACAGTGTAGCGGCTCAGGTTAGGCTGAACCCGCTGCCCAGCTTCTCCCATGGCTCCCATGGTTTATTACATGTGTGGAGGTATTCCAGGACCCTTGTTTTGAAAGTTTGTAAAAGAACAGGGGCCGGAACTGAGGTAGGGAGGAGGGAGTGGCTGATCGAAGTGGCGAGAGAGGCGAATAAGAGGACAAGCCAACCTGTGTATTTGGCTGGCTGTAGAGGGGGTGGAGCAGAAGCGGCGCGGGGCTGGTGCGCAGTGAGTTTTTTTTGGAAAGGAGCGTCGCTGATGGCGGACACCGAGATGGAGTTGCGAGAGTGTTCGTCTTCGTTTGAACAGAGCGGCGGTACCGTGAGTTTTTTCCATTTTTCAACCACAATTGACGTCGGAAAGGAAAATACCGACAGTATTTTTGTTGTTCGCGAAACAAAGTTGGTTTCGGAACGAGTAATTTTTGTTACAACTCCTCTGAGTTAAATTGCAATAGGCCGTTTTCCCCGATGCGTTAGCGCCACGGTGAGGCGCGAACGGCATTGCAGAGTTTTTTTTGATGCTGTTTTGACTGCAGATTTTCCTGTTTTGAGTGTTGAGCCATTGCTCAGGGACTGGTTTTCCCCATTTCATACGTGAGTCTTTTCGGACGTACTGCAGTTTTTTTGAGATTTTCCTTCCTTTGTATGAACACTCGAATAGGCTTTCTGAATCGGGAAGAGTGGCCGCCTCTGTACAACCCGGTCTTTAATGCTCAAATATTATCCGGTTCACGGGGAGCATTGGCACCCGTTGTGATGGTTGGCTGATTTTCCGCTGAGCTATTCCTTTTCCCCTAATAGAAGCTAAGACTTGATACCGACAGGTTTTCAATAGGGAACTGATTACCCTGCCATATACGGACGCTCCAACACCAGCTCAGTTCCGCCCGGAGGCAAAAGTGTAACATTGGATTGTGACTCCTATTCAAGTATGTTGTTTTACATATAAACCGTCAGCGACCTGAAGAGTAAAATTTTGCTACGCACTGCTGGCAACGGAGTATCGTCTGGATTGGTTGCGGGAACGTTTTTCCAAGAGTCTGATCGTTGGCTAGATTACAGCAGTAAGCAGTGGGACTCTGAACAAGTGTAAACCCGTATGTTAATTTCTTTTTTCTTTATATATATATATTTACTTTTTTTTCCTGTACAATTTCCATTGGTCAATTCGCATGTGAAGAGTTTATTTGTGTTCCTTTATTCCCGGTTATGGCTGTATTTCCTTCGTGCCTACCCATCCTGGAAATAAAGTGAAGTTCCGGATATCTTGGAGTAGGGGCATTCCCCGGTCTTGTGGGCTGGTGGAGGGGAAGAGGGGGTTACTGTTACTTTGTACTCAGGGTGCTACCGTGTACGTTATTAAATTCCTGAGCCTCAAACCTCATCAGTGGCCACCGCAGAAGACAGTGGCACATTAAACAAGGCCGGTAAAAACATACTTAAATATATAAGTATAGGAATTAAATGTACTAGGGGTGGAAGGCCTAGATCTTGTCACTTCCCTAGTCTTCCAAGATACCTCGCAGAAGATAATCTCACCCCCTACGTTGTAGCGAAAATCCCCGCTACATTATTTTGGCGTCACGAACAGGATCATACTTAGCCTGATCCTTTTATTTTATTTTTTGAAGTTTTCTGTCCCAAGTCAGTGGACGAGTAGAAAATGGCTGAACTGGAGGAACTAAAGAAGGAGTTTGCCGAAATGCAGAGGAGATTAGCAGAGCAAGCAGGGGCATTGGACCATGCCCGAACGGAACAGAGAGAAGCCTTGTTACTGGCTCGGGCAGTAATGGAGCAGCAGGCAGCCACTCGGGTACCGCCAGCAACGATTTATATCCCAAGAGAACATAAATTAACCGATTTCACTGGTACCAGCAAGCCTGGGGAAGGAAGCGTAGAGGAGTGGATAGCCTCTATGAAATCAGCATTTCATGTCATGAAGGTGCCAGGGGACGATCAAGTGGAGCTGATAAAGCAGCATCTGAAGGGGGAAGCTAAGGATACTGTGAAGTTCATGTTGGAAGAAGGGGATGACAGTGTGGGGTCCATCTTCAAATTGCTCCAGGAAACCTACGGTGACAAGGTACCCATTGGCACGAGGTTAAAAGACTTTTATGACCGAAAACAAGCACCTGCTGAGACCATACGTGCCTATGCTTATGACTTACGAGAGAAACTTTACAAGGTGAGGCGCAGAGAGCCTGGTCGGGTTCCAGATGAAGAGAGTGTTTTGAAGGAACAGTTAGTCCTGGGGTTAAGGGATGATTTCCTAAGACGGGAGATGAAACGGAGGGTCAAGGAAGAGCAAAGCCTGACTTTCGCACAACTGATGCAGGATGCAATCACCTGGTCCGAAGAGGAGGAAGCACAGCCAGAAGGTAACTTGAAATCCCCTGTGCGTGCAAGAGCTGTAGTCCAAACTACAGTTGCGAGGGGTGACCGCTCATCTCCCCTTACATTAGAGAAGTTGCACGAAGCAATAGAGAAGTTAACAGTACGTCAGGAAGAATTGTACAAAATAGTCCATGATCAAGGGAGATTTGACCTTCAACCGAGAAGACAGCCATTGAAAAACAGTGAAGGGCAGTTTGTGTGTTATACCTGTGGTGAACCAGGTCATACCAGTCGACGTTGTAGGCACCGTAAGGAACTCAGCGACCGTGGTGCTGCATCTTCACAAATGTCAGTTGCTACCGAGGTGTTAAGAGGAATTTCATCGGGTGACTTAGCTAGCACCAGCGGGTCTTCAGTAATTCGAAGCCATACTGCTGACTGGAACACAGAGGCAGTGCCTGAAATGTTGAGGGGAAGTGCTTTTGGAGACTGTTTGACAGTGGACGTAGTAATAGCCGGGGTACCCACCCGATGTCTTCTAGACACTGGTTCAGAGGTCACAACCATCTCAGAATCTCACTTTAAACAGCATTTTGGAGAGCAAAGGATGCAATTGTCATCTGCTAAATGGGTGCGTCTCACTGCTGCAAATGGTTTAGACATTCCAGTTCTCGGTTGCTTACAGGCAGATATAGAGTGCATGGGAAGTCTGCTGCCAGGCAAGTGTGTTTTTGTGCTCACGGAATCTAATCCTGATGCAAAGGAGATGAAAGGATTGGATGGAATCGTTGGAATGAATGTGCTTAGTGACTTGAAAAACCTTGTACTGTCAGGGAAGGACTGGAACAAAGAGGGGAAAGTGAGTCGACACACAGATGCTAATGTGAGGAGGGTGATAGCACGAGTGAACATAGAGGAGGAACGCTTGGGACCCGGAGGAAGGATTGGTTTTGTGAAAGTGTCTGGAAAACGAGTTGTCACAATCCCACCTTTAAGTGAGAAGATCGTGGAGGGCCACTGTAATATACCACACCAAGCAAAGCGTCAGGTACTTGTGGAGTGCACGAAGTCTGTTACCCTTCCAAAAGGGCTGCTGGTAGCTAATGTGCTTGTGAGCCCGGAAAAGGGAAGAGTTCCGGTCCGTGTGTTAAATCTCTGTCAAGAAACCGTTAAATTGATGCCGAGATCCAGAATTGCAGTCGTGTTCAAGCCGGAGAAGATAGTTCCAAAGCAAGTGGTGGAATTTGAGGAGGAGGAGGGTCAATTACACGTTAAGAGGCCTATGCATTGCACTGTTGGCATGGAAAGTCAAACTGAGCAACTGTCAACTCCTGTGCAAGTGAACCTGGATGGACTGTCGGAAGTGCAACGTCAGGAGTTAAATGCCCTGCTAGTGCATTACTGCGACGTTTTCTCGAAGAGCGACACTGATTTTGGATATACGACGACAGTGACGCATAACATTCCCACCGGGGAGGCACAGCCCATAAAGCAACGCCACCGACGAATCCCACCTCATGTTTTCCAAGAGTTTAAGCAACATGTGCAGGATCTTGTCAGTCAAGGAATATTAATGGAGAGTCGCAGTCCGTGGGCTTCCCCGGCAGTCATTGTGATAAAGAAGGGCGGAGGTGTTCGTTTCTGTTGTGACTACAGGAGACTGAATCAAGTTACATTCAAGGATGCTTACCCCCTGCCCCGTGTGGAAGAATCCTTGGATGCGCTGGGGAACGCACAGTTTTTTTCCACATTGGATCTCACAGCAGGTTATTTCCAAGTGGCAGTAAGCGAACCGGACCGGGAAAAGACTGCGGTCACAACGCCGTTCGGGTTGTTTGAGTGGACGCGGATGCCGTTTGGTTTATGCAACGCTCCAGCCACCTTTCAACGATTGATGGGTGTGGCATTAGGGGACTTGGCCTTCGACGTTCTTTTGGTTTACCTTGACGATATTATCGTGTTTTCAGTGGACTTCAAGAGTCATTGCGAGAAACTGGAGCTCGTTTTCTCTAGGTTACGTCAACACGGTCTGAAGCTAAAACCGAGTAAATGTTTCCTCCTGAGGCCAGAGGTCCGATTTTTGGGACACATTATTTCGTCTAAGGGAATCCAAGTGGATATGGACAAAGTTCAGTGCTTGGAGGCGTGGCCAACACCCACTAAGGTTAGAGAGGTGAGACAGCTGTTGGGATTTATGAGTTATTATCGCCGATTTGTTCCGAAGTTTGCGCAACTGGCAAAACCCCTGCATGCCCTAGTGGGAAAAGGTAACCAGGGCAAGTCGGCGGAACCATTTTTCTGGAGTGAGGAGTGTCGGACTGCATTTGGCAAGCTAAGGAGTTGTCTCATGTCACCGCCAATTCTGGCTTACCCGGATTTCCAATGTCCGTTCATAGTTACGACAGACGGGAGCCGAAATGGACTTGGGGCCATACTCAGCCAAAAGCAGGGCGGTGTGGAGCGCGTTATTGCATACGCGAGCCGAGGCCTGAGGGGATCCGAAAGAAATGACCAGTATTATAGTGCCTTCAAACTGGAGTTACTAGCCCTTAAGTGGGCAGTAACCGAGAAATTTAAGGAGTACTTGATGTTTGCAAAGTTTCAGGTGATTACCGACCACAACCCCCTCCGGTACCTGGAAACTGCCAACCTCGGAGCAGTGGAACAGCGTTGGGTCGCTCAGTTATCAGAATTTAACTTCGAGGTTTGCTACAAGCCTGGCAGACAAAACATTAATGCCGACGTTCTTTCTAGGATTCCCTGGGGTATAGAATCCGAAAGGGATGATACAGGGAAAGACTTCATTCGGTTAACCTCGGACGAGGTACGAGCATGTTTGTGGCCAGGCGAAGGAGGGGAGGCTGAGGAGTCCACGGTTCGAACTGCCAAGCAGGCAGTCATAAAGAAGGGCATTGACGGTTATAGCTGGTCATCTATTAGTGAACAACAAAGGAAGGACCCTTGCCTGGCTCCCGTGTACAACGCTGTGCTCGGGAACGGAAGGTTAGTGACACGTGGCTTCCGAGGTATGGAAACCCAGCAAAAGAAGCTGGCTAGGCAACTGGAGCGTCTGAAACTAAGGCATCAAGTGTTGTTCCGAGTGATAAGGGATCCGAGAGATGGAGAAGAAATTTGGCAGTTAGTAGTACCGGAGTCTTTGCGAGAGAGGGTGTATGAAGGGGTGCACGAGCATGGGGGACATTTTGGAAGAAGGAGTACCTTAGGTCAGATGCAGCGGTGTTATTACTGGCCCTCAATGTCTGCTGATGTGCAGACATGGGTAACTCAGTGTCGAAGGTGTACCTTGGCTAAGGACGTGTTCCCCAGGATTCGTGCCCCTATGACCTGCACCAATGTAACCACCCCGTTAGAAGTCCTTGCCATGGATTACACTGTACTCGAGAAATCGGCAGGTGGCTACGAAAATGTTTTAGTGCTCACGGACATGTTTACAAGATTTACTGTGGCAGTTCCGACTAAAAACCAGACAGCACTCACTACTGCCAAAGCCCTTGTACGACACTGGTTCGTCTGTTATGGGTGCCCCGCCCGACTGCACTCTGATCAAGGCAGGTGTTTCGAGGCGAGTGTAATTAAGGAACTCTGCAGACTGTATGGGATAAGCAAGAGTCGCACCAGTCCTTATCATCCGCAAGGGAACGCGCACTGCGAAAGATTCAATCGCACAATGCATGACATGTTGCGGACGTTACCTGCGGAGAAAAAGAAGGACTGGAAGACTTATCTGCCCGAACTTGTGATGGTCTACAATAACCATGTGCACTCATCGACAGGTTACTCCCCATTTTATTTAATGTTCGGACGGGACGCTAGGCTGCCCATGGATGTCTTAGGGGGAAAGGACCTGACGGATGATGGAGCAGGGGACCTAGATGAATGGGTAAAGGATCATCATGAACGTCTGAGGACTGCAGCGGAGACGGCAAAGGCAACTGCCCAAGACACTTCCCGGAGACGCAAAAGGGACTATGATCGCAAGGCTGCAGGAGCGCTCATTAGACCTGGTGACAGAGTATTGTTGCGTAACCATAAGTTCAGGGGACGGAACAAGATTCAAGATAAGTGGGAGTCCGTGCCATATCTGGTGGTACAGCAAAACCACCCAGATCTGCCTGTGTTTACGATACGGCCTGAACCAAGGGGTCCCACAAAGGTGGTTCACAGGGACCAGTTGAGACACTGTACCTTCCCTTCTCCCACAAGTCAGGTTACTTATGCAAAAAAGGGAAAAAGGTTGTCAGACGCAGGCACTGACTCACACGATGTTGTGTACACACTGTATCCCACGCACTTATCGAGTACAGGCTCACCTGGAGCAGTTGAGAGTGAACTGGTATGTGGGGAAGGTAAGGTACCCGAAAGCGAGGGGTTGGAGTCTGGACCAGATGTGGAGTCTGAAACTTCCGACGTTCCAGAAAATGACATCAGTGTAGTATCTGATCTGAGACATTCTGACCGAGAAACACGGGGTAAATTGCCTGTAAGATATAGAGATGATTACATTATGTAATCTGGGGTCAGAGTGTCAAAATCCTGTAAAAAAAAAAGAGAAACTGTATGTTGTTGACCTCAAGAAAATGTGAAACAAATGCTGATATGTTGTGTTGCTGAATCTGTTCTGTGTTTTCTGTTTTGTCTAGGAACTGGCCTGCTTGGAGATTCCTGTATATGGCAGGGTTTAGCAGGGGGGAATGTGGAGGTATTCCAGGACCCTTGTTTTGAAAGTTTGTAAAAGAACAGGGGCCGGAACTGAGGTAGGGAGGAGGGAGTGGCTGATCGAAGTGGCGAGAGAGGCGAATAAGAGGACAAGCCAACCTGTGTATTTGGCTGGCTGTAGAGGGGGTGGAGCAGAAGCGGCGCGGGGCTGGTGCGCAGTGAGTTTTTTTTGGAAAGGAGCGTCGCTGATGGCGGACACCGAGATGGAGTTGCGAGAGTGTTCGTCTTCGTTTGAACAGAGCGGCGGTACCGTGAGTTTTTTCCATTTTTCAACCACAATTGACGTCGGAAAGGAAAATACCGACAGTATTTTTGTTGTTCGCGAAACAAAGTTGGTTTCGGAACGAGTAATTTTTGTTACAACTCCTCTGAGTTAAATTGCAATAGGCCGTTTTCCCCGATGCGTTAGCGCCACGGTGAGGCGCGAACGGCATTGCAGAGTTTTTTTTGATGCTGTTTTGACTGCAGATTTTCCTGTTTTGAGTGTTGAGCCATTGCTCAGGGACTGGTTTTCCCCATTTCATACGTGAGTCTTTTCGGACGTACTGCAGTTTTTTTGAGATTTTCCTTCCTTTGTATGAACACTCGAATAGGCTTTCTGAATCGGGAAGAGTGGCCGCCTCTGTACAACCCGGTCTTTAATGCTCAAATATTATCCGGTTCACGGGGAGCATTGGCACCCGTTGTGATGGTTGGCTGATTTTCCGCTGAGCTATTCCTTTTCCCCTAATAGAAGCTAAGACTTGATACCGACAGGTTTTCAATAGGGAACTGATTACCCTGCCATATACGGACGCTCCAACACCAGCTCAGTTCCGCCCGGAGGCAAAAGTGTAACATTGGATTGTGACTCCTATTCAAGTATGTTGTTTTACATATAAACCGTCAGCGACCTGAAGAGTAAAATTTTGCTACGCACTGCTGGCAACGGAGTATCGTCTGGATTGGTTGCGGGAACGTTTTTCCAAGAGTCTGATCGTTGGCTAGATTACAGCAGTAAGCAGTGGGACTCTGAACAAGTGTAAACCCGTATGTTAATTTCTTTTTTCTTTATATATATATATTTACTTTTTTTTCCTGTACAATTTCCATTGGTCAATTCGCATGTGAAGAGTTTATTTGTGTTCCTTTATTCCCGGTTATGGCTGTATTTCCTTCGTGCCTACCCATCCTGGAAATAAAGTGAAGTTCCGGATATCTTGGAGTAGGGGCATTCCCCGGTCTTGTGGGCTGGTGGAGGGGAAGAGGGGGTTACTGTTACTTTGTACTCAGGGTGCTACCGTGTACGTTATTAAATTCCTGAGCCTCAAACCTCATCAGTGGCCACCGCAGAAGACAGTGGCACATTAAACAAGGCCGGTAAAAACATACTTAAATATATAAGTATAGGAATTAAATGTACTAGGGGTGGAAGGCCTAGATCTTGTCACTTCCCTAGTCTTCCAAGATACCTCGCAGAAGATAATCTCACCCCCTACGTTGTAGCGAAAATCCCCGCTACACATGGTCCACCACCGTGGCTCTGATGTCATCAGTAATTCTATGTCTGACTCCCCTGACCCTTCCTCCTTCCCCTTCCCTCTCTCGTCCTACTTCACCCCTTTCTCGTCCTCCTCCTGCTTCTTCACCTCCTCGTCCTCCTCCTTGCCCTCCTCTAATTCTCACCCTTCTCACTCTCTGTCCAGTGTTGTCCTCTATTGTCGTCCAAACCAAATGCTTAGCTGTGGCTTATTTACAGTATAGTGCTCAGAGTGATTGACAAGTGAACTCATTATCTAAGATTTTCACATGATTTTCATTGTTTGCACATGTGTCAGTATGACCAGACAATTGTGAAAACAGTGTTAATAATAGACATAAATGTGTACAGTTTGGCTAGGAGCGTGCTGATAATTTGCAAATTGAGTGTAAAGCAGTGGTTTGTACTTTACATTTTTTGAACTTAGTGAATGGTTTTGGTATAAGTGTTAATGGTTTCGGAAATTGTGCTATAAGAGTCACTGTTAGTGTTTAAACATTAAAAAAAAACTGTAGTGTTTTCAGGGTTCATATGTAGTGTTTTGCAAAAATGAGCCATAGTTTCAGAGATTGTGAGTAAGCATTCAGAAAAAACTGTACTTTGTCCTTAATAACATTTTTCGAGTGCTGAATACTGCAAATACCACACATTGCTTTAAGTATAGTTGTACACAAGCATTTTTGCTAAACATTTTTTTTTTTATTGCAGACTTTTGGTTTCCGATTTTGTAACTCAACATGCAAAAGAGCATAGCCATAGTAAACACACATGCCAGCAAAAGTTTTGACTGGTAGTGTTTTCAGTGTTGCTGTAATGTTTAATGACTATTCAACAGTGCTTTATGGATTGATTGGCTTTGTGTTTGGTTTTAGAGCAAAGACTAAATAGTTTTGAGTTGATTGATTTTGCAAGATGAGTCAAATGTTTTGTGAATGTAGTTTGAAAACTGGGTTATAGGTTTACTGGTTTGAGAAAAGTATGTAAGGCTTCAGGAAATGTGCTTTAAAAATCCAGAAAAATTGTAAATTCCGCAAACAATCTTCTCATTCAGAGCACCACATGGTAACACAGTCAGTACATAACCAATCCATATCAGTCATCCAAAATTTTCACATTCTCACATCCTCATGTTTTTTTAAGTATACACTATGTTGCTTCGGTAAGCAGGGGGTGGGTTGAGAGAAGAAGCAGTGCATTAAATCTAGTTAGTTTGTTCAATATCTTTTCGATCTAGCTTGACAATACCTCTACTAATTCGTCGATCTGGTAAATGGCGAATCTAACTCTGAATACTGATTGATCAGGTCTTTCACATCGATTGAACTAGGATGATTCTGAAACTTGGATTGGCTAAGAAAACCCTGTACATGTCATCACCCCAGACAATTTTTAGACAGACAGCAGTCTATGCATCTGTGCCAAGATGAATATGCAAGATATGTTTTTTCTTTGTAGCCTGACATGCAGTTCTTTCACTTGTCTGTGGGCTAATGTTTGGTTTTTTTGTACTCGCCCTTTGTCAAAATTACTCACCTCTGACGAGGAGATGGGCTTGATTTCCAGTCATATTTATAAAACAAAGAAAAATGACAGGAACACAAAGTCAGACGGAGCAAAAATATCATTGAGTAGAGAATAAAAAGAATCTTTGGACTGGGAGAGGGAGAGTGATTGGGCATATGACCATAAGAAGTCTGAACCTAAACGCAGACGATATGCATCCTGTGGGGAACAACAAGCAGGATTACAAGAAGGATCATGAGGTTCATGTGTGACATCTTCTTTGTAGACCATGTAGACTAGGGGTTTTCAACCATTTCATGGAGAAGGGTGGAAGGAGCTGCTGGATCAATCGCCGATTTCATAAATGTAACTTTCAACACAATTCCATTTTACACTGCCCGTCCAAAAAAAAGGTCACCATTTGAATTTATATCAGCAAATACTTAAAAGCCAATGACTAGATCATTATTACAGTCCTGCAACGTTATGCAGCAATAAAGTCAGCTGAGGACCTGAATCTACTGAACGGCCAGGTTACACCTCCATCCATCATAAATGGATTTTTTCTTCCCTGTTGACATGGGCATATTCCAGGACAAGAATGCCAAGATTCAATGGGTTCAAATTGTCAGAGTGGTTCAGGGAGCATGAGGAATCATTTTCACGCGTGACTTGGTCACCACAGAGTTGTGACCTTAACCTCATTGAAGGTCTCTGGGATGTGATGAAGGAGGCTTTATGGAGTGGTTCAACTCACTTGTCAATAAAGGATCTTGGTGAGAAATGAATGCAAATCTGAAAATAAAGGAT